>NW_006773166.1:1268585-1297020 GCF_000442215.2 Lipotes vexillifer | reverse complement strand
TTTTTTTTGCGGTACACGGGCCTCTCACTGTTGTGGCCTCTCCCGCCACGGAGCACAGGCTCCAGACACGCAGGCTCAGCGGCCATGGCTCATGGGCCCAGCCGCTCCGCGGCATGTGGGATCTTCCCAGACCGGGGCACGAACCCGTATCTCCTGCATCGACAGGCGGACTCGCAACCACTGCGCCACCAGGGAAGCCCTATAATCTGGATTTCTTAAGGCCTGATGCATGGGCTCTCAATCAGACTGACCCAGATGTGAATGTGAGTGAGTCTGTTCTATGAGTACAAACTTTGGGCAAGTTACTTCCCCTCTCTGAGTCTCAGATTTGTCATTTACAAAACAGGAATAAAGTCACACCCACCCCACAGGTCAATTGGGAAAATTAAGTGAGGAATTGTAAGTAGACTACCTGGTTTAGGGCTCTCAGAATTAATTATATGTCTGGCCTGGACCTTGCACTTGAACTCAAATTTGTACATCCACCTGCTTGATCATCAGCTCTGCCTGTTTGTTTCATACTGATTCAACTCAAATTTTACATATGCTTTAACATCTTTTGATTATACCTTCTGCCCCCACCTGCTCTTCCCAGATGGGGAACTCCATCCTCTTAATTGCTCACCCTGACACACTTAGAATTGTTTTTGACTCGTTTCTTGCTCTCACATCCCACGTTCAATCTATCAACCAAGCCTGTAGCCTCTCACTTAAAAACTAAATCCAGAACTTGTCCAGACTTCTTACCCCTGTGGTCCAAGCCACCGCTACCACCTCTCACCTGCACTATTGCAGTGACCTCCCTACTGGACTCCTGCTTCCATTCTTTTTTTCTTAACATCTTTATTGGAGTATAAATGCTTTCCAATGGTGTGTTACTTTCTGCTTTATAACAAAGTGAATCAGTTATACATATACATATGTTCCCATATCTCTTCCGTCTTGCATCTCCCTCCCTCCCACCCTCCCTATCCCACCCCTCCAGGTGGTCACAAAGCATGGAGCTGATCTCCCTGTGCTATGTGGCTGCTTCCCACTAGCTATCTATTTTACATGTGGTGGTGTATATATGCCCATGCCACTCTCTCACTTTGTCACAGCTTCCCCTTCCCCTTCCCCATATCCTCAAGTCCATTCTCTAGTAGGTCTGTGTCTTTATTCCTGTCTTACCCCTAGGTTCTTCATGACCTTTTTGTTTTTCCCTTAGATTCCATATATATATGTTAGCATATGGTATTTGTTTTTCTCTTTCTGACTTACTTCACTCTGTATGACAGATGCTGGGTCCATCCACCTCACTACAAATACTCAATTTTTGTTTCTTTTTATGGCTGAGTAATATTCCATTGCATATATGTGCCACATCTTCTTTATCCAGTCATCTCTTGATGGACACTTAGGTTGCTGCTTCCACTCTTGACTCTGTACTTTTTTTTTTCTTCACACGGCAAGCGGGAATGAGCCTTTAAAATGAAAGTCTGATTATGTCATTGCATTCAAAAGGCTCCTATAACTTCCAGTACCACCCCGAGTGAGCCCCAGACTCACTTGACTGGCAAAGCCCCACAAGATCTATTCTCAGCACCTTTCTACCTTCCTACATCTTTATTGGAGTATAATTGCTTTACAATGGTGTGTTAGTTTCTGCTTTATAACAAAGTGAATCAGTTATACATATACATATGTTCCCATATCTCTTCCCTCTTGCGTCTCCCTCCCTCCCACCCTCCCTATCCCACCCCTCCAGGTGGTCACAAAGCATGGAGCTGATCTCCCTGTGCTATGTGGCTGCTTCCCACTAGCTATCTATTTTACATGTGGTGGTGTATATATGCCCATGCCACTCTCTCACTTTGTCACAGCTTCCCCTTCCCCTTCCCCATATCCTCAAGTCCATTCTCTAGTAGGTCTGTGTCTTTATTCCTGTCTTACCCCTAGGTTCTTCATGACCTTTTTGTTTTTCCCTTAGATTCCATATATATATGTTAGCATATGGTATTTGTTTTTCTCTTTCTGACTTACTTCACTCTGTATGACAGATGCTGGGTCCATCCACCTCACTACAAATAACTCAATTTTGTTTCTTTTTATGGCTGAGTAATATTCCATTGCATATATGTGCCACATCTTCTTTATCCAGTCATCTCTTGATGGACACTTAGGTTGCTGCTTCCACTCTTGACTCTGTACTTTTTTTTTTCTTCACACGGCAAGCGGGAATGAGCCTTTAAAATGAAAGTCTGATTATGTCATTGCATTCAAAAGGCTCCTATAACTTCCAGTACCACCCCGAGTGAGCCCCAGACTCACTTGACTGGCAAAGCCCCACAAGATCTATTCTCAGCACCTTTCTACCTTCCTCTCCTTCCACTTTCCTTCTCACTCGTGCTGTTCCAGTCACATGAGTCTCCTTGCTGCTCCTTGGACTCGACAAGTCCAGTACAACCTCCAAGCCTTTGTCCTGGCTGTTTCCTCAGCTGCTTCCCTTCCCCAGGCCTCTGCAGAAGTGAACCTCATTGGACGAGCCTTCCCCCTGACCCTTTCCAGAACAGCACTTCCCTCCCCAGCACTCTTATCCCTCTTATGTTACTTAATTTTCATAGCACCTACCACCATCTGACAGGTTACATATGTGTTTGTTTTGCTTATTGTCTGTCTGCCCCAGTAGGACATCCTCACCCCAAGGGCTGGCTGGGACTTTGTTTTGTTCACAGACAGCACCTTGCATGGGGATGAATGAGTACCATCCTTCCTGCTTCCACAGCTCAGGTCCCTTGTTACGTCGGCCACTTCTTGCCTAGTCCTTGAGGGTCAAATGAGAATGATTCATCATCCTTAGTTCTCTATCATGAACTACCTTTGGAGACAAGGCCTGGAACTTCTTGAAGTAACTTTATATTTTTTCTCATTTTAAAAAGGAATACATGTGCCATGTACATTGTTGTGGGGGGGGCGGGGAAAGAGAATCAAAACAAAATTCTGTAGACAGAGAAATGCATGAGAAAGAAAATGAAGATCACCTGGAATCCCTCCTCCCAGAAGGAACCTCTGTCACTGTCGAGAGGCCCACCCCTCAGGCTTTCCTCCAACCCACAGGTTTTCTTTCTTAGGGAGAGGGGTGAATTGGGAGGAGTAGTCTACAAATGAAGGAAATGTGTAACGAAATGACAGTGACACTAACAGTGTTGTCTGGTGGAAAGTGGTATGACTAGGAATTGGAAGAATTTGGCCTCCATCAGTGACTCTCTTTCATATATTAACAAATCAGTTTGTTTCTAATCAGATAAAAGTCTCTACACCGGGAAGAGGAAGAGACACCGCAGGAAAGGTAAAAGAGAAATTCATTTCCCTTTATTTTGCTTATATTTCAAAGCATCTACTTGGATGGAGCTTTCTTTAAGGCCATGAGAACTGTGTGTTTCAGTGCAATCAAAGTCATAATTGGCGGGATTCATGGAGCTGGGTCGGGGGCATGGGAGCTGACAGCAGTGGAGGGACCACTTACGTGGTGTCAGGAGCTCTACCGTAAACTCACTTAGTCCTCACGGCAGTCTTGTGTGGTAGGCATTGTGAGTCACATTGTGTGCTCTTATTATGGATGAGAGCACAGAGGCTTGGAGAGGCTGGGTGACTTCTCCAGGTACACCCCTCGGGAGTGATACAGGATCCAAACCCAGGCTGTTGGACTCCAGAGCCTGTGTTGGTAACCAGAGTGAAACATGCTCCCAGGGCAGTCAGAACGGACAGGCAGGAAGGCCAGCATGGATATGCACTTAATGAAACTGAGGGAGGAGGCTGGGGCTTTCTGGGGATCTGCCGGCCCCCAGAGTTGCTCTGCCACGTGGCCAGATGGGCTGCGAGAGCCTGGCTCTGTGTCTTTGGCAGGGAGGTTGGCTCCCAGGCAGGTCCAGTGCTGGCATGAGAAGGTTGGAGGTGGTGCCGCCAGGCGAAATAAGGAGGACAGTCTTGAAATGGGCGTGGCAGGAGAGCCACACGGCCACCCGCACCACTCTCCAGCTCAGGGCTTTTGTGACAAGTGGCTCCCTACAGATGAATGTGGGATTCTAGAAACTTGGAGTAAATAGGGATCTTAAATCATCCCTTCTCCTCTTTGAGCTGTGAGCAAACTTTGAGTATCTGATGATAGGGACTGCGGGTAGGGGTCGGAGGGCTGCTTTTTGTATTCATGAAGACCATGCCAGTGCCAGTGAACCGAGGTGCAGATTCTTAAAATTCCTGTGGGGACGGGGCCATGAGGCCCCAGCATTGGATCCGAGTTATAGCCATGCTCTCTTCTGCCGCCGGAGTGCTGTGTGTGTGTGCGCGCGTGCGCGTGCATGCGTGCGCGCAGTCTGTGTGTTGTTTGGATATTGTTACCCCGCCTAAGGGTAGGAGATGGCTCCTGGGAATTAATGCTGCTCAGATGTTAAACTGATACTTACACTCAGATCTTATCCACAGAGTGAGGAGATGTCTGTGGTTTCATTGTCACTCCTGAGCCTTGAGACTGGAGCGAGAAGGAAGGCGAGAGGGATTCTTCACTCAGGTGGTGGTGCAGGGTTTGACGTGGGCTGCTTATTTATGCTTTAGCTGGGTTGGAAATGTTGAACTCAGTGTGGCCCTGCAAAATACCCTGTTTCTCAGGGAAAAAGAAGTCCTCTTGGATTCCATTCATTCAGCAGGAGAGCACCTGCTGGGTCCAGACACTGTGCCAGGTGCTGGAGATGGAGTGGGGTCAGCGGTGTGGGTGACAGCTGGCAGAGCTGAGGCATGTTTTGGTGGTACCATTGACTGGAGTTGATGATGAATTGGATATGGGGGTGAGGGAGAGATCCATGTGGAGAACAACTCCCAGGGTGTCGATGTGAGTAGCCATCAGAAGCTTGGCACCAGAACTCCTCTGCCAGGGAGGGTGGCATGGCTCCAGATTGCTAGGGCAGATTTCAAGTATTTCAAAAAGGGGAGGGGTAGGAGAGGCCCCGAGAGGTGTCAGCCACTGAGCCTGAACGTGTGCATTTTTCTCTTCCTTACAAGAAGTTGGCACTCAGCACTACTTACCAGTTCCTCCTCAGTGTGCCCAATGCCTTCTGCCTTCCTGATCCCCCACCGCTATATGGAATAAGAATATGAGGAGGGGAAATTGACTGACCGAACATTTACCAGGCTAAGGGAAACTTCAGAAGGCCTATTCCGCTTAGGACCCAGGCAGGTCCCAAATAGTTTCAAGTCCAATTCTGATAAAGTAGATATCATTATCACAGATGACTCCAGCCGATAATCTTTCAAACAGTTATGAAATAGTGGAATATTAGTGCTAAAATGAAACTTTGGAACTTGCCTAATTTAACCCCCGATTCTAGGGATACACAGACTGAGGCTCAGAGAGGTTAAGGATAGCATAAAGTCACACAGTAGCTTGGTATGGCTGGACATTGGGACACAATATCGCTTAAGTAATTGTCAAGCTGGGGAGAGGAGGCCCGAAAAACACCAAATGAAGCGATCTGAGAGTCAGCGCAGTGTTATTTAGGAGTTTCAGGCTACCCCAGGAGTCCGCTGGAGTGGAGGGTAAGGACTCCTGTCCTGTAAAAGAACTGGCTCTCTCTTTTACTAAGAAACTTGGTGTCAAGTGGAAATGGGACTGAAGGGGTCAAGGATACAGCTGAACTGGTCTGAAGACAGAGTTCAAGGTCATCTTTCAGCCCATGCCCTTGGGAAGTCCTCTCCCCAGGTACTGTGGCCATTGATGTGGGGTGGCTTGAGGGCCATCTTCTTCGTCTCTCTCCCTGCCTCACCCACCTGTTCTGCTAGACTTGGTATCATAGTGCCTATTTTCTGTAGCTGGCTCTCAGGCTAATTCTAGCCCCCTGCCTTTGGAATATGCCCCATAGGAATGGAGAGGAGACTCAGCCTGTGCTCTAGTCCAGTGGAGATGACGCAAGCTGGGTTTGGGGCAGAGGCGTGATGCCCATGTCAGTCCGTCTCCTCCACGTGGTAAGGGTTTTCTGGGTGAAATGCACTGAGTGCAATGGTTGGAAACCACAGATTATCCCCATTGTGGCCTTGCTTTGGCCTTTTGATAGGCAATGTGGTATTTGAGTATAGAGAACTGCAGAGCTGTCCTTTGACACTTGAAATGGAGGTTCACATCTGGCATTTCTCACATCTTGTCCCGCAGAGGTGGGAGAGGGTCAGGGCTGTGAGTTCTGGCTGGTATCTAGAGTTTAGGCTCAGCCCGTTGGGAGAGAGCCCACTGGGGAGACAGCCCTGGCAGCCACCTGTGTGAGCCTCTTGACCTCTGATGTGTTGCTTCTCTGACCTCTGGGACAGCTGTGGCTCAGTCGCTCAGAATGTAGATGCCTAGAATGTGTGGACAAGGTGAGGTCATTGCCACCTTTGCCCCCTCGTGGTCAGGGCCTGGCCTGGGATAGTCTGGCAGCATGTGGCAGCAGGAGGGAGGACAGACATCTACCATGTTGGCCTGGGACCTTGGGCAGAGTAGGGGAGCCACCACGGCTGGTGGGTTAAGAGGAGGATAGTGTGAGATGTGCCAGAATGAGCAGAGGGGCTCCAGAGATGGATGGCAAGGGGAGGGGACAATAGTCACAGAGCAGGGCAGAATGCTGCAGTGTCCTGGGGTGACTATCTTGGGCCCCATCCTGGCCAATGCCCGACTGGGCCTGAATTTCAGCCCACAGCCCTCTCGGGGGCCCAGACTGCGATCTGCGCCCTGGCTGATGCTGCCCCCGTGGCACTGGTTTGAGCGCCATTTGTCTTTGTGTCTGATCTGCAATGTGTGCAGATGCACTTATGGCTCAGTTGATGACCTGTCTTCTGGAGCGCTCAGGGGATCCTGGGAGGCTCAGTCGCTCTGACGTTTCAGAGGTGTTAAGTTCTTGGTGGAGATTTGCGTGGGGAGGTTAATTATGGCTGCTCCCCCTCCTGTCTTTTTATCCCCCATCTGGTAACCTTGGCTCAATTTAAGTAAGTACTCAAGCTGAGATAATGTTTAAGGACTGTAGTTCTTAAAAAAATAAGTTCACAGGAAAAGCAGGGAAAAAGAACATGAAGAGGCTACTATGAACCAGGCACCGTGCTTGGCACTTTCATATGCATTATCCACTTGTATCTTCACAGTGATCCTGGAGGGTGTTCATTGGTTCATTCATTCAGTGTTTGTTGAGCACGTAATACGTGCAAGGTAGCATTCTAGGCTCTGGTGATACAGCAGAGCATAGCGCAGACCAGGTTTTCTGCTCTCATAGAGCTCAGAGTCTAGTGAGAAGGGTAATAGACAATAAACACATAAAAATTAGGCAATTTCAGACAGAAGCAACTGCCAGGAAGGAAATAAAATCAGATAAAGGGCAGGTGGGTGACTTGGAAGGGCTGCAGGGAATGCCGTTTGTGAAGATGACATCTAAGCTAAGACCTGAATTATGAAAGAGCCGTGGAAATGCTGGGAAGGGGCCTTCCCACAGGGAGCAGCAAGTACAGGTGTCCCGGATGGGTGGGAACTCGGCCAGTGTGAGGAGAGACAGATCTGTTTCCTCCATTCTCCAGACAAGGATACTGAAGCTTAGAACCCAGCTTGTCCACTATCAGCCAGCTAACTGGAGTAGATTTTGTCAGTTCAAACCCGTGATCTTTCCACTGTAAGCTGCTGCCGTCAGTAAATGCCTGGCTGTGCTCATTTGTAACAAAGGCCTTTTCACTCATCATCTTAGTCCATACCTGTAAACTGTCGTTAGCCCTATTTTACAGATGAGCAAACTGAGACTCAAGTCTCAGTCAAGTACCTTATCCAAGGTCCCAGCTGAAAATCCGAGAAGGTGGGACTCAAACTTGGGTCTGTATGACTGGCAAGCTGCACTTAGTCACCACAACATGGGATGGTAGATTTGATACCTGTGGGCCAGGGGAGATTTCTTCCACTTTTAGAGATGAGACAACTGCACACCAGGAAGTCTGATGCTTCCTCTGTGTCACCAGCCAGAAAGCATAGGGGTGGGGGCTGATACTCAGCTCTCCCACCCACTGGGTGGGCTCCTTCCTCTCTAAATACTGCCTTTGTCCATGTCGGGTGGCCACGAGGGGCTGCTTGGCAGTGTCACCACCACTCGGGGCCTACTTGCCACTGTTTGCCGTAAAGGGTTGATCCCCAGTCTTAGGTGTGGGCTCCGTGAAAGGTAAATCATCTGAAAATAGCTGAGCACCTGTTATGGGTTAGGAATTATGCTAAGCACTGTGACAGAGCATGAGGTGAGCTGTTTGGTTCATCCCGGTGATGGAAAATAATCGCCCGAGGGTGCCAGAAACGCTTGACTCCAGCCCCTTCTTGTGGTGCTGGGGAGAAAAGACCAGTTAGACACTGTCCTTGCCCCAAAGAATCTCACAGTCCAGTTGGGAGGAAAGAACAATAAACACAACCATAATATGTTGTAGTAGGACTCACTTATCTATTTATTAGGTGATTGTCTGTTGAGTTTCTACACTGGCCAGGTACTGTGGCAGGTCTGGGGGTACAGTGGTAAAAAGGGCCGACAAGTCCTCTCCTTCATGGAGCTTACATTTGCAGGGAGGGAAAGTGAGCAAAGAGGTACTGAAAATCCAAGTACAAACTGGGATAAAGCTATGAAGGAGGGGTGTAGGGAGCTGTTTGAACCTAATGGGAGGTTCGTCTTTGTTAAGTGCGTTGGAGAAGGCTTCCCTATGGAAGAAATGCTTTGAATTGATGGGTGAGTTCGTTAGAAGGTTCTGATGGAGGCAGCCATAGGTTATCAGAGGGACACCAAGGAGGCCACCTAGCCTGACTTCAGAGTAATGGTCAGGTGGTGACACCCCCCTGGGCTTGAAGGAGTCTGACCAGGAGATTCAGGACCGGAGGGTATGTCATGGGCAGTGGGAGGTGCGTATCCCACACACACACATTTTGGCATCACTCTGCGTGATCTCCTTAGGAGACCTTTCTGCCCCACCCACAGGAAGCTGAAGGAGTGTGGCAGTTTGCTTAGGTCTTGAATGTCTGTTCTCTGGCTCTTTCCTTTAAACTTCTGCCACGGCTCTGTGAATGCTAATGCCAGGATATCGGTCATCCAATAGGCTTCGGCCCTTGCCCAGCCGGTCTGTTCGCTCAGTGGCCCCCATGCATAATCGATACGGGAGGCTGCCACTGCTTTTAGCTGGGGTGCTGGAGACCTTCCGCTTTCACGGAGCTCAGCCGTACCCTGGCTTTCTCCTCCATGCCGTGCCCCTCCTCCTCTCTTCCTCTGGCTTCCACCTAACTCTGTAAGGCTGCACTGCAGGACTTTGCAGGTGGGCCACAGTTCCTGTAACTGTACCAAACCCTCGTGTACAGCAGCTCGGGAGATGCTTGGTTGTACCTCAGCTCAAGCACTCCTAGGCTGCTGGCATGCGGGCCTTTCACTTGGCTTTTCCTCTTGCCGTTCTTGGCACTCCCAAGGGCTTCTGACCACTTCTGAAGTGTCCAAGTCTTGGCAGACAGGCTGGCAAGAGAGAGTGTGAGTTCCCCTGTTTCCTTCCTGGCTGGGTATTTACTAGGTGGGGCAGTCTTACCTCCCCCTCTCTTGGTGAGAAGAGCTGGGTTGGCCCTGACATGTGCCTTCCTGGGGTATCCATGACCCAACATTATCCCTCTGAGGCATTGCTGTGGTCATTTCCTTCCCATTGCTTCCTCCCCTCCTGCCCAGATCAGGGAGAAGAGGGGATGACTTCTAAAATCCCTCCAAACGGTGGGAGATGTTGTTGTCTCATCTGACACCGTCCCCCTCCAGCCCATCCTGTTGTCCCTCCCACAACGTCAACTGAGTGCTGACTGTATAGTTAGAGAAACATGACCCACCTTAGAGCTTCTCCAACCTAGAGCAAGGGACATTTGACAGTGTTTCCAGTTGAGGAAAGAATATGACTCAGGTTCAATCTCCGCCCTCCTCTGTAAAACCCTGGACCCAGGTCCACCCTTCACGCTTGTCCTTTGGCTGCTGTTCTGCTGGTCACAAATCTAAGGTTTGGGTACAGCTCTGGGCTGGGAAGTGCTCTGCTGGGCTGGATTCTGCCTGGAACATGAGTTTGATTTTCTTCTTTTGCTCCCCTCCCAGCTTAGCTACACCTTATTCTGAGAGAAGCTGCCCTTCCCATCACCCCTGCTGAGTGGACAGCAGCCCTGCTTTGTATCCTGTGACCCTGCCCACCCTACCCCATAGCCATGGCTTTCTGTGCCAGAGGTGAGCCCCCATGGCTGCCCAGCCACATACTGGCCTGCAAGCTAGAGCTTAAAAAAGATGAGTGAGGCTGATGGCTCTGCTCCCTCAGGAGTTTGGACTGAGCTGGTAGTGGGGGTTTCTGAGCTAAAACATCATGATTTAGTCCTAACTGACCTTAGGAGACGGTGACCAGCAGAGAGTGAAGATGGAGCATGATGCCGAAAGCAAAGCAGTAGCGCCATGAAGGAAAGGAAAAGGGAGAAGTGGGTGTAGCTCCTCCTTTGCTGATGGCTTTGTGGTCCCAGCCTGCCCTGCTCCTCATATCTCCCCAACAAACCCTTATCCAACCATACTTGGAGGGAGACTTTGTTTCTTATAAACCTAAGGTTTATTAAAACGTCCAAGTCCTCTGAGTTGTCCAGCACTTAGGTGAGGGCAACAGAACAGACTTTTGTCAAATGGTTGGCTGGGAATAGAGTTTAGAGTTGTGTCTCATTTCAGGTAGCCTCTAGCAAAATTTAGATGCCAGCTCATTTCCTGTAGTTTGGGGAAAATTCCTGGAAGATTCTTTTATTTATTTATTTATTTATTTATTTTTAATTTATTTATTTTTGGCTGCGTTGGGTCTTCATTGCTGTGTGTGGGCTTTCTCTAGTTGAGGCGAGCGGGGGCTACTCTTCGTTGTGGTGCGCGGGCTTCTCATTGCAGTGGCTTCTCTTGTTGTGGAGCACGGGCTCTAGGCGCACGGGCTTCAGTAGTTGTGGCACGTGGGCTCAGTAGTTGCAGCTCGCGGGCTTTAGAGTGCGGACTCAGTAGCTGTGGCTCACGGGCTTAGTTGCTCCACGGCATGTGGGATCTTCCCGGACTGGGGCTCGAACCTGTGTCCCCTGCATTGGCAGGCGGATTCTTAACCACTGCGCCACCAGGGAAGCCCCTGGAAGATTCTTTAACTTGGATTATAGCTGGCAGATTCCTGTTGTTTTCCTTAATCGTAAACAATAATAAGAGCAGCTAACATTTATTGTGCCAGGTGCTCTGTTAACTATTTCACAGGCTTTTGAAAAAAAATTCCTGTGAACAGAGCTATAAGGTAGTTATCATTATTCCCCTGTTTTACGGATGAGGAAACTAGGGTGTAGAAAACCGAACTGATTTTCCTAAGGCCATATGACTAGCCCGAGGTGAGCGGACCATGGGTCCTGGCCTCTGACCACGCGGCCGTGCTCTTAAGCCTACTCTGGAACTTTATTGGTTAATATGCACCCCTGAACCTCAGCTGGGGTCCCATTTTCTTTCTTTGGCCATGTCCCACTGAGCAGCCCAGTGTCCCGGGAGGTTTGCCAAGCCCCGGAGGCTGGAAGACACCTGTTGATGTGAGCAGCTGCCTCGCCCTTTCTGAAGCGGGGCCAACCCAACCTGCTCTGAGCCAGGGAGGGACTCAACACATTATGTAGGAGTGGCTGTGCCCCCAGAATGATGTCATAGACTTTTGTACCTGTAGCTTCTGGTACCAGCTGCTTCTGGAAATGAAGCAACGCCCTGCAAGTTGGAGATGGATGGAGGAGTCCTAGGGTGTGTGCTGACTTGAAAATTCCCCCCTTTGGATTGTGATGACTACTGGGGTTCAACAGTCCCTGGCAAAGCTGGTGTAATGGGGGCATTTCAGGAATGGTTTGCTGTCAGGACAGCGGCTGGAAACCCCTCGCTGGTTCATCTGCTCTGTCTAGATTGGGGGAACTTGTATAGCACAACGGCAGGCGATCTTGGGAAGGAGGCCAGCCTGAATCTTCAGCCATCTGTTAATGGAGCAATAGATTATGGTGTAGCACGAGCGCGTCACCATAATTGGGCAAAACCATCAGATAAGGTGGCAGAGGAGACTGAGAAAGTGTGTATTAGCTGTGGACGTGTAGCTTGGGAGATGGAGTGGGGACTTTGGAAGTGGAAATGTCCATCTTAGTGACGCTCAAGTACATGGTTCTCAAAGTGGGTCCCATTGTCACCTGGGAACGTATGTGAACTACACATTCTCAGGTCCTGCCCTAGACTTCCTGAGTCTGCAACTCTAGGTAAGGGGCGCAGCAAGCTGCATTTTAAAACACTTTCCAGGTGATTCTGATACATGCTAATGATTGAGAACCACGTCTGTACAGTAAACTAGCGTAATTAAACTGTAGTATCCTGGACACAGCCTTTCTCTCTCAGGCGGAGAAAACCTTGAACTTGCTGGATTTATATTATCTAATGAAAAATATACTTAATAAATCCTCTTTGGATTTAATCGGATTAACAACAGTGGTTCTCCAGTGACTCAGGCAAAGTTCCCCATGGTCCACCCACCCTTGTCACACAAAATCCTTCCCTGGACTTGAGTGGGAGGAGACATATGGTGGACAATGGGTGTTTCCTTCAGGTGGCTTTGGTGTAGTTGAAGGAGAGCCTGCATTGGGGTTCTGGCATTAGTCTCAGGGGCTGTGGCATGGCTCTTCCTGACTCCTGGGCTCAGGCTCTTCATCTGTGAAGTGAGGATAGATTTGGAACTCTCTAAGGTCCCTTGTGGTGACAGTCCACGGTTCTTAGAGGTGTCCCAAGAAAAGGCCATGGTTACGTCATGCTGGAAGCAGAAGTGTTGATGCTGTCATATTTTAAGCCTTAATATTGGAAGTGACAGCCTGCTGACCATCTGGAAGAATCTCCCAGGGCACCAAAGGCCCTGGACCCTGATTTGAGAACTGCATTTTAGGACAGGTGCCTCATTAATAGAAATGACTTCCCGAGAATGTAGCCAAATAGCCTCCCTGACTTTGTACCAGCCTAAATTCTTTACACTGTAGCCTTTTGAGCACAGAGGTCAATCTACTCAGAAGGGTCAGTCCCCCAGCCCCAGGTCTCTCTCCATCTGACCCCCCCATGGCTTCTGCTGTGACTTGAACAGATACGTGTGCCGAGCTTTGGGGCTTAAGCTTTTCTTTGCGAGGAATGTGGTGGGAACACTCGGCCTGCAAGCGTCTGTCCTTCCTTGGCTGAAGACACCGTTCAGGCGTGGGGGTGGTGGTGGAGGAGCGAGAAGCTGGGGGTGGGAGCAAGGGGGAGCCTGCCTTGAGGACGGCTTGTTCTCCCGTTGCTTTCACGGGACTTTGGCGTCAGAGGGAGAGAACACGTACAAATCTGCTGCAATTGACCTTTTAAGCCAAACCAACTTGTATGTTTGCTACATGAAGGGGCTGCCGACAAGTTGGGCTGGAAGCAGAAGGTGAAGGAGAAAGGAGAAATATCACCGCTTCGGGAGGGGAGCTCATGGGCTGGTGAGAGATGGAGCAGCGGGCAGAGCCAGAACGGCCATGACATTGTTAGACACTCCGACATGCTGCCTTCCATCGTCTTAGAGGCTGCACATCTGAAGTGTGACTCCAGGGCTGCAAGAAGAAAGTGCGATTGAGCACGCACCATTGAAACCTCTCTCTGAGCGAGGTCACCAGGGCAGAAGTGGGTTACAGGGACCAAGACCATTTAATCTAAGGTCCATTTCAGGCTAGGTGCTCGACCTAGGGGAAGGATGGGTAGCTGATTCAGATACAGCTCTGAGTGGCAGCCGTGGGGATGGGAGAGACACCCATAGCAACACCCTTTTATCCCTCCTGGACTTTTTTCTCCACCATTAACATGGAAGGTGTGATGCTGCTGTGGGTGAGCCTCATCACAGCTTCTAGGATCTGGGAGCAGAGTACCATCCTGGGTAAAGCAGGAGGGGAAACAAAAGGCTGTGTGATTCGAGACTAGCATGACTCCATTTCCGTGCCTGAAAATGCAGGGAACACCTGTTCTTGTCTACAGCCAGAAAGGATTTGACAGAATTTTTAAAATAAAAAGTGAAATGAGGGAAATTTAAATCAGCCTCTGCGAAAGGACTTTGCGGATTCCCTGTCATTTAAAGATGTTGCAGCATTATGGTGTCTGTTTCTGGGAATGTCAAGAGTAAAATGATGTGACATTTGTCAAGTGCTTGGGCTAATCGTAGCCAGAACATTCCACTGGGGGACTCCTCTGGGAGGTCACCTGTCAGGGCTGGAAGGGTGGGGAACAAAGGGAGCAGTGAGGGGGGGAGGTTCAACTAGGTAACCTTATAGTCCCTCCCAACTCTTAACTCTAGGATTCTTGGGAAAAATAAATGACGGTGATGGACCTTCTTGTTCAATATGTGTTGATCAGGTGGGCCTTATATCAAGCCCAGTCCCCCTACTAACACCCAGAGAGGGAAGTCTTGGTTGCTAGGGGTGGGGAACATGTCCCTCTCAGCCGATAAGAATCGCTGGCTTTTTCCAGGGACAAAGGCAAGTGAAGGAAATGGAACCAGTTTCCAAGTACCACGTGTATTATTCAGTTTAATCATCACAATAATCCGTTGGATAGATAGGATTGCTCTTCACCATGTTCCAGAAGAGGTGCAGAAACATCACAACACTTGCATATTGTTGCACAGACAGCGAGTGGAGACATCCAGTATACAGCCCTGGTCTGGGCCATGACTGCCTAACTCTACCTGTCTGGCTGGGTTGAGGGCTTGTCTCTTTGAAGATATACATGAAGAAGATATGAGCATGCAAAGCTTCATAACTGAGTCCCTGGTGCCTTTCTCTTTACACATGATAATGTTTCCTCTTATGTCTGTGTCCCAAGAGAGAGGGTGCTCTGAGCAGTGCTAAAATGGCTTCCGGAGTGGAGCTTGCCCCGGGGGCCTGGGGTTGTGAGTTACTGGGCAGGTGTGGGGCGCCAACCAGGTGCACTGTGGAAGGCTCTTTTTGTGAGGGAGACCCCTCCCCTTTGCTTCAGCCTTTCCCTGCGTGAAATGAGGCTTCCTGGGGCCTGGGGAGTATTAGTTACTCGTTGTTGGTGTCTTGGAGCTGGATAAAGTGTTCTCCCAGTGTTACTGTTCCAGGGTTAGACGTCGGCAACTTGTAGCGTGGTGTTTGGCTCCAGCTCCCAAGTCTCATTGTTTCTTTGATCCCAGTTTTTCTCAGTGACTTGGCTCAGTTTCAGAACTGGCTGGACAATGTCTCCGGCTCACTTTCTAGTTGTTGTTTTTCTTCTTTTCCCTCTTGAGTATGGCCAAAGGTGGAGGTTGAGAAAGGAGACGTGGTGAACTGAGCTGACCGCCTCGGAGTTTGGAAACCCGAGTTAATTTTGTTTTATTTTCTTCACTGATTTGATAATTTTTAAGTTACCACCTTAACACACAGTATTTATGTAATGCAAATAGTACATAATTAATACTGAAAACTTTAAAAATTCAGAAAAGCACGAAGGCCAAAGCAAAAATCACTGTTTTCCTACCATGTACCATGATTTACATTAGAGTCTCCCAGGTATGTGTGTGTGTGTGTGTGTGTGTGTGTGTGTGTGATACATTTTCAAAAATTTTTTACAGAAATGAAACACTGTATGTGGTCTTTTTTCCCTGCTTTTAGTGTTATAACATGAGTGTATTACTGTGTCAAAAATATTCTTAAACATTTTATTTGATAGGTTGTAAGGGGCTTCCCTGGTGGCACAGTGGTTGAGAGTCCGCCTGCCGATGCAGGGGACACGGGTTCGTGCCCTGGTCCGCGAAGATCCCACGTGCTGCGGAGCGGCTGGGCCCGTGAGCCATGGCCGCTGAGCCTGCGTGTCCGGAGCCTGTGCTCCACAACGGGAGAGGCCACAACAGTGAGAGGCCCGCGTACCGCAAAAAAAAAAAAAAAAAAAAAAAAAAAATGGTTGTAAGGATATAAAATATTCTATTACATAGATGTAACAATTTACTTTATCTCCCATTGTTGGATATTTAGACCCTACATTTTCTTTTTTCTTTTTTTAAAATTAATTAATTTATTTATTTTTGGCTGTGTTGGGTCTTCATTGCTGTGTGCGGGCTTTCTCTAGTTGCGGCGAGCGGGGGGCTACTCTTCATTGCAGCGTGCAATGAAGCCTGCAGCGTGCAGGCTTCTCATTACGGTGGCTTCTCTTGTTGCGAAGCACGGGCTCTAGGCGCACAGGCTTCAGTAGTTGTGGCACGTGGGCTCAGTAGTTGTGGCTTGCGGGCTCTAGAGCTCAGGCTCAGTAGTTGTGGAGCAGGGGCTTAGTTGCTCCACGGCATGTGGGATCTTCCCGGGCTAGGGCTCGAACCCGTGTCCCCTGCATTGGCAGGCAGATTCTTAACCACTGCGCCACCAGGGAAGCCCAGACCCTACATTTTCTATGATTAGAAATATTACTATTTATCCCTCTAAAGGTTAGGCCATATTACATTTCTACCTGTAGTATATAAGAACAAACATTTTCCAATACCATTATGATATATTTTGCTAATCTTAGCCTCTTTGATAGGACCAAAAAAAAAAAAAAAGCTATTTCATTGTTTCAACCTTAAGCAGTTCTAAGAAAGAATGTGAGTATGTATAGATGGGTTTGTTGGGACTATAAGGGAAAAAAAAGATGTCAGGCATCTCAGTTTGATTTTCTGTATTTGTCTCCTTTGATTTTTCTTTTGCCAATGTAACACAAACACACTAGATCTCTACCCTAAGGAAAGAGGCATATATAAATATCTTTTAAAGGGTATCTGTCACAGTTTTATTTATAAGAGCAAAAGTTGAAAAAGCCTAAGTGTTTAAAATGAGAAATTAGTTAAATGACTAATGATAATGGAATACTATGCAATCATTAAATATTTTAATGGCATAGGGAAAAATCAGGCTGTAAAATAATATGTACATTATGATCTCAATTAAATAATGTGTGCATAAAAGAAAGGCTATAAAGGTGAATGTTAGTCATTTCTATATGTTATAATTATACTTCTTCCCCTATGTTTTCAAAAGTTTTTAACAGATGCGTGTAATACTATTGAAATCATACACAAAACAGATGTTAGCAAGTAAACTCTAAAATGTTATACATGGAAATAAAGAGCTCTGAGTAACTGGATGCTGGGTCATTTAGATTCCCTCGAAAACTTTGTGGCTTATTGAGTCTTTTTACGTTCTTTGAGGGTCGTGGGGCTCTTTGGAGTTTGCAGGACCGTTTTATAGCAGGGGCTTCTAAGGAGGCTAGAGCCAAAGTAGGGAGACCAAGAATAGCTTCCATCTGCTCTTCTGCCCTTTGTGTGGACTTGGGAGCACAAGGTGGCGGAGCGGGGAAAGAACCTACCTATGACGCCCACTGCCCTGGACCACAGGGTGTGTAGGACATGTCATCCAAGGCATCGGTGGCTCTCAGGACCGCTGGGGTTGGTGTTTGGAAACTGAAAGGCAGGGAATGCCAGAAGATTGATATCTAAATGTCATCTGGAGGGACTGATTTGTTTGTGTTTGGGTATTTCTGATAATGACATGTATACTGGGGACTGAATGCCATGCTAGTCCCCTTACTCACTGATAAAGAAGTGGAGACCTAGAGGGATTAAGTCACTGGCCCAAGGCAGTGTCTTTTTTCCCCCATCACAGTGTTCCACTGGGATGGTGCAATATATCATGTGTTGGGTATGTCTGATTGACTGAGATAATTCACAGCGTACTTGGAAGGCTCTTAAGTACTTGAAGTTGCTTGGTTAGAGTTTGGATGAAAGAGGATATTTTAACTCTCTGAGTAATAGGATTGGGCATGGGGGGAGGTCAGTGTCGGTCTTTCCTCATTATAAAATGATAATTATTAAATGATATTCAAAGGAAGAGGAAATATTGAACTTTGTAATGAGGGGAGGTATACTAGGAGAGCTGGCAGAGATATCAGTCAATGATAAAATGGATTTATTTTCCCCAAACTCAGGTTTCCATGTGGAGATGCCCTTATTTTTTGAATTTCAGGCACTCAGTGGCATGGGTTTTTCTCCTATTATGTCTTTCATCCTGGATGTTTGAGGAGAACTCTGAGAACCGGAGATTTCACTCACCTTTATGACTTAAAGCCCCATGCTGTGTTACCTTGTTTGTCTTTGGCTATCAGTGCCCTGAGTATGAAGACACTCAGTTCACTTTGGGCATCACTCTTTAAGTCTGAGGTTCTGTCCGGAGCAGGGAGTGGTTAGGGTGGGAGAGGACTGGAATTCCTGGCCAGGGAGGAGCTCTTAAAACAAGTAAAGAGTATAGTAGAAGAAAAGGTAATTGAGGGAATGAGCAGAGCATGACAGCTGCCTTCAAATATGTGTGGAGCTGTCATAAGGAACAAAGAGTAAACTTGGTCTGTGTGACTCCTGAGAGCAGAGCTGTGATTGTTGAAGTCTGAGATGTTCTGGGGAGACCCATTTCAGCTCATTATAAGGAAGACCTTTCTAGAAAGTAGAGCCTCCCAGCAGTGGTCAGTGGAGCAATGGAAGGGTTTAGCAGAGCCTCCAAATGTTGGTCAGAGGAGATTCCTGCACTGGGTGGGAGGTTGTTCTACGTGACCACTAAGAGTCATTCCAAGTCTGCTCTCCTCAAACTCTGTGTTTTTATGTCTACCTCTTGGGTATGTAATCTATTCATTGTTCACTATTTATTAAGCATTTATTATGGTTGTCATATGTTCTGCTCGGTGTTGGAGATATAATAAGGAACAAACTGTAAGATCCTTGAGCTTACAGTCAATTGAAAGAGTAAATGGTAAATAGATTATTGCAAATATGTGACCAGCCTAGTAAAGTATAGGGTGCTATGAGCTCACACAAGAAGGGCACCCGGCTTAGCTTGGGGTGAACCATGGAGTCTGCCTGGAAAAATTGAGGTGGAAGATCTAAAAAGTGACTCTGTCTAGGCTGAAAGGGTAAAGATGAGTATTCCAGGGAGAGGAAACAGCCTGTACGAAGGTGGAGGGACAACGCAGAGACATTGATTGCTGGGGGAGAGGCAAGTAGTAAGAGTGGTGACGATGACGAGGCAGACAGGCAGACGATGAAGGCCCTGTCCTGCCAGGTCGGAGTTTGGATTTCAGATTGGAAACAACAGGGAGTCATTGAAGAGCTGTGAGGAAAGGAGTTGTGTGATCTGTCTCAACTGTTGGAAAGACCCCTCTGGTTCCAGTATGGAGAGTGGGTTGGAGGGGACCAAGACTGGCTGCGGGGAGACCAGAGTCTATTTCAGTAATTCCAGCAAGAGATGGCGGTGGAATTAACCCACTGTAGTGGCAGTGAGGCTAGCGAGAGGCGGGCAGGTGGGAGGGAAGCATTCGTATTGAGGAGCTGGGAGGTTGGGGGTCCATTCACTGAGACAGAGAAACTAGGGAAGACAGAAGATTTGGGGGCTGGTGGGATGCTGATGAGTCCAGTTTGGTACATGTTGTGTTTAAAAGGCCTGTGGGACACAGAAGTGCAGACACCTTTTCTTTCCAATTTGTAAACTACCCCAGAGAGGTTCATTTTTTGTCTCCTGATACCATGGAGGGGTTTCTTTATATACAATATGGGACTTTTCTTCCAAAACACTTTCATGACTGCTTCACACGGATCCCCCCACCATTAGTGTCCAATGAAATGGTGTCTGCGTGTTCTTAGAATATAGTTACTCAGGTGGTTTTTACTCTCCGGTTAGAGGGGAAAGGCCGGGCGAGGTTGCTTCCATTCCCCGATGGTAGCCTCTTTGGTTGGTTGGCCTGCACTCCCTCCATGGAGTCACCTTCCTGAATGTCCCCAGATTGGTTAAATAGACCCCATTCGGGGCTCACCTTATGGGCCTGCTGCTGACCTGTTCCATAGATTCATAACTGGCAAAGACTGTGCCTCAAAAGGATGTAAAGAGGTTTCTCCAAGGTCAGACAATGAGTTGCTCTCCTGGCTTCTTTTCCTGCTTCACCACATTGAACTTTAAAGAAATCTTACTGAGCTATAAACACCCCTTCTTTTTGATTCACTTCTTCTTTGTAACCCTTAAACGTCTGAATTCTCTAGAGCCCTACCACTCACCCTCCTCCGTTATACCCTGCTTCCTCTTTCTGTGTGATCCTATCTACTCCTGTGGCTTCCACTGCTATCCAAGGGTGGATGACTCCCCAGTTGGTACTCCCAGCCTTGAACCCCCTCCGACACCTTAGTTCACCAGTCCTGGTTGGTCCTTTCCTCCCACGGGTACGTCAAAATCAGCAGCTTATAAACAAAAGGTGTTGGCTTCAGACCTACATAGGTGACTGCCTACTGGTTCTTGCAATTGAGAACCAATAGTAAGTTGAGACTTAAACTTTACACACCCAAGTCTGCTTTTCATCTTTTCCTGCATATCTGAGTGGGCAGCATCCCTGTCTACCCAGGAATGTGAGCTGGAGAGGTGGCAGCCAGCTACAATACCCCTTTCTCTCCACCTCATTAGCCATTGAACCCTTTGGTTCTACCTTTTCAACATCTGTGGACTCCGTCTGCTCCTCTGTGTCTTTCTTGCCAACAGACCATCACCAGCTTCCAACTAGAACACTTTGGTACATTCTCAGGTGGTCTCCCTACTATCCATTCTTTTCTTCCTCCATCTTCTCTTTCTCTCCCACATACTGTAGGAAGGATGTAAGGGAAATATAATACAAACCCGATCAACCCATTCCTTGCATAAAATACTGCCTCCCCTGTAAAATCTCTTTAGTATACCATAGATAGTGGCTAAGAGCCAGGACTCTGGAGTCAGGCTGCCTGGGTTTGAATTCCATTGACTAGCTGAGTTATCTTGGGTAGATTACATAACGTTTCTGTTTCTCAATTCCCTCACCTATAAAATGGGGGATAATAATAATATACCTGCTTCGCAGCGTTATAAGAATTAAATGAGTTAATATTTATGAAGTGCTGAAAACAGTGCTTAGCACATAGTAAACCCTGCGTAAGAGTTTGTTAAATAAAATAAATATATAACTCCTTAGCTTGGCATGGAGGCCTTTCCAAACTGGGTCCCTGTTGGCCTCTCCAAGATCAGGTTCTTAACCCTCCTGTCCTTGGCACTGTGCCTCCAGCAATGCTCAACAATTTGCCACTTTTCGTACCATTATGCTTTTCCTCGTGTTTCCTTTTATCCCTGGATTTTTCTTCTTCCCTCTTCTTTCCAATGTCTCCTCCCCCTTATGCTCTCCCGTTGCGGAGCACAGGCTCCGGACGCGCAGGCCCAGCGGCCACGGCTCACGGGCCCAGCCGCTCCGCGGCATGTGCGATCTTCCCGGACCGGGGCACGAACCCGTGTCCCCTGCATCGGCAGGCGGACTCTCAACCACTGCGCCACGAGGGAAGCCCAAATTATTCATCTTTTAAAATTCAGAGTAAATGCTTCCTATCTGAAGCCACCCCCATAGTACTGGACAGAGATAACATATCTTCCCCTGAGGTACTTTCATTGTGGGGTATATTTCATTACAGTGGTTAGTCCGGAGGCTCTGGGGCAGAACAGACATTGTTCCAATTCTGATTCAACCACTTATCAGCTGTCTGACCTTGGGCAAGTTACTTAACCTCTCTGAGCCTCATCTCTAACATGGGAGTAATAAGTTACCTACCTCATGGGGCTATTGTAAGAATTACATGGTACTATGCATACTAAGGGCTGGGTCCAACTCCCAGCACATGGTAAGCTGACATCAAGTACTTTATTATGATGATGTGTTTCCATTAATACAGGCATCACATACTACTTAATTTATAGTTTACATACGCGTCTCCATGAAGGTTGGGGCCCTGTATACTCAGCTTTATAATCCCAACATCTCCTTTAGTAGATGATCACGTACTGATGGTTATCTGAACCCCTGGACCATCTTGCTTGGGATGAAGTCAGTGTCCTGGCCACCATACAGTTGGTTTTGCTTTCTTGATGGATCCTGTCTGAAGGAGATAAATCTACACCTGAGAGGTGGCAAGATGTTCTAAACTGAGCAGGTGGTATGAAGTAAGGTGTGAAGGCTTGCCTGGGAGGTGTGTATGTGTGTGTGTGTGGGGGGGGTTCATAAGCAGAGGGAGGGAGAGGGGGACCTGAAGACCTTAGTGGGCAGGACTGTGCCGGCTGGGGGCAGAAGAAGAGGCAGACAAGGCAAGGGGAGTCTGGAGGGCGTGAGGTAAATGAGGTAGCAGCCAGGATACATGTGTTCTTGGGAGGCAGCTTTGGGGTAGAAGACTGTGGAGAAAGGCTGAGGGAGAACACAGAGGCCCGATGGGCTGGCTTTCATGGTAGGCATGATTATCTCACCTACTTTCCTATCTCTGCTCGCATGCCTTGCTGGGAAGGGGACCTTGCCTGAGCCCCTTGTCTTAAATTGCACCCCCTCCCTCCAGCACTCCCAATTCCTCCTTCTCTGCTTAATTTTCCTCCAGAGTACTTATCACCATAGGGCACACTATTTGTTATACTTACGTATTTGCTTATTATCTATCTCTGCCTAATAGAATTTATGATCCACAGAGGAAAGTTTTTTATTCTGTTCACTGATATTTCACCAGCACCTGTAACATTTCCTGACACCTAGTAAGTGCTTAATATTATTTGTGCAATGAATGAATCCCACCACACATGGATAACTACCCTTCATATTTTTGTATTCAGTCATTCAGTGCATAAGTTAAAAAAAATTTTGTTAGAGTTTTAAGTTACATACAATAAACTGCATCCATTTGAAGTGTACAGTTCAATGAGTATTGGCAGATATATACACCTGTGTAACTGATACCACAATCAAGATATAGAACATTCCCATTACCCCCAAAAGTTTTCTTGTACCTCTTTGTGGTCAATCCCTGGCCCCAGGCAATCACTGATGTAGCTTCTGTCATTATTTACTGGCTTTGCTTTGTCTATAATTTCATATAAATAGACTCATACTCATGTCTTGTTTTGCTCAGGGTAAAGTTTTTAAGATTTATCTGTGTTGCATGTGGCAGTGGTTCATTTGATTTTATTGCTGATTGGTGGGAAATAGTTTCTTATTTTGCTCTGTGGTTTCTGTGACGATGAGTGAGTGTGCACTCTGGATCCAGGCTGACTGTTTGGAATTCTGGCTCTTCCACACCAGCTGTGTGGCTTTGGGCAAGTTTAGCTTCCCTGTGCTTCAGGCCTCTCATCTGTTAAATGGGGTAATAATCATACCCACCTCATAGGATTGTTGGGAGAAGAATTAAATGAGGTAAACTAAACACCTAAAGTGGTTAGAATGGTGCCTGGCACAAGTGTGTATTCAATAATTGTTAGCTGTTATTACTTCCATTTTGCAAATGAAGGGGAAAGCCCTGAGGCACAGAAAAGTAAGGTAGTTTGACCAGTGTTAGTTGGAATGCAGGAAGGATCAGAACTGGTCTGTCTGATTTAACCTCTGTGTTCTACCACCTCCCCCATTCTGGTCCTTCCCCTTCAAGCCAGAATCCTGTGTGTGGTGCACACACAAGAAGAGCTAGCGCTCAGCTCTGGGATGTCTGGCTTCCCTACCTCAGTGTTCACTTGAGCTACCCCAGTCTATTTCACCATCCCTGCCCGTGTGAGTAGAGTTTCACCCCCCTGATTTGGCCTGCAGAGGGGGTGGGATTGGGCCTTCTTGCCCTTTGCTTCTCTCCCGGGCCCTCTCAGGCAGCTGAGCTGTGCGTCAGAAACACCTCTTACAATCATACGGTATCAGCCCTGCAAGAAGCTAATTTGATAAACCCCACTCCAAAGCTCATTGAACCTGTCTATAATGGTGCTTAATTAAAGTGCAGAAACTTTGAAGAGGTAGCAAGTTACTGCTTAATCCAATACCAGAGTGCCACAATTCTACCATCTGCCTCCTCTTTGCAGTAATTGCTTCCTGACGTTTGTTTATTTTAATTAGGAGAGCAGTCTTGACCAAGAGGGAGAGCAGGCAGGGTCAGAACTATTGGGGAGGAGAAAGTGGAAAAGTGGGGCAGTGATGTGATGGTCATGGGCTGAAGGGAAGGCACTGTTGTCTTCATGGTGTGAGTGATTCCACCTTCCCACAGGACGGAACTGTGAAACTTTCTCCCTGTGGTGAAAGCATAAGGCTGACTCTGGGGTCATATGTTCAGGTTTTCAGTGTGTCCTTTAGGGAGTATGGGAGCTGAGCTTCTTGGCTAGAGAATGGAGGCTCCCACGTTGTTAGAAAGGAGATTATAGGTTGGGCTGGTCAGATCCCAGGGAGTAGTCCTAGAAGAACTCAGTTACTCTGACCCAGTGGAGATCTAGTACCAACAGGGTCTCAGAGCTGAGGGAAAGCAAAGCTCATTCATATCTATTAGTGCTTTGGTTTCTCAGCCATGGTTTTATAGTCTGCCTGGTTATCTTTGATTGTGTGTTGGTCATTGTACATGAAATCCATTCATAACTCTGAAGAGCTGAGATGAAAACGATGCTTTCCTCTAGAGAGAAATTTTACTTTTTTTTCTGGCAGGAATCTGAAGGTGCTCTAAATCTAAGACTCCCCTTCCCCCCAGCCCTACCTCCCAAATCAAATTAAAAGCTTAAGGTGCTCTCAACAACACGCAAATTCAAACCTTTTCTACAGATCCTTTTCAGGGCTAGTCAGTTTCTTGTTCCTTCTCACTCAAGGGTCACAGCTTATTGTGAGAAAGGTCACCCTCTGGTCCCCGCCTCTTATGCAGGTTCTGGGCATTGATTTCTATCTCTCTAACACTGCCAGGCTTTCAAAACAAAGTTCATATTTGCTAGACTCAGAAAATACCTTCATGGCAAAAGTGATGTCCATACTCCTCTGGGAGAATCTACTCTGATTTCCTTCAGTGTTAAACTAGTATTTCCTTACTATGTAATCTTCATTCTGATAATTTAAAAAAGATATATTGCATATTTTATCCAGATTTTTAGTTGTTTTCAATGGTAATAGCCTGCAATTACCAGAAAGTCCTCAATAGTGGTTTTTAAATTACATATATTTCTACTTAGGGCAGCAGAACCTTGTTTTTTTTTTTTTTTTCCCCAAATGAAATCTTAAATAGGATCTCAATATCAAAAACAAAAGTAAACAACAACAAAAAGATAAAAGTGGAGCAGTTCTGGATAAAGTGGGGCTAGAGGCCCCCAAGATCAGCCAGCCAGGCCTCCCCTTTGTTAGATCCACATGGAGTATTTGTAAGTACCTGAGTATCATAGGTATGGTTTGAAAAGTTCTCCTGTAAGGAACCCTTTGGTTTGACTGCTTGAGAAACCATAGCTTTGGGAAAGCTCATCTAGTGCTTTCCCTGAAGGCAAATGATTCTTGACATTTTAGGAGGGCTGGAAGCCTGGATATTGGGCAAGATGCTGTAAGAAATTACAGGATATGCTATATCTGAGTCCCAGAAAACCCCTGTGAAAGCAAGACCGAGATAGTGAGGATCTTTTCAGTTCTCTTAGGGTTACTCATCCGAGGTGGGGGGAGGAGAAGGAAAACAGGGTGGGGATGGCAGGGGTGTCAGTTTCGGTCCTCCAAGAGGCTGACATCAAGACAGGATTAGGTATGCAAGAATATTATTGGGGGAAATGCTTGTGAAGGATAAAGGGGGAGGGGACAGGTGTAGGCATGGAGAGTGTTCAGACCTTGTTGCAGATCTGACACCTGTGTAAGGAGCAAGGAAGGAAGGACTGGGGAGGAAGAGCCTCGCTGCAGCACAGCTCTGAGAAAACCTCAGTCAGGCTGATGGGAAGTTTCCAAACAAAAGCTGCCTATTAGAGGAATTCTGCATTGCACAGGAATGGCCACCACCAGTGCTCCTATGAGCTTGGTCACTGACTGGGAGCAGCCCCGGGGGAGCGTGACCTCAGTATGAGGGCCACGATGGATCCAAAGGGGTGGCCATTGGGGCTGTCTGTCAACTCTGCTCCCTGTAGCAAGTCCTCCTGCAGGAGATCTGAGTGGTGCCCCTCCGTGGCCACCCCCGTAGAGGAGGGCCATCCAGAGAGCAATGAGGCACTTGCTGAAACAAGGGAAGGAAGGAAAGTAAGGCATATTTTCCAGACCAGGGGGACAGCCATAGTGGGATTCTGTGCCGCTTGTGTGAGGGTATTATCCGAGCTTGTTGGGAGCAGGCCTACAGTAACAGATCCCTCTTCCGTACCTGGAGCTACCCTGATGTGACTGGTCACGTCATCCTTGCGCCGTAGCTTCCTAAACCCTCCCAATGGTTTTCAGCTGCACTTAGGATAAAGACCACTCCCTTGATCCTGGCCTTTTTGGCCTGGCCCCAGGCCCTGCCTACCCCTGCATCTTTATTACACACCACACCCCCCACTCCCTGTCCCTGTTCCAGCCCCACTGACCTTGCAGTCCCTTGTCCTAGCGTTGCTCATTTCCACCACAGGGCCTTTGTCCATGATTTCCCTCTGCCCAGGATGCTCTTTCCTTCCTCTTCTCTCTTCTTTCTATCTTGGCCCAGGCTCACTTCCTCAGGGAGGGTGCAAGTCCCCTATAGCGGCTCTCACATACCATGTTCCTTCTCTTGGTGGCATTTGTCACAGGCACAGTTTTGCATCTTTTCTGGCTGACCGTTTATTCAATCCCTGGCTCTCCCACTAGACTAGAATAGAAGCTCTACGAGGGCAGGGCCGCCGCTGTCTTTGCTGATCATTGTACCTCTGTGCCTGGCACACTGCAGATGCTCAATCAAACGTTTTGTTCTAGTGGATAATTCACGAAGGAGGAGGTGAAAAGAATACTAGGATGTCCAATAAGTAAAAGTAAAATATGCACAGCAACAAAATAAAAGGCAGGTAGGACAGACTCCTCCAGAGCTGGAAGTGACTTCTAAGGTCCTTGTTTGCTCAACCTCCTTGTCTCACTTCGGAAGCAGACCGAGCCTGGCTGGTGGGACAGCTTCTACACGTCCACATGGCTAGTGGGTTCAAGGGCTGCGGCTCCCACCTTAGTCTCTCAAGTCCGAGTCCCCTGCTCACTTTGCTAAGGGAGGCTGTGTGTGGTCACTTGGCATACGATTTGCAGATGGATGTCTGGCTTCCACATGGGCTCCATCCACTCTCACCTTTGACCTGCCTTGACTAAGTCATTAAGCTGTTTGGCTTAAAGTGGGGATGATAAGGTGTATTTTAAATGGAAACTTGAAGATTAAATGAGATAGTGTGAGAAAGACTGCTTTTTGTAAACTCTGTAGTGTTTTACAGGTGCTATCCCTGTATCATGTTTTATTTCTGTTTGGTAAAAGAAAACTAAAGTCACCAGTGATGGGGGTGGGTGAGGATACCATCCAGGCCCTGTCACCGATCATGTTCCCTGAGCCCACTCCAACCCCCTCTTCTTCAAAGGAGCTGAAAAAGTTAAATTTTTGGAGCATCAGCTCTATGAATAGTAGAGTAAGTTTGAGAGATGATTTGGGTCAGTTGCTTAGCCTCCCTGGGCCTGGGTCCCTTCATCAGTGACAGGAGGGACTGTGGAACTGATGTCTAAAGGTTCCTTTCAACAGGAAGCCCCATAGACCCTCATGAATAGGAAGGGCTCAAATAGGGAAGGAGGAAGCTGTTACTGGACAGACTCCCAAACACAGGGCACAGAGCAAGAGTGGACTGTCATGGCCTCTAGCTTGAGAGATTTGCTGAATCCCAGAAAGAACTTTCTGGCACTGAGGGTAGTGAAATGCTGGAAATGGAGAAGGCAACCAGGTTTGTGGGAATTGCTTTCTGGAGGTCTTTGCAAAGAAAAGAAAAACCCAATTATAGTCCTGTTGGAACAGGGGAAATAGACTGGGAAGCGTTTAAAGTGATATCCACCCTACGGATAACTGACACTGCAAAAGATGCTGTGAAGTTTCGGGGTTGAGATGCCCTTTCCACACACTTTTTCCTGTTGTGCACACCTGTTTCCCGCTGCTGCTATGTTTGTGCTCTAGGGTTTATGTACCTGGTGAAAGCTCTACCGGGCCTTCCACCGCTGTTCTGCACTCTGAATTTGTGGCCCTTCCTCTCTGTTTACCTTCCTCCTCCTCAGGTACAAACTTCCAAGAAATGGCGCTGGTGTCAGCAGCCGCTCCAGATCAGAAAAGCTCAGCACGGTGACTGGTAACCACTCTGGGTTTAAGGATAATGTGGGGAATTTTCGGCCAAGGTGACCAACTAAAGAGAAAACAGAGGAGCAAGTATGGTTAAAAATTTTTAGGGAACATGAAGTAAAAACTTTAACTGGTTTTATTTTTGATACTGTTTTCAGCATGTATCTGTTTCCCTTCCTCATTTTTAACCCTCTTGAGACTGGATAGAGATTTCCCAAGCAAGTGTAAAAGTAATTATAGTCAAAGAGATTTTTTTTTTCCCTAC
>NW_006773166.1:1261240-1268557 GCF_000442215.2 Lipotes vexillifer | reverse complement strand
CCCTACAGGTATCAAGTTAATTGTCTTTTCTGGGGCTAACTGTCTTTTTTTTTTTTTTGGTCTAGATGTGAAATGACTGCTTGGGGCTAATAACAGTGTGAATTTGTGTTTTTCATGTACATGATCTCATTGTGTCTTCCTGGTGTCCCTGTGCCTGGTAGTTGTTTTTGTTCCTGTTCCGCAGATGTGCACACTGAGGCCCAGCTTGGCAAAGTCCACGGAACTAGTGGCAGCTCCGGTATCAGCTCTGCCCCTTTCCCACCTTGTCCCACCACCTCCCACAGCCCTGACTGGAGGTGGCAGAGCCATAGGGCCCCTTGAACTCTAGCCGACCAGACCCTGTAACTTCTGAGTGGGTGGCAAAGGCAAACCTGCTGGAGACAAGAGTTTTCTCTGGGTGGTGGGAGAATGAAGACCCTGCCAGGAATGCAGTGAGTTTGAAAAGGTGAATAGCCTTCCTTTTATGGATTAGTTTCCTACGGCTTCTCTAACAAAGTACCACAAACTGGGTAGCATAAGACAAGAGAAATTTATTCTCTCATAGTTCTTGAGGCTAGAAGACCAACATCAAGGTGTTGGCAGGGCCGTGCTCTTTCTGCAGACTCTAGGGAAGAGTCTTCCTTGCCTCTTCTTAGCTTCTGGTGGCTACTGTCAATTCTTGGTGTTCCTTGGCTTGTAGCTGCATCACTTCAGCCTTTGCTTCCATCATCCCATGGCCATCTTCCTGTATATCTCAGTGTCCAAATCTCTCTCTCCCTCTAAGGATACCAGTCACTGGACTTAGGGCCCACTCTACTCCGGTATAACCTCATTTCGACTTGGTGACATCTGCAAAGACCCTATTTCCAAAGAAGGGCACACACTCACAGGTACCTGGGTTAGGATTTCAACTTATCTTTTTGAGGGACACGATTTAACACCCAACACCGTATTTTAGCCCGCCCTTCCTGCTTGTCTGATTTTTAAAATGCCATTCTTTTTCATGAAATTATGGTTTTATCATAGATGGTAGCTTTTTACTTTATAAATTTATGATATTCAGAAAAGTAAACCCCTCATATTCTTATCACTCAAATGAACAACAAAACACACGTATTTGACTCAAGCACTTTTTTAAGAATAAAAATATTGCAGGCATAGATTTTTAAAATTATTTTTAACCGTCTTCTCCTCAGTTACATTGTCCTCTCCTTTCTCTTGGGGAAGTGGTTCTCAGCCAGGGCAGTTTTGGGCCTGCTCCTATCTAGTCGGTAGGGGCCAGGGATGTTGCTAAACATCCTACAATGTATAGGACAGCCCTCACCACACGTAACACACAACAAAGGATTATCTGGTTCAAGATGTTAATAGTCTGTAGATTGAGAAGTTCTGTTTTAGAGAGATGCACTACCATGATATTGATACGTATCCTTCTAGAAATGTTTTTCATACTTTTGCATACATTTACAAGCCTGAATAAACAATACGTGGTATTGTTTTGTTGTGCATAAGTATTCCTCTAATTTATATAAACAGTATCATAACATATTCTGCATCTTGCTTTGTTTTTCCCTTCATCATTTTTTAGATCTAGCCATATCGATATAAATACATATATAATACATATATGTGTTTGTGTGTGTATAATTTTTTAAACTGATCTATAGTTTGTTGTTTTAAAAAATGTCTTTAGGGGCTTCCCTGGTGACGCAGTGGTTGAGAGTCCACCTGCCGATGCAGGGGACACGGGTTCGTGCCCCGGTCCGGGAAGATCCCACATGCCGCGGAGCGGCTGGGCCCGTGAGCCATGGCCGCTGAGCCTGTGGGTCCGGAGCCTGTGCTCCGCAACGGGAGAGGCCACAACAGTGAGAGGCCCGCGTACCGCAAAAAAAAAAAAAAAAAAAAAAAAAAAAAAAAAAAAAGTCTTTACATGATGAAATAAAATATTGATAACTCTATGTTCCATATTAGGCCAGCTCTCTTTTTTGGGGAGGATCAGGTTTTATTCCTCCACAGTATCTGTAAATCTGAAAACCCAAGACTAGATTCCCCCAGTCCTGGTTGGAAAGCAGGCCCATTATCTGGGATGTTAATTCTCTCCAAGAACTTAATCTTCCTAGAATATAACAATAATCAAAGGTCACAGGAGTCCTTGACCAGCTGGTGGGAAAATGAAAATTGTGTCACAGCTCTAGTTTAAGGTTGGTAGGACCAGAAAACCCGGGATTAAAGTGAGGTCCACTCAAATTTTGGTTTCCAGAGGAAATTGAATAGGGTGACAAATTTAGAAGAGGGAGGCCACTTTTGAGGAGCTCCATCAGCTATACATAGACTATCATGCAGCCAAAGTCCAAGTTATTGATCTCAAAGGCTAATCACTAAAGGACTCAATGGAAAGCACCCCGACTTGAGTAAGAAGGCTTGTGTTTGATCTTAGCTAATTCCTAGCTGTGTGACCTTGAGCAAGTTACTTAGCCTTGGTAATCTCAATTTTCCCGATCCCTAAAATTGAAGTAATGACATATCAGTGGGTTTCTGTGGGAATAAAATGAGAACAGTGCTTGGTATCTGGTAAGATTTCAAAAATGTTAGTTGATCCTGGAGTCTGATTCTACGGAGATTGGCCTCTTTCCTTTTGGCAACAACGGAGGCTTTGGAATTTCTTTAGAAGCATGGGAGTGCTATGTTTAAATGTGAGTTTTAGAAAGTTAATTCTGGCTTGGAAGCAGTGTATAAGGAGAGTTGGGAGTAGGAAGAAGCTGGAAATACAAAGGTCAGTTATTAGGATTATGAAATAATCCAAATGAGAGAGATGTGCCTGAACTGAGTGAGTGGGGTGGGTGGGGAGGAAGAGAAGGAGGAGAGAGGGATGTGGGAAGATGACAGGAGAGAGAGAAGGAAATGAGGGATATTTGAGAGACGGCATCAGAACATATGAAGGCTGATGGGACGTGGAGTTGTGAGGTGAGGCTAATGGGATAACGCCCAGGTTGCTAGCTGGGTTTAGTGAATGGATGATGATATTCAGAAAGATAAAAAAATCAGGAGAAACTGTTAAGGGAGGACGAGAAGGAGGGAGATAATGAATTTGGTTCTGGTTAAGGTATGTCTGAGTTGCCTGTGTGACACCCTGGATCGGAAGTGGGTAGTTTATGAGCCCTTGGGACGGAGCCGCAGGGGACACTGACGTGCAAAGGAGAGAAGAGCGGCAGCTGCACTGAGAGTGACTTTCAAGGGTGAGGTGGCTTTGAAAGAGTGGTTTTCAAAGAAGGAGGTGGAGGATGGAGGCAGGAGATCCATAAAAGGGGCTCCAAGAGGCTCAAAAGCAGCCGGAAGTCCTCGGAGGGTGGGAGTTGAGAAGAAGCCACTGGTAACCTTGGGAAGCGCTTTGTGAGTCGGGGCCGCATGGGGGACAGAAGCCAGAATGCAGAGGATTGGGACAGAAGGCGAGGAATGGAGATTGTGAGTTTTAATGGAGAAAAGAATTACAGAGATTATCTCAAAGGTGGGGGAAGAGGGAAGATTTTTGTTTCATTTTCAGATTTACTAGAATGCTGCTGAGCAGTGGGTGGGTGGGAGGGGAGTAGAGAGGGCACGGAAGAGAGGGAAGTATTGATAGGAGAAGCTCCTGGGAGCTGGGGTGGTGGGAGAAAGCACTGACGAGGAGTCAGTCTTGACACGACCAGATTTCGTCGAGACGGGAAGGAGGAAAGCGGTAGCTGAAGGGGAGGGGATTACAGGCCTTCATGACTAAAGGCCTCAGTTTTTCTCAGTAGCATAGGAGCCCCTGTAGCACCTGCTTAGTGAAGAAGGTGGAAGGGGTTGAGAAGAGCTGTAGAAGGGGGCAGATCGGGAAAGAGCTGAAGGCTTGCTGAGCCACTGAGGGTGACAGGGACAGAATTGTAGTTGAGCTCAATGACACGGATGGGCTGTTGGTTTCTGGTACTGATCAGTTGCTCAAGGGCAAGGGAAGTGTGTGCTTAGATTTCCTCAAGTGGGAGGACTGTTGGTGTGGATGTGTTGGGAGTCCAAGGGGTGAGGGATTGGCTGGCCATGAACTCCTAGGTAAGATGTTAAGCGGGGGCGGTGGGGAAGGGGCGATACACTGTGAGAATGAGGAGATCGGGGTGCTGTGGCTCTACAAGTTTAAAGAAGAGGATTAGGACAAGATGCGAGATAGAAATACGATTTTTCTGAGATAGGTGTTTGGTGGAGAAGTATTTCCGGGTGAGGTCAAAGTCCAGGTGGGTATGAAGCGGGTAAGGATGAAGGTGAAAGTTATGGAGCAGAAGAGAACAAGGGCTATGAATCTAGGGCACTGTGCACATGGGAATTGTACACAACGGTAGGAGTCAGGCTGCAGGAGGGAACTGTTGGCCAGTTAAATGTCTCAGCAAATGTGACAGAGTAACCTTGGGATGATGTACTGGTCAGTTTTTACTGCATAACAAATAACTATAAAAATCTTGCTGGCATTTAACATGTAGCACACATTGATTTAGTTCCACATCTGGAGATAGTAGATTTGGGCCAGACTCATCTGGCTAATTCTGTTGGTTTTGCATGCAGGTTGTATGGGATCTGGTTGATCTGGGTTGGTCACGGTTGAGGGGGCTGGCTGAAATGGCTCTGGTCATTCACCTCTTGAGACTGGCAGGCTAGCTCAGGCTGCTCTTCTCATCATGACGGCAGAGGTGTAAAAGAACAAGCAGTTTTCAAACCTTTGGTCATGTCACGCCTGCTAACATTTCTTTGGCCAAAGTCAAGGGGTGGGGAAGTCCCCTCTACCCATGGAGGTAGTTGGGTTGGTAAGCGAATATTTTTGAACAATAACCTAATTGGCCACAGGTAGTAGATAAGCGCTATGAGGATAGAGAGAGGATGGGGTTGCAGATGGCATAGGACCCTTGAATGACAATGGAGGAAAAAGGGTGGGAAGAAAGGACATTGTCTACTCAGCTCCCACCATGAGCTAGAAGTGGCCCCAACTAAGAGTGTTTGGCAAAGAAATCATTCGATTAGAGAAGACACAGTCCTTTGTGTTGTGAGAAGTCAAATATGAACAACAGGAATTCCAGAGGCCACAGAGGGAAGAGTTCAAAAGAGGCACAGCTGGCTACCCAGGGTCAGAGAGCAGCTGCCTGAGTGGGGAAGTCTGAGCCTCAGGAATAAAATGGGCAGAACGAACACACACACACACACACACACACACACACACACACAGCTGCTAGGGGAGCTTGGGCTGACCCAAGGTAAACTCTCTGGGCGCCTTATTATTTGGGGAAGGTGTTGTAGAGACCAGCCCCCACGTTGCCTTGAATGGGGCTCTGTGTGCTGGCTCTTTCTGACTAACTGAGAAGGGCAGATGCTTCCTGGGGAGGAGATGTTTCCATGGAGAGGCAGTCACAGCTCCATATATACTTGGGATTTCACAATTACTTTTACTCTGACAGTGTGTTGGGAAATTTTCTTTTTTTCTTTTTCTTTTTCCTTTTTTTTTTTTTTTTTTTTTTTTCTTTTTTTTTTTTTTTTTTTTTTTTGTACTACAAATAAGGAAGCAAGAGGGTGAGTGTGGGAAGGAAACTATTTTAATGGTGATACAGTAATAGAAATAACAGCCATCCTTGGAAAGAGAGACTCTAGGAGAAAGATGGAGGGGGCTGGAGCACCTCAAACCTATACTTTATCTTTGCAGAGCCTGTCACTACCTTTCAAGCGTTCTTGATCTTCCCTCCCTGATGAGGCTGTAAGCTCACTGAGGGTAAAGCCTGGGCCTGTCTTATTCATAGCTCTTTTCCCAGGGCTAGCAGCACACACAGAACATAATAGGTGCTCAATAAATATTTTTGAGTGGATGAATGAGAGAATGATAAAATATTTAAGGCTTGCATACTGATCTCCACTTAAAAGAACTCCAAACTTTCTTTTGTCCACATCAGTCAACAAATATTCAGGGACCTCTTAAATATCAAGCAGGTGACCAGGCTCTGGGCATTCATAGAGAGTAAGGCATGGTCCTTGCCAGATGGTCGCTTATCTTCACTTGCAGCTTAGGGAACAGTAACTAACAATGAAGAGCTATGAAGAAATATCTCAAGCCTCAGTTTGCCCATCTTCAAAAGGGGAAGCTCAACCAGATTCATTCACATTTCTTTCCTACAAGGCTCCTTGGAGCCTTTAATATTCTACTGTTCATTGCAAATCTCAAAACGGGGGAAACAGTTTGATGTCTGTCTAAGTCAGCTCAGGCTGCTATAATAAATATACTGTAGAGTGGGTGGCTTCAACAGCAAACATTTATTTCTCACAGTTCTGGAGGCTGGGAAGTCTCAGATCAAGGTACAGGCAGATCTGGTGTCTGGGGAGAAACCACTTCCTGGTTTGCAGATGGCTGTCTTCTTGTATCCTCACATGACAGAGAGTAGAGAGAGGGGGGAAGCAAGCTCTCTCGTGTCTCTCCTTATAAGGGCCCTAATCCCATTTGTGAGGGTTCCACCTTTATGTCCAATCACCCCCTAAAGGCCCTACCTCCTAATACCATCACATTGGGTATCAGGCTTCTATATATGAATGTTTCTCAATGAAGATTGACAAACATTCTGTCAATAGCAATGTTTCTAAAACGTATTTGACCATGAAGACTTTTCTTTCTTTTTCTTTTTGTTTTTAGAGCATCTCATAGGATTGGTTTTCTAAGGAGCGCACTTTAGGAACTGTGGGTTTAGGCTAATTCTGGTGGACTAATCCTTGTAGAACTTCTTCTGAAGGTCATCCCTATCCCACCTCCATAGGCACACTTGCACCAGACTTAATGGTGTTCCTTTTTTCTCTTTCTGTGCTCAGGATGGGGTTGGCTTCCTTTTAGAGCACCCAATGGGTTCACACGTGTGGTCATCCTTTGTCCTGATGATGTTGGAGGTGGGTATTCAGGTTTCAGAATTGGGTCGTACCTGCTAAGCTTCTATTGTGGTCCACTATTCCTAGAGCAGCCCTGGCTCACCCCTGAGCACCCTGCACCCCAGGGAGGATTTGAGGCATCAAATAACTATCTATCTGGAGGCTTGAGGACAAAAGCACTGGGTTGTGTAGGCATGTGACCAGAGGTTGAGAGGTCTGGACATGTCAAGATAGAGTCAGGAATTCTGAAAACCAGGCAGTTCCAAGGGAAAGCACTGAGTCTAGAACAGGGACTATTAGCTGCTTTCTCCCTCTTTTGGATTATCTACGTGGGTAGGATGTGGTCTCGGGTATTGGATCAACCTGGCTGTTCAGGTATGTGGGGTATGGCCATGGATGGTTAAGAACTAGGTTTAGGGATCAAGTTCAGGATCTTTCCCT
>NW_006773166.1:1253941-1261216 GCF_000442215.2 Lipotes vexillifer | reverse complement strand
TTCCCTATCTTCTGGGCAAGAGCAATGACCTCTTAATTGGTTTCTCTGTGCCCTCATGTATTCCTTTTAAAACTAGTTCCCGCACCATCTAAAATGCAGACTTTATCCCATCGTTCCCTCTGTTTACAGTCTCTCAGTGGGTCCCCAAGGTCTCTTGAGCTTGGCACACAAGCCCTTTGGAACTCTGCCTCCAGCACACGGCTCTCGAGCTTTACATTTTTCCCCACTCTTACCTCCCACCCACCCTACATTCCAGCCAAATAGAACTTCTGATTACTTCCTGAGTATCCCACGATCTTTGACCTTTCCCTGCCTTCATTCATGCCTTTCCCTCTGCTGGCATATACCACCCCCATGGCTTGGTCTAGCAAAAACCCTCATTCTTTGAAGTGCAGCTCAAAAGTCTTCTTCTCCCTCTTGGCTAGTCATTGGCTCCATCTTTTGTGCTCAGGTACCAGTTGTACATTTTTATTAAAGTACCATCACCTCCCATTATGATTGTTGCTTGCACGTTTATCTCCCCTCACTCCCTAAGTGGCTGGGATCTTTGGGAGTCAGGGCCTTACGTGGTGCCTGGTAAGTAGCAGGTATTTATTGGGGGTTTGTTGAATGGATGAATAAGTGTGAGTTGTGTTGAATGAAGTGAAGATTGTGACTTCTTAGCTCCCTCTGGTCACCCTCTCTTAGGCACTCACCTTTCTGTTTATAAAAAGACTTCCTTAGTTTAGAATAACAAAAGGCCACTCTGGCTTAGAGAGATGGAGTTATAGGGTATTTTAAAGAAGAGGTGTAATTTTGTTACCTTTCAAACATAGCACATTCTTTAAAGCTAAGATATAAATAGGTACTAGTAAGTAAATTGGGAAAATTAATGCAAAATTACAGGTAGTCCTGATTATATAATAATGTATCATGAACAAAAGACCTTAAATATTACAGAATTATTCAATGAGCCCTAAAGTTGAAGTCATGTTGATAGACTAGTTAATTTTTTGAGCCATGAGTTTGAAAGTGACACTGATTTTTTATTTTAGAAACTTCAAGATATTTTTACTATTAAGTTAAACCTAGAACTTTGTAGAGAAGGACGTCATGGGAACTTTCTACCTTTTGAGGATAATGAAAACTGTGTTTGAATGATGGCACATTTTGGATTAGTAACCTAGATGAAAAGTTTGTCACTATGTAATAACTCACTATCTGTTATAAGACAGAGTCTGGCATAGGTGAGTCCATTGCGTGCCATCCAGTGTGTTTAATTACTGCAGGGTAAGCCCAGAGGTTTCACTTCAAATGTTATGGTGTAATTGATGTATGGGTAGTATATGCTTTGACTGTTGGTTTGAGAGGGAGTCTGAGGCTCCATCTGGCTTAATAGAAAGTTTCTGTGATTGATTAGTGAAGTGTACTGCAGACATGTGAAGGGAGGATTCATGTATTCACCTTCCTTATCTAACAGATCCCAGAAACAATGATCTAATGCTAATCAGTGTGACATAATGATAGAAGCATAGGACTTACCGTTCAAGTGCCTGAATTTAAGATTCAGTTACATCAGTTACTGGTTCTGTGAACCTGAACAAACCACGTTCTCTCTCTGAGCTTCACTTTCTTCATATGTAAAAGAGAGTTGAAAAAAATTGACATCTTGTCACTCTGAAGGTAAGATGAGAGTGTTGTGTAAACTCTGAGGTACTCTACACACATTAGTGCATACTACTTTTAATGAACCTTATGAGGTCATTGCTATAGGGGCTTAGTACCTATTTGTTTGCTCCATGCATGTTATGTATGGCGGTTTCCATGTGTATTGCCGGTTGTACGTTCTCTGCTCCCAGCGTACAGAAGCTGTGCTGATCCACTGACTTTACGTACCACCTAGCTTCGGCTCTCACAAGGCTCCCACCTTTTTGCTTCTCTGTGGTGATGTCCTTCAGAAAAGGCAGTGACACTGAAGCTGTTGAGGTTGGACCATATCATGGGGTTCATAGGCTTGGAGGTTCCATGTTAAGGGCTCACAGTAAATTTGGAGCTAAGAACTTGGGCGTTCTTTCCTTAGCTGCCTCAGGACTGGGGCTCTCTGCGATGACTCACTTCTCTTCTACGTGTCTCTTCCTCTAGAAGGTGAGCTTAGGCATGGTCTCATGGCAGAGGAGCCAGGGTGAGCCATAGGAAAATGTAAAATTACTTTCCAAGCCTCTGCTCATGTCATTTTTGCTAACATCGCATTCAGTCAAAGAAAGTCACATGTCTGAGCTTGGTGTCAAGGGTTGGGTGTGGTAATGCTAGATGGTAAAGTGCCTAGAGATAGAGAGAGGTGAAGAATTTTGGTCATTAACACCAGAATTATTATGTGCATGAGGCAAGCAGAGAAATAGCAATGATGGTGATGGTAACAGCTAACAGTTATTGATCGCTTCCTGTGGGCCAGTTTCTGCTAGGAGCTTTATGTGCACACCCCCACTGCCCCTGCATCCTCACAGCAAACCCTTAGGTACTAGTGTTACCTCTCCTGTTTTACAGATGAGAACACTGAGGTTCAGAGGAATTAAGTAACTGCCAAAGTTTACATAGCTCCTAAGTGGTGAGCTGGGATAAGAATCTGGTTCTGTCTGACTCCACAGTCCAGCTCTTAACCAAATCTCAGAATACCAGGGCAGAGGGCAGGGACACTGCTTGAAATTTACTGGGGAGAAACTCAGGACAAATAACAGGCAGACCCATTTCATGCAGAGGGTGGTGAACTCAAGGAATGTGTCCCTCTCATGAGTATTCACTGACGCTAGCACCTGTAAGGGACGCAAAGGTTGTAGGACTCAGCCCCAAGCTAGTACGAATGAAAAGGCAAATCTGTTCAAGAGAGGTTTGTGTAAATGACAGTCTCTTTGTAGCTTTTTGAGGGGAAAGTAGGAGATCTGAGGGATAGCCCTTTCTATGTTGAGGCTGGTATGGTACAGTGGTTTTGAAACTGCCCTTTAGGACTCTCGAGGTTTTGATGATACAGTCTTGAGAACCACTCTGGAAGTCAAGGTGGGGGAAAGGGAGCTTTCACCTCCCACTTCTACAGAGCAACTCTGCTTTTCACTGTCATATTTTGGGTTTTGATGCATTACTTCTTCTTCTGGAAGAAATAAGTGTCTCGGTGACCTAAGAAAGGAAAGCCACTGTTCTCATGGAAAGATCCCTGGACAAAGGGTCCAGATCCCTGGGGTCTAGTGTCACTTCGGCACTGCCCAGTTATGAGATCTTGGACACTAGCTTGGCCATCCCCAGAGTCCTTCCTCCCTCCCCCGCCTAGAGAATGAAGGGTTTGAATCAGGTGATCTTCACTGTCTTCTTGAGCTCTGACGTTCTTCATCTTCGGGGGTGCGAGGCGGCAGCAGTACCTATTATATTGTCAGGAATGAGATACTAGACCTGGTCTGCCAGTGGTCTGACCCAGAAGTCTCTCCCTTGAATTCTTCTAACTTCCTCACCTTAGTTGAGTCAGCAAACAACATTTATCTATGACTCACTGTGTGCCAGGCACCATACCCACATTCCTGCAAAGCTTGTAAGCTGCTAGTAACTTGCCCTGATCTGGGAGAGTCTCAAGAGTGCCCCCTAGCTGTGTCTTTTCCTTGCCACTGTCTTCCTTTCTTCTCTTTCTCCCTCACATGTTTATGCCTCTCTGCAGGACAGACTATGAGGGTTGGTAACAATTCATAGTCTGTGGGAATTGGCAGTGGGAACAGTGACCAGTGGGATCTGGGGGTGTTGCAACAGATGTGGTCATTGGGTCATTGTGCCCTGCCCAGGCCTCCTCAGCCACTGACAGGGATGCTCATCTGACAAAATCACTTTTCTGATTTAGATCCCTTTCCTCTGGCCACCTCCCTCTCTCAGGCGATGACTTCCTGGGAAGGGTCGGCGCTAAGGTCTGGTTGTTTCATGGCAGTACCTGCATCTCCTTTTCAATTCCTAGGCAACAGATAGGATGGGAAGATAAGGAGGCACACAGTTTCCCCACAAAGATGGAAGGCGAGAAGACTGGAGAGTGCTAGCTGGTACCCCAAAGCTGTTTTAGAAAGAGGAGATGCTGGAGTGGAGATCTGGAGGAGGGGGAGTGGAGCGTGAGAAGGTTTGGGGAAGGGCAGTCCAGGCAGTGGGAACAGCCCACGCAAAGGCTCTGAGGTTGAACTGTACTCGGTGAATTCTGCAAACTCCAAGGAGGCAGCATGTCTGAGGCCCAGTGAGTAAGGAGATGAGAAGTGCTGGGCGAGATTGGAGAGGTGGCCGGGGGGCCAGACCATGTAGGGTCTTGTAGACCACAGGGAGGATGTTGGATTTCATTCTGAGTATGTAGAGAAATTATTGGAGGATTTTGAATGAGGAAATAATGACTTGCGTTTTAAAAGGTCACTCTGACTACCGTGTAGAAGGTATCCCATAAGGGGCAAGGATGGAAGCAGGGAGACCTGTTAGGAGGCTGGTACATGGTCTGGGGAGAGGGAATCATTGGTATAGTTAAATTGATCAGAGTGTAGCCAGAGCGCTCCCCTTTGAGACCTTGGCTCTCTGGGCCAGGACTGGAATGTCCTGACACAGAGTCAGGGGACCCTGGGCAGCCTGAGTGTGGAGAACAGGAGATGGCAGAGCCGCGGCATGCGTTTTGGAGCCAGACCTGGTTTTGCCCCTTACTAGCTGTGTGACTTTGGGAAAATTCCTTGATCTCTTGGGGGTCTCAGTTTACTCATCTATAAGATGGGAATAATAAGAGTTACTACTTCTCAGAGTGTAAGATACTTGGTGTATGCCTGGCACAGAGTCAGTGTGATAGGAGTGCTTGCTGCGGCTGCCGCTTCTCTTCTATAAGATGCGTGTGCTGGGAGAACGGTGTGGCTTTCCAAAATCATGGGAGGACCAAGTTGCCATTGCCTTGGTCCTGAACACACTGATCAGCTCTGCCTCCTTCTTAGAGGCTGTCCTTAGCCTGCCCCAGACCCCCAGGCTCAGCCCACACTCCCACTGTAATCCTTCCTAGAGATGGCATTCCCTGTCCCTGCCCTCACAAGCTCCTCTACCCTCAGCCATCGCATCACACTGCAGGAAGCCTAGTCTTCACCTCACACCTCCAAGGTGCACCCCACAGATGGGCTGTGTCAGGCCCTGCATTTGCCCCGTAATGAAGCTGGGGACTCACTGGTCTGGGTCTGCACATCTCGTGTCTGTCCAGAGCCCCGGTGAGTCCTCTCTGCTTTACCCCTGTCAGCTCTGGCACCACTTGCTTTGTTAATGGAGAATTTGTCAAGTAATGGGAATAGTTAGCACAGTGGGGGCCTTACTGTGCCCTGGAAAGAGAACAGAGAGAGCCATCGCAGCAGCCCCAGACATGATTGCTGGGCAGGCTTATTTCCTCTTGTCTGCATCTCTCTCTGCATCTCTTGCATGTTTGATTTTTTTCTCTTTGTGTAGAGAGGGTTGACTAGGAGAAAAGACCGTAAATTGCACGCTTTCTGGCCTGGTGCTGCGAAAGCTGGATAAGGTTGTCTTCCTGAACCGAATAATTTCCCTCTCCCCCTACCTCAGTTAGGTGGAAGATCAGCTGAGCACCTAGTTGATTTTTCCCTCCCTTTCTCTTCCCCGCATCCAGCCCTCCCCTCTCCCCTTCTCCCTGTCCCCTCATGTAAAGAACTCACTGACTCTCAATTGAATCCTTTTTAATGGTCCCAAGAGATGAGGATCTTGAAGGGTGATTATCTTCACTATAAATTATTAACTCTCCCAGCAGACAGATGGCTTCCCAGCCCATGGCTTGGAACTCCGGGCTGGGAGGCCCGCTGTCTGGGAGAGGAGGGGACGGGGAAGGGAGGAGGATGAATGAGGGAATGACCACAGCCTCTTGAGTTCCTAGCTGCACCTGGGATGCTGGGGAGCCTGTCGGCACCTTGCAAGGCCTGAGTTCTGTAGTCTGCGGGGAAGAGTTTGTCGTGGTTGCGTTTTGCACACTAGAAAACTCAGGACACCCTTAGGTTGGAGTAAAAGTGATAGGAGGGGCAGAGACTAATGCCATGAGTTGCTTTTAGTATGAACCTTAAAGGATTGTCAGGCATGGTAAGAAGGCACGATTATCACCTTACGTTGTGTAGTCTTTTACCTCCTTAGGTGTTCACGACATCCTGGAAGGTGTATTCACTGTTTTCCCTAATTTACAAGAGAAGAAATAAAAATTGGATAGATCATAGAGTTTCCCATAAGGTCACCTGACCCATAGTTAGTGGAAAGACAGAGCCTCGTTCTGACTCCGGTCTGGCGGTCGTTTCCACACAGCAGACTTTTCCTCAGTTGCCTATGCCTCGTATCCTTCAAGTTTCCATGTAAGTTCCCCCTCCACTGAGAATTCTTCCCTGACCACACTGGGCCAGAGTCATCTTTTGTTCTTCTGGACTGTACTGCACTTCATGCAAAGACCTATTTAGTACTGGACATGCAACGCCAAAGTGTTTCCAGTCTCTTCCGGGATATCTCCAGTGACGGGGTAGCCCACTTCATCTGAAGGTGGTCTGTATGTAAGATAAAGACACAAATACTCTTTCTAGAACTTCCATTCACTAGACAGAAATTCTGTCCTTGAGAGAACCTGTGGGATCTCCCTTCCAATCTAAGACTGCCTCAGGCCCCTGAAGATACTGCTGTAGCTACTGTCGAGTTGCCTCTGTACGTCCAAACACGCCTGTACCTCCAAAGGTTCCTCACACAAAGACTCAGGTGTGACTCTCACCATTGTCTGTGTCATTGGGATGAAGTTTAAAAGATGTCCATCTGTCCATGTTACTCTCCCCGAGCAGGCCAGTTGAGGCACCGACGTCAGCCATGCTGCTAGGAGGAAATACAGGCATCGAGGGCAAGTAGCAGCAGCGGCGGCGGTAGCTGGCATTCACTGGGTACTTATCTGTGCCGAGCACTGCTCTCTAAGGGCTTTACCCTTATTGAGTGCCCTTCCATGGTAACTCACGATTAACTCCATTTTACAGATGAGGCAGCTGAGGCTCAGAGAAGATAAGTGACTTGCTCCAGGTTACACAGGTAGCAAGTGGTACATCTGGGATTTGCACTCAGGAGATCTGGCTCCAGAGCCCATGGGTTTAACCTCCTTGAAATGGGCACTTACTCTAACGCCTGTGTTCTGTTTGGACCTTAGAGACTGACACAGGGAGGGGGAAGGGTAAGCTGGGACGAAGTGAGAGAGTGGCATGGACATATATACACCACCAAATGTAAAGTAGATAGCTCGGG
>NW_006773166.1:1241096-1253917 GCF_000442215.2 Lipotes vexillifer | reverse complement strand
TAGCACAGGGAGATCAGCTCCGTGCTTTGTGACCACCTAGAGGGGTGGGATCGGGAGGGTGGGAGGGAGACGCAAGAGGGAGGAGATATGGAGATATATGTATATGTATAGCTGATTCAGTTTGTTAAACGGCAGAAACTAACACACCATTGTAAAGCAATTACACTCCAATAAAGATGTTTAAAAAAAAAAGAAGAAGGGCTTCCCTTCTCTTCCCTTCCCTTCTCTCACAACAGTGGTTGAGAGTCCGCCTGCCGATGCAGGGGACAAGGGTTTGTGCCCCGGTCCGGGAAGATCCACATGCCGCAGAGCGGCTGGGCCCGTGAGCCATGGCCGCTGAGCCTGTGCGTCCGGAGCCTGTGCTCCGCAACGGGAGAGGCCACAACAGTGAGAGGCCCGCGTACCATAAAAAAAAAAAAAAAAAAGAAAGAATATGTGCTCTTCTGTGAGATGCATCCATGTGGCTCTCTGAAGGCCAATCATTCTCAATGCTGTATGGCATTTTGCATGAATAGATGACAATTTACTATTCCATTCTACCGCAGATGGACATTTGGTTATTTTCTAGGTTTTGGCTATCATGACTAATGTTGTTATGAAGATTTTTGTGCATGTCTTGGGTTGGACATATGTAAGCATTTCTGTTGGTGTATACCTAGGAGGGGAATTATGGAGTCATGGGACAAAAATATTCAGCTTTAGTAGCTATTGCCATGCAATTTTCCAAAACTAGTTGTACCTCTGTGCATTTTAAAAGTTAATAAAGTCCCAAACTACCCTATGAGATAGGTATTATCATTCTCTCTCTCTCTCTTTCTCTCTCTCTCAGACGAATCAAAGACTCAGAGAGTTGCCCAAGACTAAATAGCTATAGTAATGACAGTCTGGGTTTAAATACAGCCCTGCCTGACGCCAAAGCCCACGCTCTGCATCCCTACCCTGAACTACTTTCATATTTCGGAGAGAATTCATGTCTTCACCCTCCCACCCCACCGCCGCCACCCCACACCCCCGCCTGCAGTAGAGCCTTTGCTGTTGAGTTAAGATAGAGAGTACTGAGTGTGAGGGGCTGCCTTAGTGGTGTAGTGTCAAGAGGGGCATAGTTTAGTTGACAGAGTGAATCTCTGAGGCTGTTGTGCAAGGATGAGCCTGCATTCCCCTCCAAAGCACCTGGGGATAGAGCATGCCCAGGGACATGGGCAAGAGGGGTGTAGAGCATTGGTGGTGGGGGACATCTGACATGTCTCTCAAGTCACAGTCTTGCCAGGTATGAGTGGCCATATGAAATGAAAGCTTCTGTTGATGTGTCAATGACAGTATTTTTTTAAGGTCTAGTATTAGGAGTGTATCAGTCAGGACTCTTGGTTACAACCCAACTAAAACTTACTTAAGCAAGGAGAAAAAAGAAAGTTTTGGTTCATGTAATGAAAGTCCCAGGATCCATTGGGCTTCAGGTCTGGCTACATTTAGGTGCTAAAACATCACTAGAAATCCATCTCTCAGCTCTACTTCTTTGTTGTCTTCATTGTTAGACAAGATTATCTTGAATAGTAACAATGGTATCTCTCATCAATTCTGGATTTCACTATAGTTGTTTGACAATGAGGTAGAAAAAGAGGGCCCTTCTCCCACCAATTCCAGAAAAAGTTCCAGAGTGAACTCCAGTTTGACTCAGTTTGGGTGACAGACCGATCCTTAAACTAATCACTATGGCAGGAGGTTGGAATGTCCTAATTGGCTGAATTGTGTCACAAGATCTGGGGGTGGGATGAAGCCCACCTAAATGACCTGGACTCAGATTGATGGTGAAAATCATTTTACCTTCAAAGGGGGGCAAGGGGTATGGTGAAAGGGAGGCAAGTAGAACCAACAGAGAGCCATTATAGGGACTTTCTGGTCCTGATGAGGGACATAAGAAGGATGCTGATGAGAAGTTCCAGAGCAGGGGTCCCCAAACCCTGGGCCACAGACCAGTACCGGTCCGTGGCCTGTTAGGAACCAGGCCACCCAGCAGGAGGTGAGCAGCGGGCCAGCAAGTGAAGCTCCATCTGTATTTACAGCCGCTCCCCTTCGCTTGCATTACCGCCTGAGCTCCGCCTCCTGTCAGATGGGGGGGGGGGCAGCATTAGATTCTCATAGGAACGGGAGCCCTACTGTGAACTGCGCATGCGAGGGATCTAGGTTGCGTGCTCCTTGTGAAAATCTAACGCTTGATGATCTGAGGTGGAGCTGAGGCAGTGACGCTAGTGCTGGGGAGTGACTGCAAATACAGATGATTGTTAGCAGAGAGGTCTGACTGCACAGAGGCCATAATAAATCAGTCGCTTGCAGACTCATATCAAAACCCTATCAGTGGGTGGCAAGTGACGACGAGCTCAGGGCTCCCACTGATTCTGCATTACGGTGAGTTGTATAATTATTTCATTACATATTACAATGTAATAATAATAGAAATAAAGTGCACGATAAATGTAATGCGCTTGAATCATCCCAAAACCATCCCCCCTGCCCCGGTCCGTGGAAAAATTGTCTTCCACGAAACCAGTCCCTGGTGCCAAAAGGTTAGGGACCGCTGTTCTAGAGGAAGAACTGGCAAGCCCAGTCTGAGGCACTGAGGACAGTAATCATCATGCCTTCCCACTGACCGTGGTTCTAGACACAGGCCCCACTTTCCTCTGAGTCTGTCAAGGGAACAGAGGAGCTGTAGGGAGGGAGGTGGAAAGGCACATGGCAGCCAGATCTTCTGAGCTGTGCCGATGGCAAATAGCCCATGTGTCGGAGTTGTGTGAGGGCCCTGCTGCCTCCTAAGCAGCTGGATTGTGAGACGTTTGCAAAGATGTGAACCCCCCCATAAGGAGTATGCCGTTTAATAATTATGCAAATTAGCTGGCAATTAGATAATGTCACTCCCTTTCCCTCTCCTGCTGGATTCTCACACAGTGGACAAGCATTTTGAGCTTCTGCACCAGTCTGGGCCCTCCATGTGGGCACTGGAGCAAACCACCTGCACGTGCGGCTGCCTGCATCCTCCTGTGGCTCAGGAGAGGGTAGCAGTTGGCCTACCCTGTAGAGAGCACTCCCTGGCTCCCATTTTCCCATTTCTTGAGCCTCGCACAGCCCTGCCAGAGGCTTAGAGAAGGCCAAAGGGTAAATGCCTGGGGCAGCTGGCTCGAGGCCTGTGATATTAAATGTAAGGTCATCTCTAGCTCTTGGCTGGGCCACTGTGGCAATTTTCTAGAGGCTACGGGAATGTCCACAGTCCAAGAAAGAAATGGAAGGGCTTTAGGAGAGAATGTGGGCAGACCATAGGGTGTCAAGTCTAGATTAACCCACTTCTGATGTTACCAGTCCTGAAATCAGATTCCACCTGGCGCCTGTGGGAGAGAAAGCTTGTTTTTCCTCGGTTAGCCTTTTTGACTCCCCAAGATGCAGGCAGGGGAACGTCAGTATCTCCAGTGCTGGTCAGGGCTGGAGGGGAGGACTGCCAATCTGATGGAGGAGGCTCAGCAGGTGGGATAGAGTGGTCACCCCTAAGCAGGCTGGGTAAATTCCCATGATCCTCCTCACAGCAAGTGGTCCTGGGCAGCTTAGTTCTTAACTCGTGGGTTACCCCAGATCACTAGACATGTGCTGCTTTGTCCTGAGGGGTCATCTGAGGTGGGCATCCAGGGAAGTGTGGAGGCGCAGGATTGCCGTCATTGTACAAAGCGGGGTGGTGTGGAGGCCACCGCGTGGGACAGAAGTCAGATGATCCTCAGCCATGCTCTTCAGCTTCTATTTTTACTGTTCATTCTTCCTGTACATGTTTCCTGAGCTCCCACTCCAAGCCAAGGCCCTGTGGCAGCACCATGGTGAAGCAGTCCATGCCCCCAGGTTGCGTCCCATGGAGCTTCCAGTGCCTGGACTCTTTATTGCTCTGCTTTATGTCTCTAAAGTACACTTTCCCCCACTGCCTTGTGATGCCCCTGAAGGCGAGAACCATGTCTTACTCTGCTTAGATCCAGGAATGGCTGGAAAAGATCGGACCTCAATAAGTAGTTAGATCGAATTGAGCAAGTCATTTAATTTCTGCAGACACATAAGAGACTTGCAGGGGCCCAGAGGTGAGCTGACATCTAGACCAGTCTGAAAGCTTCTGGAGCTATCCACTTAGAGGGATTCCCATCTCCCTGCTCATCCATATCACTGAGCCCTCCATCTGAATGTCCTTGCCTCCCACTGAGGGTCCCACTGGCTTTAGCCATCTGAGCCTGGGCCTTGCTTGAGCTGCACTCCTTGGTCTAAACGGGCAGGACAGGGAGTGGAGAGGGAGGTGCAGCAGCCAGGGTGGCGTCACTGAGAAAACACTTGCCCAAGCCTCTGGGGCTCACACGCCGTGGGCTCCATCACATAGCACATGATTTTTACATTCCCAGCTCATTAATATTTACTGGCTTGGGAAACTCCTTTGGAGAGGCTTGTGCTTCGTGCTCATGCCTGCCTTGCTCCCCACTCTTCTAAATCAGATGCATGATAGGGGGAGGGGACAGGGCAGCTGCTGTCCTCTGAGCACATTCCCTGAAAGTGGCCCCGTTTCAAAAATTTGATGAAAAAAATATGTAGACATGGCAGATGTTAGGACCAGAAGAGCCCTCTTTGGGGACAAGCATCTCCTCTCTCCCCTGGGATGTTGCCTTTTGCCTTGGTTGGCATAACTCACCTCGTACAACGATCACGTTCTTAGAGACTAGGTCATCACTCATTCTCTAGCTGCCTGATACCCACCTCTGGCTTCATGTCTTCCACTCACTCCACTCCAATAGCACCAGCCTCCTTGCTGCTCTTCAGACATACCAGCCTGCTCCAGGCTTAAGGTCTTTGCACTGACTGTTACTTCTGGAACATTCTTCCCAGATATTTATGTGGCTAATTCTCTCACCCTCTTTGAAGACTTTCCTTAAATCTCATCTTCTCAGACTCTGATTTGTGATGTTTGCCTATTTGTGTGGTGTAAATATTCCTAGCATAGTTGATTTCATGCTACCAAAGTGTCATCAACCAGCTCAAAAATTTCTGAAATTTTAATAGTTGGTTCTCACATTCCGCATGAGTTGGCACCTCCACACTGCTGTGCCCGTGTTCTAGTAAGCATCCCTTGCACCCCTGGAGGTGCCCATGCCACACTTTGGGAAACACTGCATGGACAAGACCTTTTATACAACAGAGGCTTTCCTTATGATGGATTTAATCAGCCTCTTTTTGGTTGGGCTTGCTTATTCAGGGGAAATAGGAGTTTGCTCCTGCTTAAGGAACAGTGTTTTCCTCTTCAAAGCCGGGGTAATAACTAGCTTTGCTAATGTGGTCATCATAAAAATAGTGGACAGTGGTCTGACAGAGACCATGGTGAATTATCAAACATGCCTATTAATAGGCAGCAACTTGCATAGCTCTTGGAAATTGCACTCATTGCTCTCATGTGAACACAGAAGTCTCTACTCGGCTATGTGGCCAGAGTCTGCTTTCAGAAACCAGATCACCCCTTGACTGGGTGCTGGTGCATTTCCAATCAGTATAAAACACGCATAACGTGCTCTAGGTCTGTGACATTCCTCAACTGTTCATTTGTTGTTCATTCTGCAGTTTTTTTAATTAAAAAAATGTGTCTTAATATGCTATCCCCACTTCACAGACATGTGCACACTCACACGTACAGACACTTCTTCTCGTCCCTTCCTACCTAGAAATTAGGAAGGAAAGAAGGTAGTGTTTATTGTTCACCTACTATGTATGTAGCCTCATGCTAGAATCTTCCAATACATGATCTCATTGAATCTTCTCTCCAACCTTGGAAAAAGTCTTTTATTTTCTCTACTTTATAAATGAGAAAATAGAAACTCAGATAGATCAAGACATTTTCTCAAAGTTCCACATACAAGAACTAGGATTCACTCAGCCTTTTTCTTTTTTTTTTTTTTAAGGCTCAAAGCACATATTTTTTTCAATAAGACCTTTCCCCCAACATTTAGTTAAGAGATGAGTGTTTTTTGCTCATTACTCACCTTCTAATTTATTTTCACTGATTCCTATAAATATTTCTCTCAAAAATTTAAAGGTGAGGGTCTGTCTTAGGGTGCCTACACCAAACACTGGATTGTCAAACTGAAAAAGAAAAATCTAAAAAAAAAACCAATGTCATTTTCATGTTCATGTCTTTTAATAGGTAAACGAGTTAAAATTGTATGTGTGTATTTGAGTGTATAAAATGTTAGCACTTATCTTAAAAATAAATTTCATCTAAGTGACCCTGTGATATGAGTATTGTAAAGGTGCACTGATATGGCTTTGGGGGTTTTATACTATTTTTGCACATGGAAAAACTGAGTGCATCATTAGGAACTGAGCTTGGGGTCCTGATGTGGCTCTGGAAGAACCCGGGCCCTCCCTTCTGTTTGAAGCACCAAGCACTGTGGGAATCATTAGAATAGCCTGGCTTGCAGTCAGCACTCCATCAATATTTGTGAAATGGGATGCAGTCTTTTCCTGACACGTGGCCCTGATCTTTGTTTCCTTCTCCCCCACCCTCCCCTTCATCCTGCAGGTCTTTTCTCTGGAGTCCTGGGAGGCAGGTCATGGGCAGGACTGCCTCTGGCCTGCACCATGAAGTCTGAGCCTGCTTCCACTCTGCCCCGGGCCCTGCTCTGCCTGAGCACTCAGCCTCCAGCTGATCCCTTCCCCGCAGCCCCCTGCTGCTAGGAGGCAGACCTTCAGGACTGTTCCTTGGCCTGTTTCTACCTTTCACCTGACTCACCTCACTGCTCGCTCCTCCTCCATCACGGCCCCCCTGACCCCAGCCCTCTCCCCGGCCTCCCTGGCTGGGGTGTTTGGGGGTCCACCGGGAGGACGGCATTGTTGAAGGCTTCCACCCACCGTGCACTTTCTCCTCCTTGAATCAAGGCCTCCGGATCCACATGGATAGCTGAGATCTTTTCTTGGAGAAGGACACTTTGCACCCTCACTTTCTCAGCCTGACTGTCCTCCTCTACTGCTGCCCTGTCTTTCCCCTCTTTATTGAGTTTCTTGCTCGTGTGAGCATCTGCGGCTGTCTTGTTCACTTTCCTCCTTCCTCCGCCTCTTGATCTTTGTGCGTGTGCCTCCTTCCCCTTGTGTGTTCTCTATCCCCCACCCATCTCCTCTTCCTCCCTCCCTTCTACTGCAAAGGGGGATTTCCCCCCGAGGGCTGTTCCCTGCCTGTCTGCCCCTCCGGGGCTTGATCCCAGCAGCCACGATGAGCTTCACCATGCACTCGGTTTTCTTCACCCTGAAGGTGAGCGTCCTGCTGGGGTCCCTGCTGGGGCTCTGCCTGGGCCTTGAGTTCATGGGCCTTCCTAACCAGTGGGCACGCTACCTCCGCTGGGATGCCAGCACGCGCAGTGACCTGAGCTTCCAGTTCAAGACCAATGTTTCCACGGGGCTGCTCCTCTACCTGGATGACGGCGGCGTTTGTGACTTCCTCTGCCTCTCCCTGGTGGATGGCCACGTGCAGCTCCGCTTCAGCATGGACTGTGCCGAGACCGCCGTGCTGTCCAACAAACAGGTGAACGACAGCAGCTGGCACTTTCTCATGGTGAGCCGTGACCACCTGCGTACTGTGCTGGTGCTTGATGGTGAGGGCCAGTCTGGGGAGCTGCAGCCCCAGCGGCCCTACATGGATGTGGTCAGTGACTTGTTCCTCGGCGGAGTCCCCGCAGACATACGACCTTCTGCCCTGACCCTTGATGGAGTACAGGCCATGGCCGGCTTCAAGGGATCAATCCTGGATCTCAAGTATGGCAACTCAGAGCCTCAGCTTCTGGGGAGCCAGGGTGTCCAGTTGGATGCCGAGGGACCCTGTGGTGAGCGTCCCTGTGAAAATGGTGGGATCTGCTTTCTCCTGGATGGCCACCCCACCTGTGACTGTTCTACCACCGGGTATGGTGGCAAGCTCTGCTCAGAAGGTAAGGCCCTCTTCCCTATTCCTGTATCGCTAGAGGCCCACTTGGGTTGGGTAAGGACCAAGACCCCTGACGGAAACCAGCTCTATCATTGAAGTGCATCTTTAGCTGCATGTCAGATTATTGCGTCCCTTTCCCTGAGGAGGTGGTAGAAATCCTTTGCTTGCTCTCAGTGGAAAATCCATCAGAACTCAGCAGCAGAGAATCCTGACTACTCAACTCTGGGCTCCTTAGGCAAATATTTGGCTGTACTCAAAAAGCTAGATAGAGTAGACTACAGGATCTGTGTCCCAGCTGAGTTCCTTCCACCGCAGTGCAGCTTAGCAGGATGAGCCCAAGGTGAGAAGTCAGACAGAAATGGGCAAAGTGGTTATCTCTGTCCCTCCTGATCCCTTGAGAATTGGGCCCTTGGGGATAGATGGGAAACTCCCCATCACTTCTTCCTCATCGTCCCTAACATAAGGAATGCCTGTGCAGAGAAAAATGCGGGAGATGGACTGCAGGTCCACACTGGGCCCTGCTGTAAGTCCAGCCCTTCAGCTGTGCCCCTCCTCCTGCAATCTTATGGAAGGTGTCTACCAGGTGGACAGGGCATCTGGGGATGGGACTTCTCGCCTCTTTGTTCCAGCACTAGGATTTTCCACGTGTGCTTCCTCTTTCCTGTCCTCTCCTCTCCTGGTGCGAGAAGGCACAGACAGGAGCACTGTCCAGCCAAGCCCCCAGGGGAGCTGGCAATACCCAGCCTGGCCTTGGAGAACCTCCCAAGTTCAACTACAACTTCCCAGGGGGAGGGAAGGAGGGATTTATGCCCAGGGACTTAGGCTGCCCTCACCCTTTTCACCAAATTCTGACTATTTGGGATTAGGAGAAAAGGGGTCTAGACTTTACTTTGACAAATACTTAGATTCCAGATTCCTGGACTCACTGAAGGCCTAGATTTCAATACCTGTTAAAGTGACAAAGTGACCATATGGGTGTGTGTGTTGGGAGGTTGGGATGAGGAAGACGTGAGGAAGTTACATCGCCTCCTATCCTTTTAGAGTTAAGCCCTCTGTTTGTTTAGAGATGTTTGTGTCACCGTCCCGTGCTGGTCTCTTCATGGAGGTGGTGGAATGTGGCTCTCAGCCTTGGTAGCCCGTTAGGATCACCTGGGGGAATTAAAAGACTCTCAGGGGCTTCCCTGGTGGCGCAGTGGTTGAGAGTCCGCCTGCCGATGCAGGGGACACCAGGCATTACGCCAGGCCCTTAGCACGTGTAAGCCAATTTAATCCCAAGGATAATTCTCTGCTTTACAAAAAAGGCTCAGAGAGGTTCAGGAATTCACCAGAGTTTCTTCACTTACGTGTTCCTCCTCTGCGTCTAAAAAGAAGCATCCCAGAGTTGATAACACTGTGTTGCATAATTGAAATTTGCTGAGAGTAGAACTAAATGTTCTCACCAGGAAAAAAAAAAAAGTAAATATGTGAGGTGATGGATGTAAGTCCCTGGAGGGGATGGGGGAGGATCTTTCACGATGTATACTTATATCAAATCAGCACGTTGTACACTTTACGTACCTTACAGTTGTATTTGTCAATTATGCCTCAAAAAACTGGGAAAAAATTAAAAAATAAGATAAAATACAACGGGGACTTCCCTGGTCATCCAGTGGTTAAGAATCCACCAGACGCAGGTTCAATCCCTGGTCAGGGAACTAAGATCCCACATGCCATGGGGAAACTAAGCCCGTGCACCGCAACTATGGAGCCCGAGCACTCTAGAGCCCGTGAGTCACAACTAGAGAGCACTTGCACCGCAAGTACTGAGCCCGCGTGCTCTGGAGCCTGAGTGCCTCAACAAAGAGGTGTGCGCCGCAACGAAGGACCCCGCATGCCGCAACAAAATCCCACGTGCCGCAATTAAGACCCGACGCAGCCAAATAACTAAATATTAAAAGAAAAAAAAAAAAAAAAAAGAAAGACTCTCAGGCCACACCCCAGACCCATTCAATCAGAACCTCTAGGGGACAGGGTTCAAGCATTTGTATATTTTTAAAGTTCCCCAGGTGATTCCATTGTGCAGCTAAAGTTGCGAACCAACAGGTCAAGGGAAATCAGGTAGGTGCGGCCAGGTGAGTGTCTTAGTGCTGACTCCCATGATCTCTTCATTCAGGTGATGCCCCACTGCCTTGGGATTTGTAATTTAAAACAGTGTCTGCAGGTGTTCCTCAAACGTTCCGAGAACTGCCCAATCCCTAAAGCAGGTTGTGGTTGATATGAATTTTAACAACTAGTAGGTATTACAAATTTTTTTAAAAAATCAAAACAAGGTTTATTTCACAGGTGATACATGCTGGATACTAGGATACTTTGGGGATCTTGTTGGGAGCCTCCTTGTAGGTCAAGTATGGGCTCCCTCGAGTGCTTCTTTCCTTTTTTGGGCTGGACATCATCCCTCCCTTCCTGTGGGTGGGCTGCAGGAGAGGGGGATGCAAGACATGCATCTCATCCTTTTTTGGCTTCTGTTTTTCCCCATTGAACCCACTGGAAGAAGGGCTGGGGCAGAGGGGTAGAGGCAACACCAACCCACAAAGCCACTTTGCAACTGTGGTTACTGAAGCACTTATCACGAGCAGGTCCCTCCTGGAGCTGACTGCAGTTGCAAAGCTTCTTGGCTTTGGAGGAAGTTCTGCCTGAAGATGCTGACGTGATCCCTTGTTTTCTCCTTCACCCAAAGGATCTGTTCTGTTCTCAGAATTTGCCTTGGAAGCTGGCATTCTTCCTTTGTAGGGACCAGGGTGTTTGCAAGTGTGTTGTTAACTTGCTGATTATCCCTGATTGCATTTTTTGTGTTTAAAAAGAACTCATTTCCTCTGGGCAGGTTTGGATCAGCACTTTTCTGCAGGAAGAATCTCTATGCTGTATATGTATACAATTTCTTCTCTCTCTCTCTCTCTCTCTCTCTCTCTCTCTCTCTCTCTCTCTCTCTTTTCCCTTTGGTTCGGTTGTGTGTGTGTGTGTGTGTGTGTGTGTGTGTGTGTGTGTGTTTGAGGTCTCCAGAGGAATCTCTTCAGAGCAGATGATAGGCAGTCAATTTTTTAATAGCTAAATACAATATGTATATTTTAATAATAGTTCTTTCTATAGGGTTCAGATCATCTCGTGGCTATGGACTGACACCTCTTTCTGTAGAAGGCAAACACACAGCATATTTCATTATTCTCTTGATACATAATACAGTAAATAAACTCTGTAGTAACTAACACTTGGTTGGTTTGGAGCAGTGCAAAGTTTGAGGTGAGGATGGATGCTGGGGCAGGTACCAGAATTTATTGTTGGTGACTTGAAGCCTGTTGATCCTGGTAATTGTCATTATGTCTGATCAATCACAAAAATGCATGTCAGGCTTTTAGAAAATACCCGTTCTCTCCACACACAGTTAAGTTTTAGAGTAAGCAGGGGAAACTCACCTGTAAACTATGAAGGGGAAAAAAAATCCCAGCTGCTAAGGGTCAAGCAGATCTGCATAAAACAAGATAAATAGCCTAAATAAATGCCTCCCCATTTTCCTAAAGCTAGTGTAAAGTGGGTAGTGAGGATGCATCTATTCCCTCCTCTCTCCCCCATTTTAAATTGCAAATGTCACAGAACTGAAACCAGGGGACTTAGTCCCAGCAGTGGGTCCTGTGTACCAGGCGTCTGATCGCCCCACTTTGCAGGATGGGCCGTGCCATTTGATTGTGTGAGGGTTTCATGCTTTAGCAGTTCAAGAGCAGGAAGGGCTGGGAAGGCTCCTGCAGCTTCAGATGGATGTGGTCGGGGCCTGTTGGAGGCGCTCTCTGCAGTCCATTAGCTTCTAGCATGCTGGCAGTATTGATGTTTGCTCGGCCCGTCTGGCTTTCCATGCCTCAGTGGCTCCAAAATATCTCCACGCTGCACCCCAGGAAGAACGCACAGATGGGCCCATCTCTTCTATTTGCTTTGGGCTATTTTGATCCCTCGTTGGGTATCTTTTCTCGGTAAGACCCACAAGACACCGGAGATAGTTGCTGTGGGAGAGTTGGGTTTAGGGGGAAGAGCTATGGACACAGTATCTTCTGTTTCCTGGGGCGAAAGCCTATTAGCTCTGGCTGCAGACTGAACTCCACACAGCCTACTTGGGAAAACTTCATTCCAAGACTCCCAAACCGATTAATGGTCACATTGAACATTCTGGCACATGACGGAGGGAGAAGGGGGTCCCAGAGTTTTACTTCTAGGTGTGATGTTTATAAATAAAACGTTTGGGTTCTCAACTTCAGATTTGTTCAAGTTGACTTTTAATCTTTTTAAATGACTTTAAAATTATGCATATCTGGTTTGGAATATAGTCCAGCTGCGGTGGATCATATTCACCTGGCTTTTTCTGTTTAGTCCAGTCTGTCCTGTTTTGGGCATCCCTGAAGCTCCCTGGGCAATAAAGAGGTATCCCTAGTGCCCTCCAGAGAGCAGCCCCCTCATGGGTCATTGGGAGTTTGTCATTACCTTGAATGTTTATTTTCAAAACATCCTTAGTTATGAATGTGCAATTTCTCAACAATCTTACAGCCATGAAGAATTGATTCACTGCCGAGGTGTATACATTTCAGTACCAGTTTCTCTACAGAGTTCACTTAGCATGAAGTCAGCCTGTTGCAGGTGGGGTGGAGCCAAGGAAGGATGGGGAAGCTTTCCCAGGTTGATCTCTACTCTCACATCTTAATACACGGGTCTACCTATGTCACATATCATTTGTATGTCCATGTTTTTAGGTTAATTCAGTGAAGAGACATGAGGTCCTCTTCAGCTGGCAAAAAAAACAAGAAGTTGGTTCATTGTCTGCTATCTTTTCCTG
>NW_006773166.1:1225431-1241086 GCF_000442215.2 Lipotes vexillifer | reverse complement strand
TTTCCTGCTGACTTGGGCAGGTGCCCAGACCAAAAGCTGCTTGCTCTGAGTCTCAGCTGTTAAGTTTTCAGGTGTGGGGATCCTACAGGGAACTATAGTTGTGGGTGTGGGGGATGGTGGCCAGTCTCATTACAAGCACGCTGTTGTGTGGTACCCACTAGCCTCCCATCCCCCATCCCTCCTGCTGTCTGAAGCTGACATCCTACTCAGGTTGGTTTGATTGATGGTTCAACACGACTGCATAGCCTTGGTATGCCTTCCTGAAAGTGAATTTCAATTCGTTTTCTTTTAACTGAGAAGCTTGCCTCTCTTCCCCCATTTCTCAAAGCCAGAACTAGGACAGAAAGGTATTCCAAGAGAAGGTGCTTACCCCTGAGGGTTTACCAAGAGCCAAAGACACTGATGCTATAGTTGAGGTACGGATGATTGCCCCAGCTGGATCTTCCTGTTCGGGGCACTTGCGTAAAAAATACAGTCATTTCCCCTCTGCCTCCCCCTTGCACCTCCTGCCGGAATACGAAGGAACGTGGCTTTGTTCCTAATCTAAATCAACCCTGAATGGCCTAGGAGGGGGCAGGGAGTAGTAAGTAATCAGGAGTAAAGGCTAGCTCCTTTCAGAATCCTTCCCCCTGGTGTGGAGAGACAGAAGCACAGAAGCAGGGAGGACTGCTGCTTCTGAGACTTGATTTCCCACCTGGTATTCGGGCTTTAGGACCAGCCCAGCTCTCCACCGGCCCAGCCAGCCAGCCAGCCAGCCAGCCAGCCAGCCAGCCAGCGGGGGCTGTCGCTAAACGAGCCTGAATAGGGGTCTGATTGCTCCTTTCTCCTCCTCTCTTTCTGATTACCCAGTGAGATTTCCTGGGTATGCTGTATGCTAAATGGCAGAGCAGCCGCCTGCCACTTGCTCCAATTATCCCTCTTTTAACTGCGAGGGAAGAGCAATTTTTTTACTGCCCCCCCTCCCCCTCCACAATAGCATCTCTGCCTCCTTTAAAGAAATAAGACCCTTCTTCCGAGTCCCCCCTTCAGCGGGGTGAGAGCAGCCTTCTCCCTTCGTATAGCCTGCACACCAGCTGCTGGCTGCAAAGTAGGTGGGCCTTGTGTAATGCTTTGGTCCATATTCAGCCACGTTGAGGGTCGGGCAGGCATTCTGCCAGAACCCTTCCAGTAGCAGTGAACTTGCATTTGCATTTGGTAATGAGACACCACAGGCCCAGCGCTGGGGGGCTAATCATCGAGTCCCCTATCTCTCTTTGCAGGCCGTCCGGGAGAGGTTTCCAGTTCCTGGAGCAGCTGCCCTCAGCTAGGTATTCTCCCTCCGTCACAGAGCAGAAGAGGTGGGGTGTGGGCTGTGCTTGGGGGATGGAACTGACGTGCCATCCCCGATGATGACTCCTATTGCCCTGGAGTCACTGGCTCTGCTGCGAGTCCAGAACAGTGAGGCCCCAGAGGTGGAACTGGAGTGAGAGAGGCTTTGGGGCAGGGCTCTGAAGGTCAGGTACCCTTCTTAGACAAAAATAATAATGATGTTATTATTACTATTATTGAGTACTACCATGTGCCTGACATCTTAGGTGCATTGTCTCATCTAATCCTCACAGTGCTCCTATGCAGTTGATATCATTAACTAGCCCTATTTTACAGATGAGGAAACTGAGGAGCAGAGAAATTTAAAACTTGAACAAGGTTTGGTGGTTAAGATCATGGCTTCTGGAGTGAAGAAGATCTGGACTTAAATCTAGGCTTGTCCACTTACACGTTGTCTGTCTTTGGAGAGGGTTTTGGAAGCTTCAGCATCCTTATCGGTAATAATAGCAACAACGATAATAATAATAATAGCAGCCAACAGTAATAATAACAGCAACAATAATAATAATAGCAGCTAACAGTCACGGGGCACTCACTCCTCGCCTGCTCTATATTAGCCCTTGTAACACCCAGAACCACTCTTGACACACTATTATTATTCTAATTTTGTAGATAAGGAAGCTGAGGGACAAAGGGTAAGTAATTCCCCCAAGGTCACACAGCTCAGAAAAGGCAGGGCTGGCGTTCGTATCTAAACAGTCTGGCTTTATAGAGTCCACACTCTTAACCACTGTGCTATCCTGCCTTGCAGCAAAGCAGGGATAACAAGAAGTCATACGTTAGGGAGTCGTTGAGAGCATGAAATGAGATCAGACATATAAAATTATCAGTATAGTCTCTGGGAGAGAATGAGTCCTGACTCTGGGCCGTTAGCCGCCTGGTGGGTGTAAGAACGAATTACGTGTAGATTTGGTTTCATAGAAACCCTTTGAGCTACCCCCACCTCTGCCATTTTCCTTCATCCCAGTTTGAGAAGTGGCAGAGAGAAAAGGAGGGGAATTTCAGGAAAGTATAGAATCCAATCCCATCACCATTTTGCCCCTGCCTAAGAGCATGGGGTCACTGACCATGGCTGTGCCCTTTCGACTGTATTCAGAACTCTTTGCCTGCAAATGTGATGTTCTGGTCCCCACAGCATCCCTACGAGGTAGGTAGGACAGGCCTTACCATCCCACTGAATAAGTGAGGAGACCCAGACTCAAGGTGCCGTTGGACTTGTGGGTAGACAGCATGAGGGCAAGCTTGGATGCTGCCTATTTGGCAGGTGGCTCTGGGACCTGAGAGCCCAGATCCTCAACATAGCATTTTATTTCTGCTTCTAGGCTCCCTTCATTAACACAAATGGCCTGTGTCTCCATCGTGAAATGGAGCATTCATTGCCTCCCTGGTTGCTGATGATAAGCAAAATGTCAGACTCCTGGTGCAGGAGGTTATCAGCTTGATCAGTCCCAGGAGAGAGAAAGAGAGGATGTGAGAGAATGAGAGAGAATGAATGAATGAGTATTCAACTCCCACCCTCAAGACGCTGGTTTGAAATGAAGTGCCTAAGAATGGACCTGTGGGTCCCGAGGGAGTTGGAGCACGGTTTCCCGACACTGGAGCATCGCTGGACAGCACGACCTCTTCAGACTTACCTTTAGTTTCCCAGGTACCAGGAAGTGTCCAGCAGCCCACCCAGGGTTGGTGGTAAAAGGTGGAGCTCCTGGATTAACCTTTCACACTTCTTGCTCTCCTGCTGACTCTTTTCCCAGATAACAAAACCAAACTCCCTTTCTCTCTGTTTATTCTTTTCTCCTTTGTGTGTGTGGGAGGGAGATTATTACAGAGGTGGATTTGCCACAAACCTAAACCTTTCATGTATCTTCACTTGCATGGGTCCCTTCAAGGCCCCATGCCTAATACTGTATTGGTGATTTTTTTTCTTAAGGAATGCCCAGTATCATAAGCTTCTGGTCCCCACCTCTGTGGATCTGCCTCTGTTAAGAAGGCTTGTTGCTGCCCAGTGACAGCAGTGTTGCTCTGGGTGTATGAGTGATTCCCCAGTGACCGATGACCCTTCATCACAGACGCATTTCCCTTCACTTCATAACCAACAGGGCAGGAAGAGCCATGGAGAGGGAGTGTGGGAGGATGAAGGCATGTAGGAATATTGTTTGGGGAGCTGTGGTGGGAGTGGGGGACATCTAGGGTATACAGTGGGTAACGAAGGGATGTTTAGAAATGTTTGCTGTAGATTTAGAGGAACCAGTTGGTGTTTAAACAGAGGGAGCATCCTGGTCCCTCCTGGGGTTTCCCAGCTGAAGTTGGGATGCTTGGTTTGCCATGGCTCACTGAGGGGCTGTGTTACAGGTGACAGGCTGTGGATGACAGAGGAGGGGGACAGAGCGTGGCTCTACAGGCCTGTCTCCGTGATCTGTGTGGGAACTGACAGTGCCAGTGGGTTGTCATTACAGCTGTTGTTCTCCAAAAGCTGATGTCTTTGGGTGACCTATTTAAAAGCAATATGGGGGCTTCCCTGGTGGCACAGTGGTTAAGAATCCGCCTGCCAATGCAGGGGACACGGGTTCGAGCCCTAGTCTGGGAAGATCCCACATGCCACAGAGCAGCTAAGCCCGTGCGCCACAACTACTGAAGCCTGCGTACCTAGAGCCCGTGCTCCACAACAAGAGAAGCCACCGCAATGAGAAGCCCGCGCGCCGCAACGAAGAGTAGCCCCCGCTCGCCGCAACTAGAGAAAAGCCCGTGCGCAGCAACAAAGACCTAACACAGCCAAAAATAATTAATTAATTGATTGATTGATTGAAAATAAAATAAAAGCAATATGGGGGGGCTTCCCTGGTGGCGCAGTGCTTGAGAGTCCGCCTGCCGATGCAGGAGACGCGGGTTCGTGCCCCGTTTCGGGAAGATCCCACATGCCGCGGAGCGGCTGGGCCCGTGAGCCATGGCCACTGAGCCTGCGCGTCCAGAGCCTGTGCTCCGCAAATGGGAGAGGCCACAACAGTGAGAGGCCCGCATAACGCAAGAAAAAAAAAAAAGCAATATGGGGCCCCTTTAAATGTGTCATCATCTATATCTGCTCTCAAACCTCCACTGCTGTCCACAGTATTCCTACATAATGTATTTTATAAAGTTAAAAAAAATTTTTTTTTAATATCCAGGAGCCAGTACCAGTAGCTTTTCAAAACAAATTGATCTCATAGTCATCCAGCCAAACTACCCAGCTCCACTCTGTGATAAAACTTACTTTGCATGTGGGCCTAAAAATTGTGAAAGCTCTCAGCTCTTCAAGGAGGAAATGCAGTTCTCTGGAAGGGTGTGCAAGCTCCCAAAGAGGGTGGGGATGAAAGAAAGGCAGGGACACAAGCTGTAGGCAACAGGAACTCCTGGTTTAAGCTGTGAAATGCATTTGAGATCCTTTCGGTTTTACCAAGGCTCTTATTTAATTTCGGTATCTTTGCACCTAAGAAGACGGCTCTGGGGAGCTTTTCCTTCAAGTTTCTCCATGAGACTCTACGCATCCAACCCTTTTCTGACATTTTGGCCTCTCGCCTGTGGATTTGGTTCTCCTGAAGTGGTCCTGTTTGCTGGTGCAAAGTCTTTGGGGGCCAGGGTCTTGATAGTCCCATGGTTGTTGGCAGTGTTAGGGCTGGTGTCTCCACTCTGGCAGGCAGGGCGTTCCAGGCAATTCTATAACCTCTCCTCCAGGTATGACTGGAATAGAAAAAGTGCAGCGAGAGAGTGTACAGCTTGTATACTCGATACGTTGCTTTCAAATAAAAACGAGTACCCCATTGCAAGGAGGGATGAGCAAGGCTGAAATCACTTCTCTGTGATTCAAACAGTGGGAAAGGGCTCACCAAACACTCACAGTCTCTTCCTTCCTCCTCATTCTCTCAGCCTTCTTTCCTCTCCAGAAGGGGTCCTGTCTCACATGGTTAGCCTTGGAGGGCTGAGGGAATGAGGAAGAGTGGGCCTGAGGGTGTTAAGCCTCTCACCCTTCGGATTCTGAAAGACTAATGATCATTCCCTAGCATATTTGTTTGATCTAGGCCAGGAAAGACAAGGCTGGAGTTTAGGCTGAGGCAATGTGCTGTGAGTTCTTCTTTTAAGGAGACACACTGAAATGCAGGGGGACTCTGGTGCTGTGGGAGAAATCCTCTGTGAGGGATGAAGCACAGATCCTGTGACCCATGTAGAGGACAGTAAGACATTTATATCACCTTCTAGCCGTGGCTTTGCTTGTGTAATGCACTGAAGACCAAGGTGCATGTTAAGAATCATGGGATAGGGCTTCCCTGGTGGCGCGGTGGTTGAGAGTCCGCCTGCCGATGCAGGGGACCCGGTCCGGGAAGATCCCCGTGAGCCATGGCCGCTGAGCCTGCGCGTCCGGAGCCTGTGCTCCGCAACGGGAGAGGCCACAACAGTGAGAGGCCTACGTACCGCAAAAAACAAAAAACAAAAAACAAACAAAAAAAGGAACATAGCTTTTCCAACATTAAATTGTTGGCAGTGTGGTGCAGTTTTAGGGGAAATTCCTCCAGCTCAAAGAATTTTGAATTTAACTAAACAATGTGATGTACTCTGATCTCTACTTTGCTATGATGCATATGGAAAAGGTTTCACAAGGAAACACTTCAGCACCGTGTTGTTCATTCCTCATTAGGCCAAAAAAGCTCTTATTTGTGACTTGGCAGTTAGTTTGGTAAACAAACCCAAAGTCGCTGGCTTCATGGTTACTCAGGCCAATATTTGCTTGTCCAAGATTATGTGGCGAGATTCCTGTAGCTCCTACGAATGCTACAACCTTCTGCACTGTAAAGTTTTCAGCCTTTCTTCTAGAAGCCAGCAGGGATATGACCAGAGTTAGGACAGGTGTAGGGAGAAATATGCATATGTGATTTTCTCCTTTTAACACACAATATGTTCCCAAAGGGGTTATGTATGCTGTATTAAGTGTATGTGACTTAATGAGAGCCCAAGCATTAGGTGATGACTTACGGAAGGAAAGACAGATGAATGGGTCCTTCCGTGAGAAGCATTTTGTTTTGTTTTAATACTGCTTTAAAATTCTTACACAGGGCATGGGCATACCCAGGACTCCATAATCAAGGGTGATTATTTGCTAGTTTAAGTCCTATGGCTCAATGACTGGTACCAATATGAGACACGCTTCAGACCGTGTCCTTGCCATGAACTTGAACACCTGCAAAACCTAAACCTATTTAGGAAATGAACACCTTGTGTCACTTATGTTACTCATGAACAGAAATGATTTTTAGAAAGTCAGGATGCAACAGTTAAATGGAATGATTTATTTTGAATACTGGAAATATAAACAGCACCCTAACTGACTCGCAAACTTCTCATTCCTGATACATAGAGCGACTTTTGCTGTGACTTAGATATAGGGTGAAATCTGCACTACACTTAAAAAATTGAGATTCATCAGTTTGCAAGCGTCCAGGAGATTAGCAATGTTCAGAGGGCAAGGGTTACAATTAAGGGAAAGTAGGGGTGGTGAAGTCTGTAGCACTGCCCGCCCTGATTTTTACTAGTCCTTATTGAGAATTCTGCCACGTCGTCAACAGATCTCTTTCACTGATTGTTTTACACAATTCCTGGGCTCCGGGGGGGGAGAGGCCACAACGGTGAGAGGCCCGCGTACCGAAAAAAAAAAAAAAGAATCATGGGATAATAAGTTTGGAGGGGTCTTTTTTTAAAAATTGAGGCATAACTGACATATAGTTTCAGGTATATAGCATAATATACAAATTCGATATTTGTATATATTGCAAAATGGTCACCACAATAAGGCTAGTTAACATCCGCCACCGTACCTGGTTACACAATTTTTTTTCTTGTGATGAGAACTTTTAAGATCAGTTCTCTTAGCAACTTTCAAACATGCAATACAGTATTATCAGTAATATAGTCACCATGCTGTACATTACTGTCTATTCTAACTATTCATTTCCCATCCTCCGCTGTATAAGACATCTCTTATACCCCCCCCCCCAAACCCCTAGTCAACTGCGATGGCAGGGGCTTGGTACTTTTCAAGGCATCCTGATGTATCTCTGATTATACGGAGCATCAGGGAGCCCTTCCTACATGAGGCCAAGGTCTGCTTCTCAGACACTTCCTCACTGGTCCTCATTCTAATTAAAACAATCTGACCTTTGCCATGGGCCATGTGGGTGAGGGGGATGGGTAGGTTATAACATTTCTGGTTGATGCTTTGTAGGAATGAACCCTTGTGCAAAGTAAACTTCATAAGGGATTCTCTAACATAGCACTAACAGTATACACACCACTGAGTTATTTCGAATTGACTGCTTCTGATTCATCTTAAACAACATGGGAGGGATTGATGTGGGAGGAGATTCTGATGTAAGCAGGTGATTCACGCTCCAGTCATTTTGTTCCTGGGGAGCTTCACTCCGAAAGATTCATGGTTAGCCCCATCTCTGGTTCTATTATCTGCGCCTCATTTCATCCCCCTAAGATGTCCCATCTTCCTCCATATTCAGCCAGCTTTTCAGCATCTCTGAATTTCCAAGGTGCCCCCTGGAGATCTCTAATGGCAATAAGCAATAAGATGAGAAGTTCTAGAATGCTATGGAGTAGAGGAAAATGGAATTGAATTGGACTTGCTTTACAAGTCCATCGTGGCAGCCAGGGTCAGACACCCCAACAGACATCAAGATTTTGCTAAAAAGCCTAGTATGATGCTTTAAAAAAAGATAAGGGTATGAAATGGAGGATTGAGTAGCTATTCCTGGCAACTGGCCTTGGAAGCATATGCCCTATTCAGAAAGGCTTCCTACTCTGCCAGGTTGCCTTGGGTATCCCATGTTTTTGGCACTGTTGGGAAGAAGGCTCCCAGGGAGAGGATTAGGCAGGGCTAGAAGATGTTGCTCCCACGTTGGCATGGACTGGAAACCTGCCAAGCAGATGCCCTCCTGCACCCTAAAGCGGATGAAGCTGTTCTTGGCTCTCAGCCACCTCCCCATTGACAGTCATTTCACTGACACTGCAGCAAAGAAAGGAGAATTTGTCTCATAATTCATGGTTTAAAATAGTTTACTTTTAAGAGCAAAGCCCACAGCCATCCTTTTGAGTCCAAGCATTAAAATATACTCAGAGTCACCGACTTCTGTGCAGTCCCATTGTCCAGCCAGGTTCTAGGTACTGCATGCCTGTGCAGGGAAATGGGCACGACCATCTCACATAGTCCTGTGGTAATTGCCACGTGGGAAGATGATTGGGTTTTAGTTGCGGTGGGAACTTTGTTGTTTGCTCATCCTGATGTTGTTTTCAGCCTTGTGTTAATTCAGATTGGAGCTGTTTCTTCCTTGTGTAGAATATATAACCAGTGGCTACGTTTTGATGTGTCTCATGGCTCCCTTTGGCTTTCACAACCTTGATGCAAGTTGCAGTAGCTCAGCTGGGTTTCCTGATTCCTTCTGCACGAGTGTAGGCGAGGAGGAACTCTCTTTGAGACCTGTAAGACATGAAACCATGGGAAGACTCTGTTTCCCTTTGTTAATTAATGTTCCAGGCTTGTATGCTAAATGGCATGTCTCTGGTATCTGACAGAAAGCAGGTGCTCAATAAATGTTTGTTGCCTTAATAAAGCACACTCCGTGTGTACGTGTGTGCATGCATTTCATGTTTTGTATGCATGCCTGTGCGTGTGCTCACTAACGTGTGGATGGATGGATGGATGCAGGTTCCCATCAAGAACGTGAGCTCAATAATGTCTGTTTAATGCACTGATTACAGCTATGACTTGGACCACAGTGGCATGGGCCACCATTGGAAATACCTTCTTTTAATAGGAAAAGTGGCATGTTTGCTGTGGGGCAGTTTTCACAGAATCTGTGTCAAACACATGTACATTCCACTTGGTTTGATCTAGTTGAAGATGAACTAGCAAGACTCTTTTTGTGTTTGTTTATGAGCCAGTGGTTGCCTGTAACAATCATAGACAGCAGCCAGCCTGGGACCATGTAAATGCTTGTGGAATGGCTGTTTGAGGCAAGCACATTGTTGTCACTGGAGATGGAGAGGCCCCATTAGCTTGTGTGGATTCCCTGGAGAAGAGGAGGCTCACTGGGGACAAGATAATTGTCCTCGGGTATGGGAAGAGCTGCCGTGTAGAGGAGGGAGTGGATATCAGACTCGAGGGTTGAAGGGATCAGAGCTACAGAGGGGGATTTCTGATGCTTAGAGCTGTTGGGCCATTGAATGCACAGCTTTGCCAAGTCCTATTGCTGGGAGGGGTGCAGTAGGTGCTGGAGTGACACCTGCCAGAAATGTGTGCTGGTGTGTACATGCCTTCAAACCAGGGGCTCCATGGTTCTGGGGGTCTCCGCAGCCAGGCCTACGCTTATGTTTGATCATGTACGTCCTCTGCAGTTCAGGGGTGTGGAAAGATTATTCTCCAGATCAGTGGCCTTCAAAAAGGGGCACATGCAAAGACCACTTGGGGGGATATAGGAAGGAAACAATTAAAATGTATAGTTAACTTATATGCAAATTATTTATAACTAAATATACATCTCTCAGGAGAACATAGTAAAATTATTTTTCCTAATGGGGAGTTGGTTCAGAAAGCTTTGGAGGTCACTGATCAACACTCGAATCTACATTTATCTCTAACTGGTTATAGTTACTCGACCCGCAGTCTCGCAGGTTTCAGATGGAGGCTGAGCCCCAGGTGTTCTGGGTGCCAGTGGGATGTGTGTTGGGCTCCTCTACTCTGTCTTCAGCTCTTTGTGTGGTGGTCTTGGTTGACCTGGCCAGGTGGCTTTGGAGGGTCCCACGGGAAGTTACTCCAGTCACACCTTCCTCTTTCAGAGGCCTCACTGTTTGGAATTATTGATAATATCTACTATCTCAGAGCTTTTTTCAGCATAAAAAAATCATAGTGTTTGCTGGGGCAACTTTGGATTGTGTAAGAGAACAAAGTCTCTGAAGTATGTTCAAGCATTTGCAAAGCAGTCCTTGACGTAATAATCATCTATTTGTTGAAACAGACCATCTGTTTACTGGAATAAGCGCATTTTCTGACATTCACTGAGTGAGTGCCTGTCGTCTACCAGTGTGGGCACTGCCCTTGAGGATCTTATGGACTAGTTGGGAAGGCTGTCAGGCAAAGAGGTGTTGTACACATCAGAGTCGCTAAAATACCAGGTGGAATGTTTGTGGAGTAGCTCAAAAGGGGATGTTCCACCTGCTTGGGGTATGAGGGTGTGTGCTTAGGCTGGGAGCCATGGGTTGGGGGACATCTTACAGTGGAAAATCTTAGGCTGGACTTGGAAGCTTTAACTAGCAGACTGGGAGGAAAGGGCCCTCAGGGCAGCCCTATGAAGCAGCAGGCTACTCTTGCCAGTAGTTTGCAGTAGTTAATGTGGCTGGATTAAAGGGCTGAGGCCCATGGAGGAGGAATATGAGGAGCGCTTAGGTAGCGCCGGTCTTAAATGTTTGTAAGGACTTGACCCTAAGATTTGAATTTTAGAAAGATGGCTCTGGGGCGGTTTGCGTGAGGGATTGATTGGCAACTGGAGGGCAGAAAGCAGGGGGGCCAGGTAGAGGCTACTGTGTGGTTTTGGTGAGAGAAGAGGCAGTACTGGGGGAGTAGTGATGGAAGAAGGGCCAACTGCAGAGATGTTAAGAGGAGGCACTTAATAATTGGAAAGCAATGACCTTTAGTGGGTTTGGACTCAGGCTACCTGGCTCTGACACATACTAGTTGTGTAAACTTGGGCAAAGGACTTCACTTCTCTGTGTTTCAACTTAAATATCTGTGAAATAGATGTAATAATAGTGCCCACCATTTCAGATTGCTTTCAGGCTTCAGTGAGATGTCACACATAGAATACTTAGAACAATGCTTGGCACACAGTAAGCATTCAGTGAATGTTAGCCATTATTACTAATTATTATTAATGATGATGCTGATGATTGAAAAGGGGAAAGAGGAACTTTCATCATATGCTCTTTTGGTTGTGGGTATAACTAGGAAAGTCAGTGGGAGGAGCAGATTTGGGGTGAAGGTGGGAGAGGGGTAATAATACATTTTGGTTTGTCCATATCCCTCCCACCTTCTCTTCAGAACCTGTAGGATACCTGCCGGGAGATGTTCAGAGGCAGGTGGGGGCAATGGTTGTGCGAGGGAGGAGGATGGGGCTGGGCAGATGTCAGGGTTGTTGTTGTAGGGGTGAGGGAAGGCTGGCACAGGAATGAGGTTGTCCAGGCAAGGAGTCTAACCGAGAGGAGAAGGAAGCTAAACTCAGAACCTTAATATTTAGGATAGTAGAGGAAAAGGAATCCACAAGATAGATTAAAACAGATTACCAGAGATATAGAAGGAAACTAGGAACAAGAAAAGTTCCTTAAAATTCTTTACTGGGCAATGAATGAAAAAATATACCTTCTCAACCTGGTTGAAGCTGGGGCATGCATTTGAATATAATAAAACAGCATCGAAAGATTACGTAATTTAGTTTTAAAAACTACTCACGTTGGTCTTTCTCCTGCCTTCAATTTAGTGAGATCTGTCCATCTGAGAAAATTTCTACAAATGGAAATTTAAGTCTCATATAGAGATGATGAACCTGAGGGTTTTGGATGTTCTGCTCATGAACATGATAGAATTTCTGGCTCCTAGAGTGTTAGAATCTCATGGGAATCAAGAGCTCGAAGATCTGAAAGAAACAAACCCAGAAGAGTGAAGTGATTTGCCCAAGATCAGCCAGTTGGTGTTCTGATTTGTACTTCGTGTTTCTTTGGGACCATGTGAGCTAAACATAGAATGCTTTAGCTACATTTTTCTTGGAATTGGGCATATCGAACTCTCAGGATACCAGCGGTGACACACAGCTCAAAGCCACACGCCTTCTCCTGGGCTTGGGGAAGAGATTCCTCTCACTCTGGCTCCTGTGAGCTGAAAGAGCAAGATCCCCTAAACTGGAGGTGCTGGAAGCCCCTGGCTCAACAGCCAGTGAGACAAGTACTGGTAATTAACTCACTGTGGTTTCTCTACCTCTGCCCAGGGTGGGGCGCTTGGAAAGGAAGCAAAATACTTTCTTAAGGAAATCAAGGCTCGGTTCTGGTTGCCTGCTTGCTGCCTTCCTCCCGTCTCCGACTCTCTGGGCCCGGGCGTGGGGATCGTGTGTGTGTCCACGCTCCAAATGCTTGCTGTGCATCATGGTTTTCCAGGAATTTCAGGACACAAGAATTTTCGCCCAGCTGTGTTGTGTATTGCTGTTCAGCAGTCTGAAGTTGCTTATCCAGCGTAAGTCAGAATGGGGAGCCTAGGGAGGAGGGGGAACGCCTCCTAACATTTTTCAAAGCAGAAGAAATTGAGGTGTTAGGGGCCCAGCTGGCGTGTGATGAGAACCAAGAAATGGAGCATACGTGAGCATGCATGCTCACATGAAATCTCTTACAGAAACCCAGGGATGTTATTCGAAAGTACCTCTCCCACCCCCTACAACATGACACACTGACTGAGGGCCCACTATGTGTCAGGAGAAGCATTGGGGGTAGAGTGATGAACAAGACAGTCCTGCCTTCATGCTGCTTAATTAGCCAAGAGCAGTAATCAAGTGATGGAGGCTTTGAAAGGAAAAGGATAACGTAGCGGTGGTCTCTGTGCTTTCAGGAGAGCCTCTTCACGCCTGGCAGAGCAAAAAGACTCTGTGCAGGTCAGGGGTCCAAGGACTTACAGGAGGTGCAGGGCTTTTTCTGGACCCAGTGCTCAGGCCGGCTCTCCTAGCCTGAGTCTCCCGGCCGAGGATCACAGGTGAAGTCCGTGGATTTAGGGCTGAGTTTAGCTTTATGCCCAGTTCTAGTCATTCTTACTGAGTATGGCCCCAGTGATGCCATTGTAATATCATGGAAATCCTATGATTTATCAGCTGTCTATTTGATTGACTAAATTTAATAACAATGGTGATGATGAACTAATTCTCATGAAGTGCTTTCTATGTGCCAGGCACTGAGCTAAGTGCTTTCAAATGTGACTTCCTTTGATTTTCCCGGTCACTCTCACCAGGGAGGTTCTATCGTTTTTCTGGTTTTCTAAACCAGGGAGCAAGGTTGAAAAGAGAAAGCAATCTATCAACCTAAGACATGAGTCTGGGCAGTTGGATGATCTGGAGTTTGAGTTCTTATCGCCTCACTCTGTCCCCTCTTCAATCTGGCACTGAACGGTGGCTTCTGTGGCCATTGAAGACCCAATTCCATGCTCTGCTGGCCCAACTGGGGTGCCTCTAGCATGCAGGGGCACTGCCTTTCTTCTCTTCACTAACCTGTCTTCTGACTTCTCCCTCTCCTGCACATGACTGACTTTGATCCCAAATCAGGCACATGTTGCAAAGAGGGACATAAAAACTGTCCTGGAATTCCCCCTCCCACCTCTCCCTGAGCCTTTATCCTTGGTGTCTTATTTCATCCCATGAGCTGTAAATGAACCATGAACTACTTGAACTGGAATCCCATATTTTCTCAGTCTTTTATAACCCACGGTCTCCAGGTCATTTTTGTTGTTGTTAGCATAGTCCCACTACCCAAGAGGCCTTGGTCAAGCTTTGGTGGAAATCTTTTGCTTGTATTAAGTTGCAAGATGAATATTGTTACGATTTGCACATCCAACCCCAGCACATACATTTTTATCGCACGCTCCCCCATCTTGAACATCACAGTCCAACCTTCTTCTTTCATGAAGCTGTGACTTAAAGAAGCAAAAAGCTAACTTACAATAGGCCACTCAGCTAGCAAGTGGCCAGGGGACTGGGGCTAGAGCCCAGGAGTCCTCACTCTCATTCTAACATCCGTTCCCCTACATCACGCTGAGAAAAGAGACTCGATTGACTCAGAAGGACATTGATTGCCAAGCACAATCCATGGTGATCAAAACAGCTGTGCCGCCTGTCTTCATGGAGCTTACAAATCAGAGCTATGGAAAACATAAACCAATAAATGTATAATTACAGTGGTGATGAGTGCTGCAGATGGAAAGAACAGGGTGAGGGGAGATCTAATGAGAAAAGGGGTGTCACTCCTCTGAGGAGCGACATCTAAAGATGAGGAGCAGAGAGAAAGCAATGAAGCGGGGCTGCGTACGTGCATTGTCACCTGTTCAGTTTAAGGACAAGGTTGATCAGTCTAATATTCGTGGCAGGAACTATGTCCTTTATGTATTTATTTGGGATATGGGTAATACAGATGGACAGGTAGATGGATAAAGAACTGTCTGGGGGGCTTCCCTGGTGGTGCAGTGGTTGGGAGTCCGCCTGCTGATGCAGGGGACACACGGGTTCATGCCCTGGTCCGGGAGGATCCCGCATGCCGCGGAGCGGCTGGGCCCGTGAGCCATGGCCACTGAGCCATGGCTCAGCGTACTGCAAAAAAAAAACAACAAAATAAAACAAAATAACTGTCTGGGGCTGGGGAGGGAAGCCTTCAGTGTGACAGCAGCAGGAGAGCAAATCTTGTCTGCTAAGTGGGCATAAACCTGGACATCTCCACCCAGAGTGCAGAATCCTACCGGGGAGGATTTGGGAATAGAATCTCTCTCTAAAGGAAGCTCTGTGTGGAGAAGGTGAAGATGAAAGGCTGCTGGAACAAGAAAGCCACAGTCGGTGTCATTTGCCGCCAACCTAGAGAGACTTGTTCCTCCAAGAGCCGTATAGCGTGAGTCCCACCCACAGCCCAGAGATCAGCTCATGTATTTCCAATAGCTGCCCTTTCCTCCTAGCACTTACATTCTTGCTCCCTGCCCTCCCAGGTCCTCCCTCTTGCCACATGTGTTTTCTTGGTAGGTGAAGAGGTAGAGGGGGTTGCCCTGATCAATCCACACTTTTTAGCTGTTGTTACCAGGGGCATTTATTTATTTATTATTTATTTTTTAACATCTTTATTGGAGTAGAATTGCTTTACAATGGTGTGTTAGTTTCTGCTCTATAACAAAGTGAATCAGCTATACATATACATACATCCCCATATCACCTCCCTCCTGCATCCCCCACCCACCCTCCCTATCCCACCCCTCTAGGTGGTCACAAAGCACCGAGCTGATCTCCCGGTGCCATGCAGCTGCTTCCCGTTAGCCATCCATTTTACATTTGGTAGTGTACATATGTCCATGCCACTCTCTCACTTTGTCCGTTTACCCTTCCCCCACCCCGCGTCCTCAAGTCCATTCTCTACGTCTGCATTTTTATACCTGTCCTGCCCCTAGGTTCTTCAGAGCCTTTTTTTTTTTTTTTTTTTTTCG
>NW_006773166.1:1224246-1224616 GCF_000442215.2 Lipotes vexillifer | reverse complement strand
TTTTTTAACATCTTTATTGGAGTAGAATTGCTTTACAATGGTGTGTTAGTTTCTGCTCTATAACAAAGTGAATCAGCTATACATATACATACATCCCCATATCACCTCCCTCCTGCATCCCCCACCCACCCTCCCTATCCCACCCCTCTAGGTGGTCACAAAGCACCGAGCTGATCTCCCGGTGCCATGCAGCTGCTTCCCGTTAGCCATCCATTTTACATTTGGTAGTGTACATATGTCCATGCCACTCTCTCACTTTGTCCGTTTACCCTTCCCCCACCCCGCGTCCTCAAGTCCATTCTCTACGTCTGCATTTTTATACCTGTCCTGCCCCTAGGTTCTTCAGAGCCTTTTTTTTTTTTTTTTTTTT
>NW_006773166.1:1204981-1223866 GCF_000442215.2 Lipotes vexillifer | reverse complement strand
GGCTCAGCGGCCATGGCTCACGGGCCCAGCCGCTCCGCGGCATGTGGGATCTTCCCAGACCAGGGTACGAACCCGCGTCCCCTGCATCGGCAGGCTGACTCTCAACCACTGCGCCACCAGGGAAGCCCCAGTTTGTAGATTTTTTGATGATGGCCATTCTGACCAGTGTGAGGTGATACCTCATTGTAGTTTTGCATTCCTCTAGTGATTAGTGAGGTTGAGCATCCTTTCATGTGTTTGTTGTCAATCTGTATATCTTCTTTGGAGAAATGTCTGTTTCGGTCTTCTGCCCATTTTTGGATTGGGTTGTTTGTTTTTTGGATATCGAGCTGCATGAGCTGCTTGTACATTTTGGAGATTAATCCTTTGTCAGTTGCTTCATTTGCAAATAGTTTCTCCCATTCTGAGGGTTGTCTATTCGTTTTGTTTATGTTTTCCTTTGCTGTGCAAAAGCTTTTAAGTTTCATTAGGTTCCATTTGTTTATTTTTGTTTTTATTTCCATTTCTCGAGCAGGTGGGTCAAAAAGGATCTTGCTGTGACTTATGTCATAAAGTGTTCTGCCTATGTTTTTCTCTAAGAGTTTTATAGTTTACCAGGGGCATTTATAGTCCAGAACATCTAAAGAATTTTCAGCTTGGGGTAGTAGGGGTACAATCTGAGGCTGGGAATCAGCTTGATCCTAAATGGCTTGTGCTTCCTGGGTTTTAGGCTAACATTTATTGAACACTTACTAATGTTTTAGGCTCTGTGTGAGTAGCTTTATCTTTTGTTACCATTTTACAAATGAGAAGGCTGAACTGCAGAGAGACTACCCATCTGCCCTCTGCCCAGTGGTACAAAAGACACTCAAAAGAACTAGAATGAAATTTTATAATTCTTCAGGAGAACGAGAAAAATAAACATAACGTAGAAGTTTATTGTAAAGACACGTCCAGTTTTTTTTAAAATTCTGAAATTATGCCCTTTTATTTTGGGGGTGTTAAAATGCCTTTTTAAGAAACTGTAGTAATACAAAGTGTCATTTTCAGGTTTTTGTTCTTTCTTGGAAAAATTATAATATAATTATCCATTGTTAGTTTCTAAGATTGCTTTAAATTGCTTGAAGTATGAATATATAAGATGTATTAGTGTGAGAACCATTCTTGCAGGGAGTCGCTGGGTCCCATGCTATTTTCTTCCTAGGAGTAAACTATTTGTATAATTTTCTTCACTTTCTATTCTGATTTTTTATCAGAAAAAATTGCACCTGGACAGGACCACTGAGATTATATAACTTATTTTTCTTCAGCATTTATCAAGATGTTTTGATTGCACAATTTGACCCTGAGAACTTTTAACTCTATGTCAATATAATCAGGATTATACAAACACTGAAACAGTTTTATTAAGGGGGTGTTTTTTAGAAGCAAATGATGTAGGGCTCATGTAATTTCCTCAGTCCGTTTTTTTTTCAGCATAGTTAAACCATTTTTTAATTTTCCAATTCATTTTTATTTCACTGAATAATTTTTAACAAGATCAGTTCTGCTCCACGTGCCCTCTGTAGTGAAGATTTGATTCATCTATCAGTTATTTTTTTATGTGCCTATCTAATTTTGCCCACATAGCTTCTATCATTGTGACCACTCTTTTGTGGTCATTATTTCTACTGTATCCGATTTTCTCACGTCAGATTCGCTAGTCTAAATTTTGTCAAGAATGTTTGATTCTTCCTTCAGTTTTTCAGTCAATGACATTTTACCATGTGCATTTTTAGCCACTGTCAGTTCCATTTTGTGTTGATTGTTTTCTGACAGGTCTAATTTTTTTCCAGGTCAATTTTTGCAGTTCATAGAACCATATCTTCTTCCTACAACTAAAATCAGTCTCTTTCCTGACAGTTTTTAAATTTTTTTTAAAGCAGTTCCAAAACATACTTGAGGGGTCATAACACCAGGGGCAAAATATCCTGTGTCATTTATAGAGACCAGTGACCTAGATGAATCAAGAAACCTACCCAAAGTCATACATAAGGCTCGTGGCAGAGTTCTGTTGGGTCATTTTAGAATATAAAGCATCTCTAGTTCAGTAAAGGGCAGAGTAAGATTGTAAAATTGGGATGATGTTGATGGGGGGCCTTCCTTCTTCTACCCTCCCCCTCCCGACCCCTCTTCTGAGCTTAACAGAATTCCCAGTGGTCCATCTCCCTAAGAAATAGCAGCCGGGGCCCCTGTTCGAAGCGTCTTCACTTCTCCCTGCTTCCTAGCTAGGCCCCCCTTAAGCTGTGTGTGATTTACAAACAAGCAGGACCAAAAAGGAAAAATCCTCCCTTGTGGAGAATTAGGTCAGTGGCAGAGTTGGGGAGGGGAGGGATCCAGACCTTCAGTTCACTCCCCTTGCCTGAAGCTATTGGGGCAGAAGCCGGAGGGGCCATTGGGAGCAGACCTCGGGGGGTGGGGGGCTGGGGGATGTGTGCAAACATGAAAGCTGTCTGTTTTCCAGCCACTTGGGGCTCCCCCTTCTCTCAACGTATTTGTCTGCATTACTCGAAGGGGGATATTAGTGTTGTCTAATAATGGCCCTAGATTTATAAGGGATTTGTGTGATTAATGCCCAAGCAAAGTACAGCAGATAGCTTAGAGCTCAGTCTGTGTGGTGGGTCTACACTTCCCATTCTCTGTCCTCTCTAATTGGTTTTGGGGGAGGCTTTCCTCTCTCCTCTTTGTTGTCCTGATTGTTGAAGGCTCTAGCGTTTAGGCCCCCATGGGAGGGTAGCTGAAACCATTTTCCACTGCTGCGATGCATGAGTGAGTGTCTGAGAAGACAGTGAAATCTCCAGGCTCACACTCTTGTTCTGTGAAAGCTGCAGATATTTGGCCACTTGCTTCTCTGTCCCAGCTGCCGCCACCATACTCTTAGTACTGGATTCTTCTCCCAAACCCCTCTCAGGGCACTGGTCCCCCAGCTGTGGCACGGTGAGAACAACTGTGAACTGGGATGCAGATGACCTGAACTCTGGTTTCAGCTTCAACGTTGTCCAGCTGAGTGGACATGTCAGTTCCCCTGTCTTGGGTCTGTCTCTCTCATCTGAGCATCAGAGGATCCTGTACAACCTTATGCCACTGATCATAATTGTAATTAAATAGCTAAATGTCTGTCTGGTTATTTGTGGCCCATCTCCCCACCTAGACTTTAAGTTCCAAGAGTGCAAGGCCTGTGTCTGTTTTGTTCACTAGCCATCACCCCAGTGCCTAGCACAGTCCCTTGGCCATGGATATATGCAACGAGTACACGTCGATGGAATGAACTGGTAAACCAAAAGAGATGGATCTGCGTGACATACCAGCACTCTTCCACTTCTAAAATTCAATGTGTCTACTCTGTTCTCTCTGGAGCAATCAAATTTTAATGTTTTTGTTGTTTTTAACTGACCACAGACATTACAAGATAAAAATGGCGATTAATATTAATTATAACTCAAAAAGCATATTATCAATATGTAAAAATGTAAGTTTCCTTCTAGGGGCTCCCCCTCTGCTTGCTTGATCTCTGCAGTTCCTGGCAGTGGAATGCCTCCTTGCCTGGGTTTCTGAGCTCCCTCTAGTAGGGTCTGCAGAAGCTTGTTGAGCCTTTTAAAATAGGACTGGTACTAATTAGGCTACATGCATGGTTTTCAGGCTCAAAAAAAAATTATTTTAGGTTCAGAGCAAATACTGTACTAATTTCACATCACAACACACCCTTGCTTTGCAAAGACAAGAAATCAACCTTGTTCATTTCCTGAAAATGAAAGAAAGGGAAGGGTATAAAGGAAAGCAGAAATGCTGACAGGTGCTAGTAGTGAGAAGGCCTCTGTTAGGGCTACTTGCTTTCTTCTGAGGTTCCCCAGGTCATTAGAAACTCCTTTTCTCAGGGCAGGGACCCTTGGGAAGGCACTCTGTTGAAACTCTCCAGCTAACTTGAGCCAATATATGACCCCCTCCTTTTCAAGCCCCTGGCAGAAACTGCAAATCAATCATGACCCTCTTTTCTTTCTAAGCTCATATGCAGCCTCAGACTCTTTCTTAACGCGTTACTCCGGGATGTTACCAATCAAAAAAAATGGAACTAAGCATGGTGCTGGGCAGGTCATGAGGCATTGTATGTACAATTGCCTCTTTTGATCTTCTTGACAACTCAAATTGATGTAATGATTCCCATCTCACAGATGAAGTTTAAATAACTTATCCAAGGTCACGTAATAGATAACAAAGTTGGGATTTAAGCTCAATGCTTATGGTCTTTTTGGTGTGCTGCATGCCTTGCAGGGAGCCCATCCCTCAGGGATGTCAATCTGACCGCTGGCCTGTTTTGGTAAAATGTTCTTACAAGATTTCTCTCCACTTAATTGTTGCTGTTTATCCTCTGGGGACCACTGCAAGGTTTCTCCAGCAAAGGACTTTGAAGCAGTCTCTGTCAACCCCAAATCCCCCATTAATGCGAAGTGTGATACTAGATGGCTGTATATGGCCGCCCTATCATGTTTATACACTCTCTTGGTTATTAGATTTACTATAACTGCATCCCCAGCAGTTATTTTGAGTCTCTAGCACCTAAGTCTGTGTCTGGCGTGTAGTTAAGTGGTCGATAAATGTTAGCTATTTCAAACTGAACCAGATACAGAGTCTCACTATGGGAACTAAAAGGGTGAGGATAAAGGCTTGTGATAAATTGAAAGGCTTCCCAGCTGTTCTGAGAACCTCAAAGCCAGCCTTTCTCAAACTGTGTTCTGTGAGCTGTTACTAGGTGTTTTACGGAGGAAAAAGTGTCCAATGTTCCAAAAACATTGGGAAAACTGCAGACTATATCCCCTCTTGGACTTCACAGTGTACCTTAGTGTAGGTGTGGCTTTCTGAAGTCTTGCCATAGAGATACTTGATTACCTTGCTTTAGCTCACTGTTTTCTAAATGTATTTGACCACACTTTTTTTTTTTTTTTTTTTTTTTTTTTTTGGCAAGCAACTCCTATTCGCATCTTGCTGGGTGTTGTATTTTTATGGAATTCAGTTTTGGGTATGTTGCCCCAATTTATAATTCTTTCTCTGAAATATGGATCTGGAGATCCTGCCCAGCAGAAGATATTGTGGACACTCAACAGTTTCCATCAGTTTTTCACACCAATTTCTTAAAATTTGCCCCATGTCACATAGGGTGATAGATTTGGGTGGTTAGACCAGAGAAGGAAGAAATAATAGGGGAAGGATGGGTGGTGCTGTGGGAAGGAAAAGGGCTTTGGATTCAGAGAAATCTGAGTTCAAATCATCGCTACTACTTATGAGTTAAGTGGACTTGGGGATATTAACTTCTCTGAGCCTTGGTTTCCTCGTCTGTTAAGTGGGTCTACATCAGGATTAAATGAGGTCATATACATCCGACACTGCCACAGGTACCTGACACATAGGAGGCCTTCAGTAAATAGCAGGGATTATAATGAACTGTGATCCCTGTATTTCTCTTCTTGTAAAATTTCTGTTGTAATATCATTGTGAATAGGGGCTCTGCTTAATGTTTTTCATACCAGGATCTAGCATAGGGGCCAGTAAGGAATTGCCACTCGATTAATATTTCTGGAGTGAATACAGGAATAACATAGCACTTTATTGTTTACAAAATGCTTCCACATTTACAGTCTCATTTCAACCTCACTGCAACCTGGTCATGTAATTGGAGTCATTATTCCTGCTAGTTATGGGTGGGAAAGCTGAGGCTTAGAGAGGCTGTGTGAGTTGCCCAAGGTCAGAGAGCTGGTAGTAGGCTGGAAAGTCAGGGCTCAAAACCAGGGCTTCTCTAAGCAAAATGTGGTGTACAGTAGTCCCCTCTTATCTGCAGTTTTGTTTTCCATCGTTTTAATTGCCCACAGTCAACCATGGTCCAAAAAAAAAGGAAAATTCAGGAAATGAACAATTTCATAAGTTTTAAATTGTGTGCATTTCTGAGTAGCATGATGAGATCTTGTGCCATCCTGCTCTGTCCCACTCGGGATCCCCACCCATCAACATCATCTGATCCTGACGTCCAACCATTGACATCACCAATGCTCCAGGATCACCTGAAGTAGATAATCTTTCTTCTGACCTATCATCAGAGGGTCATTAGTAGCTAAATGCTACATCACAATGCCTACATCATTCACCTCACTTCATCTCATCATCTCACATCATCACAAGAAGGGTGAGTACAGTACAGTAAGATTTTGGGAGAAAGAGAAACGTCACATTCAGATTACTTTATCACAGTATAATTGTTCTATTTTATTACTAGTTATTATTGTTAATCTCTTACAGTGTCCATCTGCTGTGAGGACTTTTCTAAAACCCTTGTCTTGTTAGGTGGGGGCCTAATGCAGGTGCCAGCCTCATGGCCTAAGGTGGGGAGTTAGCAGTTAGCTAGAGATGCCTTTTGTTTGCAAGGCTTAAACAGCTGGATAATTTATAAATTAAACTTATCATAGGTATATATGTATAGGAAAAAACATAGTATATATAGTGCTCAGTGCTATTTGCAGTTTCAAGCGTCCCCTGGTGGGTCTTGAATGTAGTCCCCTGGTGGATGAGGGGGAAACTACAGTATACAAACAATGGAATATTATTCAGCCTTTAAAAGGAAAGAAATTCTGACACATGCCACAACATCGATGAAGCTTGAGGACACTGTGCTAAGTGAAATGAACCGGTGACAAAAGGACAAATACTCTATGGTTGCAGTCATGTGAGGTTCCTAGAGTAGTTAAATTGCTAAAGACAGAAAGTGGAAGGGTGGTTGCCAGTGGCTGGGTGTAGGAGATATAGATAGATGTTGTTTAATAGGTACAAGACTTTCAGTTCTGCAAGATGAAAAGAGTTCTGGAAATGGGTGATGGTTGCACAACATTATGAATGTACTTTATGCCACTGAACTGTGCACTTAAAAATGGTTAAGATGGTAACTTTTATGTTATGTGTATTTTACCACAATAAAAATTTTAGGAAAACAAAACAAAAACCCCAGGGCTTCTGATTCTAAGCGTGCGCCCCCTACAGAGGAGCAGACATAAGCCTCCTCTTCCAAGGCTCTTTGTACTGAATTGCAGAATTTGCAGAACTCACCTCCACTGAAAGCCTTGCTTCTTCCAGATCATTCTTCTAATTGGCATAAGCCCTGAGGAGTTAGTCTTTCCAGAGAGCGAGGAATTCTTGGAAAGAGGGCAAAAACTCTGTCTCATGGAAATCGCTCAGGTGAGGAAATGTAATAATTATGATTCACCAGCATTGATTAGCACTCCCTCAGTGCCAGACACCCTCTCAGTGCTTTTGCATACATTAGCTCCTTATAACCCTCACATCAGTCCCCATGAACTCTTTTCATCTTGCAGAACGGAAGATAAGTAGGTTGTCCCCATTTTACAGGTGGGGAAGTTGAGTCTCAGGTTAGTTAACATGCATGAGCTCATATACATAGTGTGTGGAAGAGCCAGGATTTTCACTCAGCTCTTCCTGCCTCTTAACCCCTGTGCTCTCTGCAGGAGACAGGGAGATTGAAAATGTCTGCATCTAGGCTGTTTTCCTAATTTGAGGATTGACTGATTTCTTTCCCCTCCTGTGATGCACTCCTCTCTTATCCTACCAGATGATGGGGCATCCTCTCATGGGGGTCAGTTTCTCCTTTGATTTCCTGGTGTTCTCTGAGATGCAGGTGTGTACTTTTCTCCCTGTGGGTCATGCTCATTTGGGGAGGCCAACGCCCATTTCTTTACCTAAGAAGTTGGCACTTGGAGCCTGTCTCCAGCAGTGTCCATCCGCTATGAGGACTTTTCTAAAACCCGTGTCTTGTTAGGTGGGGCCTACTGCAGGTGCCAGCCTCATGGCCTAAGGTGGGGGAGTAGCAGTTAGCTAGAGATGCCTTTTGTTTGCAAGGCTTAAGCAGCTGGATAGAAGGCTCAACTGGGTACTTTCCGTTTACAAGGGAGGTGTCAACAAGCCAGGAGAAACATTAATAATAACAGTTTCAGTAAGTGTTTATTGAATATTTACCCTGTGCCTGGCGTTGTACCAAGCACTTTGTATGAATCATCTCATTTGGTCCTCATAGCAGTCATTTCAATTAGGTACAGTCAGTTCTGCTATAATGCTTGTTTTGAAAATGCAAATTTGTTCCAATGCTATTGATATATTAGGGAACAATTTGAGCATAATAATTTTGCTTTTGATTCTGCATGATTTTGCCCATGAGGAGCTCTAGGTGAAGGCAGAAAACTGCAGCCAGATGAGCCAAACTGTGTAGGAATGCACAAAACGCACGCACCTGAACACGTGCCAGCAACTTCAGTTACCAGGCATGTATGAGCCACACCCACCAACATCTGGTGTTATAACTTCCTGTCCCATTTCAGATGACCCTTCTTTCATTCCTTCCAAGCAACTTGCAAGTTTCCCACTTCCACAAGCAACTTCAGGTCTTTTTCAAGTGCTATACTTACTGTATTATTTATGCATTCCTTAACCATTAACACGTGTAAAACGGGTTCCTATCGTTCATTACGTGTCACTGATGAAGTTTTGGGGTACTGTGCCCCAATCCTCTTTTCCCTGTAAGCCCTGCGGTTTCTACTACGTGATTTTGCATAGCACGTTGACTTTTAGGGATGCATGGGTGCTTCTAGCTGAATTGACTCCACTGCCATTATTCCCATGTGGCTGAAGAGGAAGGTAAAGTAAGAAACTGAACAAAAATACTTTTAATAACAAATAGCGAAGACAGGATTTAAAGCCCAGATTGCTTTACCCCCTGTCTGTGGGCAGAACCTCTAAAGAATTAAAAAAAAAAAAAAAAAAATCACGAAGAACAAAGCCCACTGTCTGCACTGATCTCTGACTGTATCTGTAACAAGTAGATTCCCCCTTCTCCCAACTGTCAGTCAAGCTCAGGCTCCTCAAGCCACAGCCACTACGAGTGTGTTGTAGCCCCTAAAGTGTTCGGGAGCAGCGGAGACCTGGCCCACAGGAGTGCCATCCTCGTTCCTTCCTGTTTTTCATCCCGCCCCTCTCCCTGCCGCTGCCTTCCCAGGCAGGCTGGCACCTGACACAGCAGCTACCCCTCCGCTCCATCTTGCAATCTGGAGTTATTAGCATCAAAGAACAAAAGCAAACAGCACCAGGGCTCGGGAGGGCTCAGTCTTCTACAAAGGCGGATAAATGGGCTCTGTGTCGGGGATGAAGCTAACACCACCTGGCCTTTTGTGGAAAGACAACTCTTCCTGTGTTTGAAGAGCTCAGATATCGAGAGCCAGAAAAAGCCCCAGAATGCAGGAAACCCAGCCTCTTTGCTGCTGGAAGTTTGCTTTAGCTCTCAACTAAAAAAAAAAATACTGTTTCTGTATATTTGTTCCTGAAGTAGAGGGAAGAATCTTATGCTCATTTTCTTCAGGGACAAGAAAGGATAGACTGTTGGGAGATGCAGTCTTTGCCTTTTTAATTTTTTTTCTCCTGATGTTAAGTCAGGTGTAATCCTGAGTTGAAAACCTGCCCGATGTTTGTGGGCCTGAGATAAGAATATACGTGGAGGCTAGGGGTCAGCTTCCCTCCTCTCCAGTTCCAGCACCACAAATTTCCTTGTGCACATTTTTGTGGATGCCCCAGCTTGTAGAAGTCAACAGCTCCTGCAAATAGCTTCCCCTTGGCCATTTCTTGACACAAGAGTACACACATCAGTGGGTCGGTCTGATTTGGGGAGAAGGGACACAGGGAAGAGGCCCACATGGATTTGGGGCAGTTTAGGCAAGGAGTTCAGAGTACCTGAGTGTCCTCGGGGTTAGTGGCAGGTGTTGCTGGTGCTGGGCGGGAAAATCCAGCTGGCCCTGTGGACTGCTCAGTTCATGTGGTGGGATGTGGCTTCAGAAGGGCCAGAGCAGGCTCCTCTAAAGTGTACAGCCCAGGCAGGAACTCCAGTTGTCCAGATTTATGGTCACACTGCATTTGGCTGCCTCCTTCTGCCTGGGCTATGCCTTTTTCTCACTCCTATGAGATGCCCAATATTCTTATCCCTAATTTATAGCTTGATGGGTCAGATGGTACCTATCCTGGTTTACTCTTTTATTCAGAAATATAGGTTGACCCTTATCTGATGTGCTACTCTGAGTATAAGACGTGTTAGTAATGACAGAGCCTCTTCACTGGGTCTTAATTTCATTATCTGTAAAATGGGAATGAATAGTGCTCCTACCTGTTAGGGTTGTGGTGAGAATTAAATGAGAAGATGTATATTAAGCACTTAGGACAGTGCCCAGCACACAGAGAATCCTCAATACATGTGAGCTTTATTATGATTAGTATTGCTTTGCGCCAGGGACGTAGAGGCATTACCCCATTTTATCCCCAAATTCATCCTCTGGTATGTGATGATGGACACAGTAATTGGCTCTGGAACAGACATGTGACCTAAGCCAAACCAATGAGAGCCTTCCCAGGGAATTTACTGGAATTGCCAGGAAATAGGCTGCTCTCTTTTCCCTAGAGCTGCCAGATTCCATCTTTGTTACCATATGGAGACAACTCACCTGATAATGAGGCCAACGCTGAAGAAAACAGGGTTCATAATAGAGTAAGGGCATTAAGACAGACCCAGAGTCCAATCCCAGCTCTGCCTTTCTGTCCATAGGCACATACCTTAACTTCTCTGAGCCTCAATTTTCTCATGTGTAAATGGAGACACCAGTAACATCTATATCAGTGAGTTGTATCAACTGAGATGATGTAGTCACTGTTCATTGCATATTGCTGAGCACATCTTGTAGGCCAGATCCTCCTTAAACACTGGGGATACAAGCAGTGAGTGAAACAGGCAATACTGCTCTCATGAAGCTTATATTCCAAGGGGGATTTAAACAATAAAAACAGACCCATCCTATAATGTCAGATAGTAATTAGTGCCATAAAGAAAGGAAAGGCCGGGTAAATGGTAGAGGAGGGTCCCTATTTTAGAGAAGGTGGTTAGAGAAAAATCTTTCTAAGAAGGAACATTTGAACGGATACCTGAAGAAAGTGAGGACCAGTCTTACATATGTCTGACAAAGACTGTTCAGGCAGGCAGGGGAATAGCAAATGCACAGGCTCTAGGCAGGACCTGCTCAATTCATGTTAGTTCCTTCTGCTGTTTGACAGGAGGGCTGAGGACTGGCCCATATAAACTGGCACCTTCCCTCTCCTGTCTTCCAAGCTCTGGCACTCACACTGACCTCGGTGGATGGCAGGTGCTTGAGAAATTGTTCGGGGTGGGACCCTGATGAAAAGGAGTTCTGATCCAGGCTGGGGCCACCTCTGTTAGGAGTGCCATGCTCAAACCAGGGATGGGAAAGCCACAAGAGAGGAAGGATTTGAAAGCCACTGGCACCCTTCACCCACTCTCTTTGGCATCACAACCAGGGAAGAAGTAAATTAGGGCAGTCCCACCTCTACTCAGTGCCCCACGGACGCTTACTGTGTATTCAACAATAATTTCAGCCACAAGTGAGTATGCTCAGCGTGGTTATTTTAAAGTTCAAGGGAAACAATTTCCTGCAATTTGGGGAGATGCGGTTCTTCTAACCAGGTGGGGGAAAGAAAGGACCCTCCATCTGCTGCTGTTGCAGAATATGGCTCAACTCGGGGAGCCCTCCCACCTCACCTCTCATTTGGGCTAGATCATTTCAAGAGGCAGAAGTCCAAGATTCCCCCACTTGCTACTTTTATACCTCCAAACACCCACCCCACATCCCTGGAGGAGCTTTGAGGAGCATGGGGCAGGCTGCACAGCCAGGCTCCTGGAGGCGAGGTGCAGCCAAACCTTCTGGGACCCCACCTGGTGAACTCTGCCTTGGGTCTGACCCATTTTCTAGGAGAGAAAATAGAATATAGATTTAAATGCAGTGGCGCTCTGGAAAACTACAGGCCTAGCAGTGTGAGAAAATAAAACAGCAGGAGGGAGCTGAGGAAGTGTTGGCACAGGAGAGGATGCCAACTCCCCTGGATCAATCTCATCTGGTTGGCAACTGCCTTTTCGTTGGCAATTTGCACCCACTTTTTATCTATCAAAAAATTGATACACACACACACACACACACACACACACACACACACATATATCCTCTGATCCGTCCTAGGGCCCAGTGTTGCTGCCTCATACACAGACTCCAGGCTGTGTACCAGCAGCAATGACAGCCTGAAGTGCTCTGGGGATGACCACCTTGGAAGTGGGGAGGCAGCAAGGCATGGAGTTAGAAACCCCCAGCTGCATCCTAAGTCAGACTTCCTTGCTGTGTAACCACAAGAAACGTTGCTTTTCTAAAAAATACCCTTGCCCTCCCATATATGAAGGTAATAAAATTACCAGCTAACATTAACTGAGGGCTTTCTAGATGCCAGGCACTGTTCTGAGCTCCTCCTAACAACCCTAGGAGGTAGGAACTATTAACACACCCATTTTACAGATAAGGAAACTGAAGCACAGAAAACTTAGGTAACTGGCACAAAGTCCATGCAGCCTGAAGAGCCAGAGCCTGAATGCCAGTAATCCAGCTGTGGACCCCCCTTTCTCTGCGTTAATCCCTATGACTTGGCCTGCAGGACATGTGTACCCTTGGAGCCAGGGTGAGGGTGGGGGTCATCTTTACCAAACCACAGGGATTAAGGGTGGGAAAGGAGATTCCCTAGAAGACAACTGGGACTTGATACAAAAAGAAGGGGGAAACGATGCTGGACGCAAAATATACCAGATGGGTACTGTGGAGCTTCTGATCTCCCCCTATTCCACTCTCCCACTGCCACACCCCAGCCTTTGCCATTTCATTCTGTTGGTCAGAATTGAGTGCAGAGATTCAGGTCACTCACTGCCTCTTGGAACAGGTGCCAGGTGGTACTGTGTCTCTTTTCCTCAGGTTGGACATGAATGCTCAGAACTGCCTCTGGCTTGGTGCCACAATCAGGAACTGAGCTTGGACACTGACCCCTCAGCTAAAGAGGGTTTTTCATGGTGGCTTGTTGCCCCTCTTTGGCAAGAGGAGATACTGTATTTTTTATATGCAGGACTACAACTGGGCTGTATTAAGGCTTCAGGAGGGAAAACAAAAGGAATAGGAATGGAATTTGTTTTGCCCCCTACTTCTGCTCACCTAGAATTTTTGAACTCCCCTTTACCCCAATTCTCGCTGAGGAGTGGGAGGGAGGAAAGGGACCCAGAAGGAGGGGAGGGCTGGAGCAACGTCTTCGTTCACAAGCAGAAAAGTTGAACCCAAATCACCAAACAAAATACAACTTAATTCCTGTTGTCAGGCTTCCCTGGTGGTGCAGTGGTTAGGAATCCACCTGCCAATGCAGGGGACACAGGTTGGATCCCTGGTCTGGGAAGATCCCACATGCCGCGGAGCAACTAAGCCCGTGCGCCACAACTACTGAGCCTGTGCTCTAGAGCCTGTGAGCCACAACTACTGAGCCCGCGAGCCTAGAGCCCGTGCTCCGCAACAAGAGAAGCCAACGCAATGAGAAGCCTGCGCACCGCAACGAAGAGAGGCCCCTGCTTGCCGCGACTAGAGAAAGCCCACGCACAGCAATGAAGACCCAACGCAGCCAAAAATAAATAAATAAATTAAAAAAAAATTTCCTGTGGTCTCTTGGTGTTTTCAGGGAGCCATCTGGTCAACATATTTGGGTAATTCTGTCCGAGGTAATTCAAAATGGTAACAATCAGCGCAGCTAACGTTTATGCAGTGTTTGCCTTGTATTGAGTTAAGTGATTTACAAGTATTTAATCTCATTTAATTATCATAACACTATCACTAGGGAAGCTGTGTTATCTTCCCATCTTATAGCTGAAGGAAACAATCAAATTCACTGATTAACTCAAGGTCATCAAGCAGGTCAGGATTTGAACCTGGACTATCTGTCTCCATAATTTAGGATTGTAAATACAGTGCCCAACTTAGTGTCAGAAGAACTTTGGGGTTCCAAGGTGTCCTATCTCCCTTGGGTCTTGGTGCCCACGAAGAGTGCGTTTCTATGAACAACAGTGTTGACACTTTCACCACTGAACTCCACCATGTGTAAATAGTTGGATACCCTGCTTAATGAAGGGGTATTTTTACGACCACTATTCTAGGCAGTCCATCAGTCACGGTTAATGGCTCTGCTTTATTTACGCAGCGTGTTTTGCCTTTCCACCTCTTCTGTTTTGCCTCTTTTCTTCCTCCATGCTGCTACTCCACCCCTAAATCTAACAACTCACCAGAAAACCTGGAAGTGGGTGTGGCTGAGGAATGATTCAGAGCTCTCTGTAAGTCTCATTGAGCAAATACAGCTTCCAGGGAATGCAGGGTGTGGGCTGGAGAAATGCCCGGCTGTTGCTGCAGGTTAAGTCAGCGCCTGGATTCTGTTGGGGCAAGAGCCCTAAGGAACTCGCTGGAACTCTGCAAATCTGATTGCTGTAGATTAGAAGCACATAGGGTAACTGGGAGGCTCTCACCACTTCCTCATGGCTTCAGGTGCTCACTTGAGCTTGCAAACTGAATTCCAGTCCCATATGCCCTGGAGGGACCTGGGTTTCAGTTGAATGAACATTGAATTGGGTGGGATTCAAGAGATCCAGGGTCTTTTCTAGGATCCCTTCCCTGAACTAGCTGTGTGACCTTGGACAAGTCTCTCAACCTTTCTTCATCCTTCATCTTAGCAAAAAAGGATTGAACTAGATAATGTCTACGGATGTCCCAGACCCACCATTCAGTGATTCTAAGGGAGTCACCCAGGATGGCCTGGATGGCCAGTGGTTTCGTGAAGTAACCCCATTCCTTTTCCTAAGCTGTAGTATATCCTACCAGGTCAGGTCTAGGGATTTTAACAATGCTTTGGGCTGCTCTTGGTTGGGCTTCCCCAGCATAATTCTATTTTACATTTGAGGGGAGGAGGGGGAGATTGTATTCATGGAGATGATGGGAGTGGACCGTCCTTCACTTTTTGAAAGTTCATTGGTTTAATTCAAATGTCAACCTTCCCAAGGCTGGATGTTTATTTGTAGTTGTCAGAAGAGATTTCAAATGGCACTTTCTGTCATTAATGATGGTGTGAAATGCAAGGAGAAAAATTAGGAGAGGCAGAATTTCAATTTGTGTGGCAAGTGATCTACTCACACACAATCTCATGCACACACACTGCTGTCTGTGATGAAGAATGGTCACTGGGAATACTGGGGAGGGGGGGAATTATAAATGCTTTGTGATCTTGTGTCCTCCAGTCTTATGAAGTGAATAACGCTGCAACTTGCTCTTAATTCTTATGCCTTTTCCTTTGTTCCTCAAGGGAATGGTTTATTATTATCTTTTCTCTCTGTGGGGAAACCTTGCTTGACTTCATGTCCAGTGTTCTGTAACTGGAGGGGAGGAGGATTTGCTTGGGTGTTGGATTGCAGAAATCAACCAGAATATTTTAACCAATATTCTTGCAGGATTCCAGTCTGCTTAGCTCTTTGGAGCCCTATCTGATTCCAGGATGATGTCTTTCCGGACAGATGTGAAGCTCACCTCTCTTGCTACATGCACAGTGAAAAGGGAGCTTGGCCCCTCGGCTTGCATGGGTGGTTTTTGGGTGACGGTAGAACTGAGTGCTCAGAGTCTGAGCATATTTGGAGTCTTGCATGAACTTGGTAGCCATGCAAGGACACAGTGTATTGTGTGTGTGTGTGCTGCTAACACTTTTCTTCCCTTTTCTCCCTCTTTCTCTCCTCTCCCTTTCCCTCCCTTTGAAAATGCTGCCACAGATGTCAGTCAAGGTCCAGGTGAGTCTTCCACAGCTGCTGTGGAAATTTCCCCTCTGCCAGATTGTGCATGGTTTGCCTCTGAGGAAGACCTTTTCCTAGGGACTGTAAACAGAACAAAAATCTAAGTACATTGCATTTTCATTGATTTAGGTTTATAAGAAATGCCTTGAATTGAAGGATTTGTATTGGCTTTGAAGAACCATATTAAAATCGAAGGAATGTGGTTCCCATGCTTATACAATTACTTTCTTCTGCTTAATATTTCTGCGTGAATTAAAGAAGTGGAAATTGTGCAGTTTTTGAAACTATTTTTAAAAGATTTTCTTAGGATATGTATTCTCCAATTTAATAAGCATTTTCCCCTTTTGTCTTCATAAATCTGCTTATCTTCTAAAGCTTCATGTGGTTGAAAGTTGAAGATATGATATACTTAGCATGGAAAATATGATGTGGGTAAAAGAAGGTTTCTTTCTTTATATTCTAAGAAATGACTTTACTTTTCCACAGTGGAATTAGCCATATTTTTTTCCCAATGCTTATGATAACTAATACATGTTCACTGTTAGAAAGAAAGAAAGAAAGAAAAGAAAAACAAAGAGGAATGGTTTTTGTCAATCGACAAATAGATACTCATCCAGAGTCCTAACTGTAAGCAATGTGTGTGTATAGACACATATATGTGTACACACATACACATAGATGCATATGAGAGGAACAACCATTTATAGATAAGAAGTGTCAGGTGATATAGAATGGTTGGAAACCATTCTAAACTGTCTAGAACTTTGGGTTAAGAGTAACCCTACCAAATAAGAAGGGGGTATCATCTTTCTAAGGTATTTTCACATATATTTTCTTATTTAGTCTTTTTAACATGTAATTCTTACAGCATCAATACAGGATAGGTATTGTTATGTACATTTTGTTTATTTATTTAAACTTTTTATTTTATATTGGAGCATAGCCAATCGACAATGTTGTGATAGTCTCAGGTGCACAGCAAAGGGACTCAGCCATAAATATACATGTATCCATTCTCCCCCAAACTCCCCTCCCATCCAGGCTGCCACACAGCATTGAGCAGAGTTCCCTGTGCTATACAGTAGGTCCTTGTTGGTTATCCATTTTAAACATAGCAGTGTGTACATGTCGATGTTATATACATTTTAATGTGAAGGAAATTTAGGGCCTGACCGATTAAGCAGTTTGTGCAAGGTCATAGGGCTTGTCAGCTCATTGGAATTTGAACTTGGGGCTTTCAGACTCCACAGCCCGTGCATACTGCATTGGAACATGCTGGGTCCCATCCCAGAATTTCTTCACTTGAAGATCTCGTATTTCCTAATGGGGCTATTGCTTATTTTTGCGCAGAGGTAATGTGACTTTTTCTTTATTAGTAGCACCCCTTCCAAATGAATTTATCCTTTATCGCTTTTGAATATGTAAAAGAATCAGCCAGACTTAAGTAGGGTTTCTGATCATTGATCTATATGGAATATTACACAACACAAAAGGCTAATAGTGTTATCCCTACCAAATACACAGGGTTTCCCTGCCTCTGTTTCTTCTGCCTACCCCACACCTTTGAACATAACTGGTGTTTGAACCAAAGCACAGGGCAGCATTTTCTAGGAAGATATCATTAAATTTATTCTATTTAATAATATTTTAGTTCAGTCACTCACTCAGCAAATATTTATTTATCGCGAACCTACAATGTACCAGGCACTGTTCTAGGTACTAGGGATAAAACAGTGAACAAAACAGAAGACCATCCCTGTCCTCATGGATCTTTTATTATGGACAGGGGAAGACAAGGAACTAAAAAAATATAGGTATCTTTATATATATCTATATATAGATAAATATACACACATATATACAAACATATATACATCTTATATATGTATGTATATGATAACATGTTTGTTGTATCAAGTGGTGGGTAATAAGTGCTGTGGAGAAAAATGAAGCAGGTAAAGATGAAGTCGCTAATTTAAAGAGGCTGGTCCAGGAAGGTCTCTCTGCTAAGCTGCTGTTTTCTAGGATACTTCAAGTGAGGGAGTAAGCCCAACATCAAAAATTTTGTTTGTAAAAGTGCCACTTGGCTTAACCTCTTCTCTTCCTGGTTCACGGCAGAGATGACCCAGGGTCTCCACTTAGACTTGTGCGTATTGTGTCCTGCATAGCGGCTGCCAGCTCAGGGAATGCATGGAGGCCAAAATCCAATCTGTGCTTTGCCACGCCTGCACCCAGGGGCAGGCCTCTAACCTGGGGGCACCTTTTCCTAATTCTCACAAAGGTGCCCTACTGGTCCTGGTGGGGTGAAACGCTAAGGACCCATAGGCTCCCCTCCATCTCTTCAAAGGGATGGAGGTCAGTGGGGTGACCCTACCTTAGAAATAGCAACTATCCCTAGCACAACACTGCACTATCTCAGTCTCATGGCCATTATCTCATTTTGTTCTCTTAATAATCCTCTGAGGTACATTGCCTGAGCCCCATTTTTCTGTTGAGGAACTTGAGGTCAGGAGGTTAAGTGCTGTGCTGAGGTCACCCAGCAGCTGAGAAGCAGGACCAAGTGGGGATTGCTGCCTGATTCTGAACCTTGCAGTCTCCATTCTGCCCTTGAGGTGTCAAGAGCTGATTGCCAATCTTGTCACCCCGTTGACCCTTGCTTTTTTTGTGGGTTCTGAGCCTGAAGCAAATCACAGGTCCGGAAACTTCGCTTGTGGCCCCGGCCGTAGCAGGAGGCAGCCTGAGCTGCCCGGCCCTGGCTGAGGCCAGCGGGCGACCTCCCGTTCCCCGAGCCCCTGGCCAGGCAATCTGGAGCCAGCAGTGCTGTGGCTCCGAAACAGGAGACCTTTAGTGGTTCTCTGATGTTTTTTTTCCTTCTGCTCAGGAAGACAAATTGGGGATTTTATGAGCTAATGTAACTATTTACCCAGGGGCCGCTGGAATACTATAAAGTGACGATTGATTACTTGATTAATTTTGCATGTTGAGGAGATTGCTGAGAAGTAACCCTACTATAAAATGCAGTTGGAGATGGCGCCTGGCAGGCAACACCTTTCCCAAGGTCCAGGAGATGAGCTGGGGACTCAGAAAGAGTG
>NW_006773166.1:1195086-1204589 GCF_000442215.2 Lipotes vexillifer | reverse complement strand
CCAAAAGGGGGGGGCCCGGGCCCCCAAAAAAAAAAAAAAAAAAAAAAAAAAAAAAAGTGGCAAGAGGCATTTGTGGCCTGCTGGCCTGAAGGAGGTGAGAGACCCTCGGCTCTGATGCCTCCCATGCATTCCCCTATCTTCACATCAGCCTCTCCAGGTAAGCGTTGTCATCCTCGCTCCAAAAGAGAGGCTCACGGTCGCCAGCTGCCAGCCAAACCAGGATCGCAGATGGCTGTGCCTCCAAAGCCTGTGCCTTTTTCTTCAAAACCCTGGCATTTCCAAGGCAGAGCTATGGGCCGGCGGTACATCTTGTCTGTGTCTGCATTCCCGGCTCTGCCCAGTGCGTGGCACCATAGTAGGACCTCAGAGGTACTTCTTGAGCTGAAAGTGTGGCCACAAGCACCAGGGGCAGTGTGGGTCTGTAGGGTCCCGAGACACGTTGGAGCTCAAAGGGTATCCTGTCTAAGGATTATAACTCTCTTACTTTGCAGAGGAGGAAATGGAGGCCCAGGGAGGGGAGGGGCATCTCCAAGGCCATGTAACCCATTTGTGGCCCTGAAGGGATTCCTTATGCCATGCTCCTGGCCATTAGGATCTGCCCTTGGGCTGCCTGTGGGGCGGGAGTGGGCAGTCCCAGCCCTGCCAAACTGTTTGCCCTCAGTCCTGTCCCCACCCCCATGTGTTCTAGAACTCTCTGCCAAAGGGAGAGGAAGTGCTTTGGAGGTGAGGAAGAGGATGGGGTAGAGGAGGATCTCAGAGGCAGGGAACTTGTGCTTGTGAGACCCCTCTCAACCCCTCCCCCAGGGGCTCTCCCCCCAGCCGTGGGCTGGGGTGCTGTTTACGGTGCTCCGATAACAGCTTCTCTCCTCCGAAGGGATAATTTCTCAGGCTCTGCCTGATGATTAGAGCTGGAATTTAAATGAAAAGCTGTGACCTTGTGGAAGTGCCCTAGTTATTCAGAGGCCTGATGAGGAAGTAGGCCTCTTGCTTCGCTCCCCGGAACCCTGGCAGGCGTGGGAGGAGGGGCTCCCGTCTGCCGGGGCCCAGAGGGGGCCTTGGTCCGCGGTTGCTGGAAGCAGCTGACAGCCTTTGCTCAAGCCTCCCTCTGCCTGCTCTTGATCTCTGCCCCTTGTTGTCTCCCTCCCCCAGTTTAAGTCATCTCAGTGCTCTCCTTGGAGAGGGGACCTGCTGATTTGTCCTGAGCCCTGCTATGTCTCCAGGGAGTCCCTCGTCCAGCCTGAGGGACACCGTTCTTCACCCGAAGCCAGGAGGCAGTGCCTGACGCACTGCCTTGTGTTTATGGACACGGAGGGTTTGTTCTCGAAGCTTGCTGCTGGGAGAGGGGATCTGACCCACAGAACTAGCGGCATCAGCCTCGCCCAGGAGCCCGTTAGAAAGGCAGGATCTCAGGCATCACCCCAGACCTGTGGAGTCAGAGCCTGCAAAGACCAAGAGCCCCAGGGGTCTGCCCATTAAAGCTGGAGACATTAAAGCTAAAATTCCCCGTCTCTTTGGGGCCTACAGGGCCGTGTTTACTGGGGAAGGTGCATTCCACCTTGCTAAAGCCCTGTTCCTCATCACTTCTGCTGGGCACAGAGTGAAATATCCACTTTCTGGGTTGATAGGAGCTAAGAGGAAGAATGAGATTAAGGAAAGGGAAGGGAATGAATGCTTAGCAACCACTTGGTCTGTGCAGGTCTCTGTTCAGGCACTTCCTATATATGCGAGGCAAGGTAGCTGCCAGCTTTCACACGGCCTTCAAGCTAAGGTTGATTTTTCACTTTTTAAATAGTTGAAAGCAATCAAAAGAAGAATAATTAGTGATGCAGAAATGTTATGAAATTCAGATTTCAGTGTTCACAAAGTTTTATTGGAACACAGGCACGCTTGTTCATTTCTGTATCATTTATGGCTGCTTTGCAAAGGCAGCTTGGAGCAGCTGCAACACAGACACTATGGCCTGCAAAGCCTAAAAGATTTATCATCTGGCCCTTTACAGAAAAAGTGTGCCACCTCTGGGTTAGGGCACAGGCTTGGAGCCAGATGCCTAGGTTGACATCCTGCCTCTATCCCAGCACAGTACGGCCTGTTCAGCTTACTTTTCCTTTTTGGGCCCTACTTACCTCATCTGTAAAATGGGGACAATAAGTACCTACTTCATGGGGCTATTGTGAAGATTAAATGAGCTCATGCATGTCAAGTCTTTAGAACAGTGCCTGGCACATAGTAAGCAATGTATAAATTAGCTATTATTTTACGTTATCTTGCTTGATCCTTTCCGCACGTGTTTCTGTTTTACAGATGAAGATACTTAGGCTCAGAGAGGTCTAAAAACCAAAGAAAACATTCTTTTCCTGTGTCTTGGTCCCCCTAACTGTTCAGAGGATGCTCCCACTGCTGAGCTGTAGACACCTCTAAACACACCTGCTGTTTTCTCCTTGTCACACACTCTCTCCCATCCTTCCTGATCTTTATGCATTCAGTAAAGAGGTCCCTCAGACTTAGATCCTGGCCACCATTGCTCTCAAGTGAGGCCAAGAAATCCCAGTAAGAGGGCGGAAAGGGGACTGATGTTTGTAAAGGATCCACCATGTGCCAGGTCCCTACCACTTCACAGATGAAGAAACTTGGTCTCCAAAACATCGCATCCTTTGCCCGAGGCCAGAAGCAAGTATGGTAGGTATCAAGATTTAAATGCATCCTGGGGTCTCTGCTCTGTCATTCTGCCTCCCTTTGGCTCTCTTGCTTTCCCCAGGAGCTATGTCGCCTTGGGTAAGTCATTAACCTTTCTGGGTATCAGGCTTCTTTAAATCAGGTGACCTCTCAGGCTTCTTCCGTTCTGAGGATCTATGATTAGGCCATCTAACTGAGCTCTCTTGGGGAGGAGGATTCAGGAAACCGCCTTCTCCATTACCAGAGACTGACAACTCCTAACTCCAGTGCTACGCGTTATACTTTTGTCTTTTCTTTCCTATTCTTTTGGACAATAGTCCCACTGGCTTTTCTCTCTCATTTATTAGGAAAAACATCTGGCATATTTTGAGCCAGGCACTGAAATACTATGTTTTTAACGTGCATCAGTTAATTCTTTTGACATGCCCAGGAGGTGGATTCTGTTTTTAAACCCATTTCACCATGAGCAAACTGACACTCAGGGATGTTAACTCATCAGTCCCGCCCAGTAAAAAGTGGTGGAGCAGGATGCAGACCCTGGTATGTCTGGCCCTGGAGATGTCTCCTATGGAGTTCCAGCTAGAGTGTTCACCCCACAAAGGTACACTCCTGTGCTTGGATGGTCTCAGCCTAGAACGGTGCCAGTACATCACAGGCACAGAGTAAACCCTTGCTCAATGAATGAATAGCGCTCAAGACTCAGTTCTTAGTTTTACCCCACACCCCTTTAAAAGACAGGCTGCTTTTTTGTTGGGGTTCACCCTGAGACAGAAGGTAATTGAACCAGTGTTTATTCAGTGCCCATCTTGGGCTCAGCTCAGTGGGGAATGTGGGCCGTAGGGAAATCCACCACTGCTGCGCGTAATTGGATTGGAAAGGGGCCCTTGGCTGGGCTAACAGTGCTCAGCTCCCAGCCAATTGCCCGGCTGGGGCCTGGGAAGAGCCCCTTGGCTCCTGTAGCTGTTCCCGATGAGTAGGTGTGAGTAAGGAGCTGCTTGCCAGCGTGCCTCCAGCTTCGGCTATAACTCAAAGAAGCAGATCACTAGGCCTTGGTGCCTTTTTCTAGAGCCTTTTAAAATCGCCTCCTTTACTGTCTTGGCAAGGCAGACTCACCGGGGTGCTGGTGATGGTCCCAGTTTGTTTCTCAGTTCTGGAGGGCAAGGTCAGGGTTAGAGCTGGAAAAACCGTTAAAGTGATCCTGTCGTCTCAATGGGATAGTACTGCCCCTACCCCTGACCCTGCCAAATGTGTAGGATGGGTATTTGTTGCTCCAATAATGAGGGGGCATTGGTGGCATTTAGGAGGAAGGGACAACGAATGCTAAATGTGCTGCAATGTGTGGGAAAGTTTCATTCAAAGATTGTGCTGTTCAAGATGCCGTTGGTGAGACCAAAGAGAAACTATTCTAGATTAATTCCTTCTTTGTACAGGAGAGAAAACAGGCCATAGCACTTCCCTGTAATTCAGCTGAGTCACACAGCCTATTTATGGCAGCATTGGAGACCCTCCCATTCCGAAGACCTGCCTAGGAAGGTCTGGAAAGCTCATGGGCTAAGCTAGTCAGTTTGTGGGGCTAGGCCTCAGGAGGAGTGGGGCGATGGAACACAGCTGATTGTTGAGGACAGTGGGTGCCCTTACGGGGCCACTTAGCTGACTGTGCCTCCCCATGGAGGGAGGCATCTGAGGATGCTTGGGTAGGCGGTCTGCCGGTGCTGCCAGCTTACTGGAGAAGTGATGCTGGCAAGAGATGAGAGTGGGGGCTGGAGGAGAGAGGGCTTAGATATGCTAGTCTCCTGAATAACAACAGCAGTGACTACAAGCTTTTGAGCCCTTCCTACGTGCCATGAACTCTGCTTAGTGCTATCCATATGTGGTTGCATGTGATTGTCACAGTGATCCTGAGAAGATATCTTACAAGTGAGATGCAGTTGTTTTACGGGAAAAAGGCACGGAATAGTTAACATGCTCAAAATCCCAGTTAGCAAGAGGTAGAGCTGGGATTTGAATCCAGGTTTTGGATTATTTAGAGCAGTGGTTTGCAAATTCTGGTGAGCGTGAAAATCACCTGGAGAGTTAATGAATGCGATCCAGGCTCATTGAAGTAAGACATTTCCCCCAGGTGCTCTGATATGACCAAAGTCTGAAAACCAGTGTTTTAAAGGAAAGTGAAGGGACTTAAAAACTTCAGCATTAACTGCTGTTTTATACCCTCCATAAATTAAGGGAAGCAGGGAGGTGGGGGTGAGGAGATAGAAGGGAGGATGGGATGAATGATCTCCCCTTTGTCTGAGCTCCGTGGCACCTTAGGTCACAGGGCTAGTAAAGCCCTCATCATAATACACTCTGCTATAGCCAGCTGTGTATTGTCCCCCACATGCCCACATCGGCCACTGTGGAGGCCACTTGAAGGCCACTTGAAGGACAGGGAGTCCCTTATTCTTGAGAACAGAGACTTATCCATGCCTGCATCCCCACTGCTTGCCATCTTGTATGTGTTCATAAACTTTGTTGCTAGAATCAGCATTTCAGAGATGGAAAGGAGCCAGATGGTTGTCAAGGTTCTTTGTGCACCTAATTTTTGAACCTCTTCTATAAGAGTTTATTCAAACTTGGCATAACCAAGTTGAACCACCGCAGTGATGAGTAACTCATTGCTCCTTTAGCCATTCTGTTCCATTCTAACAGCACTGAGTGTTCACAAGCTCTCCTTTATTCTGAGTCACTATAGCTTTCACCACCTGTATTGCTTCCAGCCCTTGGAGACACACAAAATAGATCTAATTACACTTCCAGTGTTTGAAGACAGGGCTTTTGTCTTTAAGGATTTTCTTTTCTAAAGGCTAAAACATCTCCAGTTTCTTTGGGCATTCTCATACAAGGAGGGTTTTCAGCTCTTTCATCCAGGTCATAGTTCTCTGAAAAAATAACATTTTTTTGCTTCCTTTCCAAAGAAGGATGTCCACACCACATACAGTGTTACAGACACGCTGCAACGGATTCATTATAGAGTGGTAGCATTGCTCCCTTTTTCTAGACTCCCTACATCTATTAATGGCAGCATCAAACACCTTACTTTTTAAAAAATGACTATAGTATTAAATTGAACTTAAAGTCACTGAAAACTTTTAAGGTTTTGTGTGCACTGCTCCCAAGCCATTTCTCTCCCCTTCCTGCACTTGTGCAATTGGCTTATTTGACTTAGACTTGGGGCCATTCTTTGATTTTGTCAAGTTCATCCCTGGATTTTTAAAATCCAGCACACCATGGTCTATCTGGATATAGCTAATTCATCTAGCACATCTGCCCACCCTTCCAGCTTCATGTCATTCATGAACAAAGAGCTATTTTAGAGAAGTTCATGACATTTGGATAGCAAGGACTTCCTCTTCTTTGGGAAGAGTCTTTTCTAGAGGCCATAATTGCTGATGCTTTAACCCTTAGAGTGACAAGCATGACTGCCTTCATCTCTCTTCCTTCCATGGTATTCATGAAAAAAGAAGCCACACCCACCCCTCCAGAGAGGTGGAATAGACTGGGAAGGTGCTACAGACATTCTTTCCTCTTCCCTGTGGCTATGCCATACAGACACTGTTGGTGATTGATGGGCACCATTGAGGATATACTTTCTGTTCAGTCCAGGTCACCATGCTGTAAGAACAAAGTTGGTCTAGAGGCAAATAGTGAGTGCGCTAGCACAGTTACATCCAACAAAGGGCTTAGTGGTGAGAATGGAAAGTAGTGGCATCATGGAAGGACCAACCCAGAAGCACCTGCCCTGGAGAAATAGCAACAGGCTCTTCTCTGGAAACTATCACCATCATCAGTCCAACTATTCACTTCATCCCCAGTATTGTTCAAGGCTTGTGGAAAAGCCAAAATCATGTAAGTAAACAGTTGATCTTCTGTTCATGTCAGTTCATGACTGCTGTCGGGTGGTTTGTTGATGCCTCGTTTCATGCTTCAACCTTTTTGATTATGGGTGGTGTTCTCAGGGTATCAGGTTGAACCATTTGAATTGTCATTTTTGTAGGTCAAAACCAGTCAAATATCAGCAGTTTCATATGGTTCAACCCAGTAAGTAGTTGCTTGGCCTCTTGAGAAATCATCTTGGTTCACAGAAACTCTGTGTCTTAGAGTTGGAATGGATTTTTGGTGGTTATCTTCTAAAACCCCACTTTGACTCTCTTCTGTGGCATTCTGGCAAGTGAAATATCCCCTATTATTCCACCCTCATCTTGCAGAATGCACTTGGTCCTTTATCTTGCATGCGCAACTTTTAAAATGTTTGAAGGTAGCTCTCATGTACTTTCCTAGCTCTCTCCTGTTTGGGCTGTGCGTAGCAGTTCCTTCAGCCATTCTGCATGACATGCTTTTGGACCTCTTAGCATCTGATTCTTCTTCTTTGGATATGTCTACCTCATTAGTGCCCCTCCTAATATATGGCACTGTTCTCTGAACCAGAACCCTAGGTTTTGTGGTCAGTGATAAGAAGAGGTGGGACTTTTGACTTCTTTTTATTTGTGACTTTTGGGGGCTGGTGGGGGTAGTGGGAGGTTGTGCTTAAGTGCCACAATTTATATTTGCCCCTTAAAATTAAATTTTGCTTTTGCCTGCTCACATCTTTTGGGCCCTAATTCCGATGACTAAAGAGTTAGCTATTCCTTTCAGCTTTAGTTCATTACAACATCCAGACAGCATGTCATGAATGTTCTCAGCCAAGTCAGTTATCAAAATGCTGAGCAGCTCTAGGCTCTGCTGTAAGCCGCTGGAGAACCCCAGACAGGACTAGGGAACTGAAGTCCACGATGAAGCTCATGATGAAGGTCAGGCAATTGCCCGTGGAAGGGCTGGTCTGAGACGCGATTGTGGAAGTAGGTGGAGCTTTCCTTCAGGCCCCACCTCTTCCCCTTAAGCATCCTTTTCCCCAGTCCCAGCCTGTCCCCTGTGTCCTCCCCTGCCCATGGTGGCAGACTTCCTCAACCTGTGGCTGCGTGTCTCCATCCTTCCTTCTCACACGTCCCTGTGCCACTCCTGTCTTTGGAGAAAGATGTTAAGCTTGGCTTCTTTATGATCTCGCACACAGGGCAGTGCAATGACTGAGGAGCCTGAGAGCAGCTCGTGTTCAGATTTGCATTTTAATGAGGGAAGTTGCTTAATAACCCCAAGAAATGACCCAGGAAAGGAAAAGCTTCATATTTTAGTAGAATCTGGGGATGGAGATTGAGGAGAGGGAGATGGTGGCCATTTATGTAAAAGGGTTTCCCCAGGGCACCTTAAATCATGCTACACCAGAATCATAAATGAAGTTGAATTAATGTCCAGACACTATTTTCTGCTCCTGAATTCTCCAAGACATGTCTCCTCCCTTCTCCACCAGCACTGAATTAGGGTAGCTAGTGTCATAGTTACCATCCAGCCTGCAGAATCCACCTGCTGGCTTAGAATCCACATTTCACCACTTATTAAGCAGTGGGATTTTGGCTGTAGGTCTTCGTTTCCTTACCTGTAAAATCAACATTATAGCGATGACTTTCCCATAGAGCTGTATTTAATAGCATGACACATAGCCATGCCTTATATATAGCAAACAGTCAACAGATATTAGCTATCTTTTTACCAAATTAACTGAATTTCCTCGCTTTTAAGCGCTTAAAATGCTAAGATGTGTATTTCTTCTTTCCCCTTCTCTTTTCCAAGTTCCCAATCACCCTGCAGACACGATGGTTACCTGTGGCTTCTCTTTCTGTCAGGCTCCACCTCCTACCATCTTCACCATCTCCTTACTTCCTCCAGAAACAGGGTGAATGTCTCCATTACCTTCTGATTTTATGTAATTACTCTTTTTAAAAGTCCTTGTGGCTTCATAAAAATTCAACGTTGGCACTTGGCGCTTACAGCAATTAGTGACATTTCATTTCTCTATTTCAGTATGGAAAAGGAGATGCTATGTGTGGATTTTACAGGGGGAGAAAAGTTACCCTGAAAGTGAATGAGAGAAAAGTCTTGGCAGAGATAACTTGCTTTTTCCGCGCCCCCCACCCCCACCGAATCTCTCTCTCTTTTTTTTTTTCCATGAGTGACTTCCTTCTTCCCCTGAAATACTTTCCCCAATTACCCAGCCAAAATGAAGGAAGGAAGGAGGATTAAAAACCATCTGAGGGGGTGGGTTATTATAGGTTTGAGGGGGACACAGTACTAGCTTAAATGATGGAGGCCTTCAACTTCTGGCCTGGTTCCTGAACATTGCATCTTCCTTTTGCCTGTTTCAGTAAATGTTTTCTATTCTCTGTATTAGTCATTTTCATGACAGGCTTCATGATGGCCACAGCCACTTACGAATGACTTTGCTTTCGTAGCCATCTCCATTCTCCTGAGCTGCAAAAGCAGCTATCTCCATAGGGATTTTCCCAAAGGGTATAACATAGTTTAGAGGGCCATACGTATATTTTGCATATAATCTACATATGATTTGCAGTCTGTTCTAAAGCAGTTTCAACTTTGCATGTCTTACCTACTGATGATCTTTTTCTCTTCTTTTCTTGTATGTACCCTGAGAACCTGTGCACCACAGATAGATAGGCACAAGAAGGGTGGGACATAGCACTAGAAAGAGTGAAGAGAAGGGTAAAAAATATCAGACATCTTCGTGGGATCCAGAATGGTCCCTGAATCCAGCCAGCTAGGGTAGCACTTTGACAGTGTGTGACATCTACATAGGAAGCATTTCAGTTGCTTTCTAATTTTTATAATTATTTTTAAAAAGGCATTGTAGTTCCATAAGAATTCTGTATTGAAAATTCTCAATATCCTGACTATCAAAGGCTCTTCCG
>NW_006773166.1:1185512-1195061 GCF_000442215.2 Lipotes vexillifer | reverse complement strand
ACTATCAAAGTCTCTTCCGAGCTCACTTCCTGTTCCCTACCCTCCATTAGGTGAACTTTTATGGAGCTGGCTTTTGAATCTTCATTGAAGATCTATTCAAATTCGGAGCTGGTGGTGGGATTGTTTTGGAAAGATGTGGTCCCCTTTGCTTCCCTGAGCCCCCTGTTCCAGCCCATATCTTGTCTTTTAGCAGCCCTGAACATCAGGTTCAGATTAAATGCCAAACTGCAAACCCAGCCAGGTGCTAGTCCCAAGGCTGGCTGTGTGGTCTGGGGGGCTGCTGCTGACCCTCTGTTTCTGAAATTGACAAGAAGGGTGATCTTCATTCCCCTCCCCCCACCCCGCTTTCCTCATCAACCACACACGTAACACACAGCCAGCATAGATCGCTTTTCCTTCCTTGCTAATTATATCCTTCTCAGTTAAGATTTTTTTTGAGCATTATTTTTCTGTATCTATATTGGAAAGCCATATAGTTCCTTTTTCTTTTTGAATGTAAGATTTTACTTTAATGTTGAATATGCATGTAAAGAAAAGAACCTCCAGGATATCTTAATATCCCCCATCCCTCCCAGGTTAAGACTCAGTGCTCTGGCCCCTTTTACTTTGAGGATTCATTCACTTACATGGGCACAGACCCTCTCTTTCATGAAGTGGAGGTGATACACTTTCATATTTGTCCTGACTTTCTTGCAGACCTTAGTCCCATACTGTTAAATGCACCTTAGACATTTTGCTTGAGTGATTCTTCTGTTTCTTCAACTTATCATGCCTAAAACAGAACTCATTATCGCCCTCATTCCAAATCCATCTCCCAACTCCATCCCACCTTCCTATTTCTGACAATGCTTCACTCAGTCTCCCATCCGTTCTTCCCCCGAAGCGTCTCATCGGTCACCCAAAGCCTGTTGCATCCTCTTTTTCCCTTTTCCTTCCTGCTGCCACCATACTAATTTAGGCCCTCTGCCTATGACAGATCTTTCTGCCTCTCTTTTCCCTCTAATCCATCCTGTCCACACCATTGCCAAAGCAATCTTCCTCAACATCATTTTCCCTGGGTCATTCTCCTGCCCACAAGCCCTCAGTGTCTCCCATCAGCTGCAGGATCAAGTCCCTTTTCCTTAGCCTGGGAACTCAAGGCCTTCATACAACGGTTCCATACTTTGATCCTTAAGATCACCTTTCACTTCTTCCTCAGATGAACCGTTTGTATGTGTTCATTGTTATTCGTACAGCACGCATTACATACCTACCATGTGCCTGGCAGTGTCCTGGGTGTTCCAGAAAGTTGACATGAAAGTCCTTATAAATGCAATTGGTGGTCTTGGGAGGTAGTGGTGTTAACCTGGCACGTCCTCCGTCGCTGTTCATCCTAAACCGTCTTCCAAGGCATATTGTAAATCCCACTTTCCTCCAGAAACATCTGCTGCACACCCAGGGGCCCTCCTCACTGTCCTACCGTCCTTATTGTCTGAATTAATCATTTGACACTTACCAGTTACCCACCATTCATTCCTCATTCACTCACCAAATACATACGGAACACCTACCGTGTGTCAGGCACTATGCTTCGTGTTGCCTCACACATCGGTATATTTTTATAGCATAAATTAAAAAAACAATAACCCTTATATAGTCCTTACCATGTACAGGCACTGCTTTACATATATTCATTTATTTAATCCTCAAAACAACCTATGAATTTGGCATGATAATTTTCCAAATTTTACAGATGGGAAGTCAAGGCACCGAGATGTTTAGCAATTTTCCTAGGGTCACAAACTAGAAAGTAACAAAGGTGGGATTCAAATCTGGCTCTGAAGTCCTTGATCTTAACCCCTACCCTTCACTGTCAGGTACCACTATATATATATATATATATATATATTGGGCAGCACAGCCAAAAAAAAAACATATATATATATATATATATATATATATATATATATCATATGTATGTTTGTGTAAATATAAACACACACACACACACACACACACACACACCTTCCCAACTAGACTCTAAACTCTTCGAGGTTGACAACTATGTACCATACTTGTTTGCATCCCGCTACCTTATGCAGCCTTTACATATGGTAGGTACTTGAATCATTTGTTTGATTCTTGTTTCTTCCATTCACTTTTGGGGGGACCTGAGGTCTTTTTGCAGCAAGTAGGAGGGTTTTGGGGTGGAAGGGGAGAGAAACAGAATTTCAGAATAGACCTAGACCCTCTGGAATTCCTGGTTTCCAGTTCTTAACTCTGCAAGCTTAGGGGGTAGGTTTGTATAAGAGAAGATACTAATGTAAAAGCTCATGAAAGTGCAAAAATTCAAACTCAAACCATATTACATTTACACAGTTTCTCCCCTCTCTCGTGTTATTTCCTGTTATACTTGTTTATGTCTGTTTTGCTTTGTTGCCTACAAAACCGAAGTTTTGACACCAGGATCTCAGATTTGCATTCCTGTCCTGATATTTCTATTTAAGATTTTCTGTAAGTTGAAGAATATGTACATTTTATTTGAGTCACAATAGTGCAACTACATATGTGGCTTAATAAAACCTGACAAGTACATATTTAAATTTTAAAACACAGGTGGTGGATATTTGCATTTTAACAGGATTCTTCCTTCTACAAAAGTTTCCACTGCAGGGTTCCATTATATATCCAATTCCTCTTAGTGCATTTATCATGCAACTTAATTTACCAAAATTTGATTTATATGTCACTCTAAAGGGGTAGCTCTCAAGTTCTAGTGAGCACAAGAATCACTAGTGCGACTTATTTAAAATTCAGATCTTTCCCCAACTCCTCCCCAAGATTCTAATTCATTAGGACTTGGGTGGGGCCCAGGCTCTTCACTGTTGATAAGTATCCTCAGGCGGCTGACGCAGGTGGTCAGTGAATTGTGTTTTGGGAAACACAGCTTCAAAGAAACACAGGTAGTACATAAATGGGCCCAACTGTAGGGGCTTCTCCAGGGCTTTGAACACCCTCTGAATACCAAGTGTCCCGTTTCCTCTTCATTTGGCAAATTTTTGTTTACTCTTCTGCCTCTCTTGTACTCACACCTCCCAGCTGCCAAACATCTTTAATTGGAGGTATGAAAATGTTTGTCCTTTCATTTAAAAAATGAAAGGACGGTTATCTCAATAAAGCCCCCAGCTCTACTGAGATAACTGACATATAACATTGTGTAAGTTTGAAGTATATAATGTGTTGATTAGATACACTCTTATGAAACACCTTCATGTCATCACATAGTTACCATTTCCTTTTTATGGTGAAGACATTTAAGGTCTACTCTCTGAGCATTTACATTTCAAGTACACAATATATTACTATTGTCCTTTTATTTTTAACCTCCGTTTTGCTCTTAGGGATCTCTTTGGATCTTCCTTATTCTCATTTCTTAATGCTGACAGCCCTCCTATGAATTCACACACCTATTCTGTACCCGTTCCCCCTTCACCTACACCACCTGCCTTCCCCAGACCCTCCCTCTTAGTGTGCTTGATCTGGATGCTGAAGGCTGTGGCTTGGTCCAGAAATATCAGGCATTTTATGAATAGTTACTTCTGCGGAGGTTTCTCTTAGTCAAATCTAGTGCCTTTGTTCTTTCTTCTTCTTATCCCCTCCAAATACCCCTTAAATACCAAAACTTAATTTTTTAAATAAAACAAATTATGAGAATGACTTGCTTTGGCGTGATTCCCTTCCTCCATGAGTATTAATATCCTAGGCCTTGAGAGATGAATGCCAGAAATATACATTTAAAATATAATAATAGTTTAATGAAATTTGTTTAGAAAAAGTGACTGACATTTATGGCACATGTATCTATGTATTTAATATATCATTGATCTTTAACAAGTCAGTTTGCTTGACCCATATTTTGTCTTTGATTACTTCTCTAAATCTCTAGTTATCTCCAAAAACATTTACAGATTTCCATACTTTAGAGATTTTTCTCCTTTATTAATCTCCTATATCCCTGAATTTTGCTCTGGGTAAAGTTGAGATCACTCTGGGGTGATCTCCAAGTAACTCCGGTAGTAATAAAAGCAATGGAAGAGCAAATAGCCATCACGGTTGGCTACAGGTTGGAAATCTTTTCTTTTAATAGATGTATCAGGACTTATGCTTCCCTTGAAGTAATGAGCTCTTAAGAGCCTTGTTTGACTTCCACAAGAACATAGTGAGAGGTTCTGCTACTTGTTTATTGGGCCTCCGTGTACCTTCTTTAATCCATTCAGTGCTTGGCTAGGCCTCTGTGATCAAAGGTGAGGGACTTTCTAGGAAAAGTTGGCGGTGGAGCAGGGACAGAGGTAAGGGGTGTGGTTGTCACTGGGTGAAGGCAAGGATCATATGAAGATAGTTTCAGGTTGTCTAACTCTTGAACGCAGGAACTCATTGTTTAAAAAAATATTTATTTATTTATCATTTATCATTTATTTATTTATTTAGGCTGTGCTGGGTCTTAGTTGCAGCATACGGGATCTCTAGTTGCAGCATGGGAACTCTTAGTTGTGGCATGCATGCGGGATCTAGTTCCCCGGCCAGGGACTGAACCTGGGCCCCTTGCATTGGGAGCGTGGAGCCTTACCCACTGGACCACCGGGGAAGTCCCGCAGGAACTCATTTTGTATGTTCAGTGTGGTCCAATTTTTGTAGAAGCAACTACTGTATCTAGGGGGAAAGAAAAGTTGGATGGTAATCTCTGGATGTGGGATTACAGCTGATTTTTTTCTTTTTTCTTTTCTGAATTTTCCAAAGTTTCTACAGTGACCGTGTATTATTATTAAAAACAATTTAAAAGAAAGAAAGAAACCTACTTTGCCCAGCACCTGGAGTCTCTTTCCTAGGGGACCTAATCTTTAATAGATTTATCTCAGATCCTACCTATTGCATAGAAACAATGGTGAAAGGAAAGTTCTCATGATGTGGCCCAGAGGTTCAGCAAACAAAAGACTGACCTTGAACTGGAGGGCCCGGGACGTTCTGCCCTGCATTTCAGTGCTCGTTGCACGCTCCTCAGTATGTGTGGATGCCCCTGCCACTCCTTCCACTCAAGAATTAAGGGAAGATTGCCTGGCGTTTGGGATTCTAACTCTGCCTCCTCTCTTTTATCCTTCCCCTTCCCCCTCCACCCCCCGACTCCTCCCCTCTCTTCCCTCCTCAAGGCCTCTCCCACCTCATGATGAGCGAACAAGGTAGGTGCTCTGTGCTTGTGGTGCTGCAGCTGCCTGAATTGCTTGCCTTCGTGCCTCTGGCTGGTCGCTCAGAGCCTCATCATCCCTGGCAGGCCATTTGCTGCCTGTCTCTCCTGCCATGGGCCAGGCCGGCAGCAGGGCCATCCTGCGGTGGGGGGCACCTTTCCCAATGCATCGTGGCTTCCTGCCCCCATCACCCCCTTGGCTTCATTATGCACCATCATTTGTCATCCTGGCACTGGCTCTGCCGGGCTGCCTCCAAGAGGGAAGCATGAAACAAGCCATGACGGTGTCGATAATGGGGGTGAATGAAGCTAATTTCAGAGCAACAGAGCGGTTAACTTCTTCCCTAAGCCCCATGCTGGGGCCCCGGGTTGGGCGAGAGGAGCTGGGCTTCTCTGAATTTCACTCTGAGTAAAGGTTTGCTTATTGTCTTCCCCTCCATCCCACTGCCCATTGTAATGACCTTTAGCCCCAGAGCCCCGAATGGTCAAAGGGAACCCTTGGGGGTTTGACTGTTTTCAGTTTTGTGTAAAAGCAAAAACCACCGAAAGAACATGCTAATGTCCTCATGGCAGGATTCTAACTCATTATACACCCTGAAGAAAACTGCATATAAAGATCTGTAAATTCAGCATCTGCAACCTAAAATATTCAATTATGCAGGAAATGAACTGTGCAGGAAATTCAGCTCAGCTAAGCACAGGGTGGGCTGTGAATGAAGCCTTTTTCTCCTAAATAAAAATTTTCCATATTATCAGCCTAAATCAGGATTCAAGAACTGAGCCTACTTAAAATTGTCTTTTTCTTCACCGTTCAATTGCTGCTATTGTGTTTCTTCTGCGCTTTGGAATGATTGCCAGACGGGTCTACCTGCCATGCCCTGACACCAAAAGACTGTACTTTAATTTCTCTTGTCTTTTTCAAAATACACATGGGACTCAGTGCCTCTTTTTGGAGGACCAAAGAAAAGGGAAAGGAGAGGTATTTCCATGTTCTGCTGTTTTTTCTTGATCTTTTGAGTAGGGTGGGGCAGCACGGAAGGACACCCCCCCGACCCCCCACCCCACACACACACACATTTCCTTACACTGGATCCATCAGACAGTGTTGCCATAAAGGGGAGTATATGATCAGATCAAGGAACAACCCAGGTCTGAGGGAAGTTTGCTTATGGTGTCCAGGTAGCTGCGGAGGTGGGCAATTGAGGGCATCCTGACTTGATAAGGCAGGACAAAGAGGAAGCACACTTTACCAACAGAATTATGTCCTCCAGACCTGAGCCAAGATCCATGATGTGGACTCTGGACCTTTCAGTGAACACATGGTCTGGTATAGGAGCAGATGTCAAAGAACAGAGCTGGACGGAGGGGGTCAGGTGAGTTTTCCAGTGTTAGATGGCGCTCTGGAAGAGGTTGGGATGAAGTCTCTCTATTCTTGTAGGTGAGTGAGAGAAGTTATCCCCCTACAGCAGGTTACTATGAAGTGAATATGAGTAGGGCGTGCTCTTTATGTCGACTTAGTATCCAGGTAGTTTGAGAGGGTTATGCGTATCTCTACAGAGTGGCAAGACCCAGGCTCTATGAATTGCTGGAATTTGGTGGCCCGACCTTGATAACAAGTTCCACCAGAAAAAGCAGGCCCTCAGAGTCCTGATGACAAGATGCCCTTCTACATTCTCTCATCTTATGCTCTAGGAGTTCTAGCTTTTACAATGGCTTGGAAGTTTGAGTGTATCGTATGGCTGGTGTCATAGCATAGAGTCTAGGTAGATGAGATAGGCTGGTGGGGACTTCTTTAATCTTGATTCGGTTTATTTCAGACCCACTGATGAGCACTCAACATTGAAGTGTACATGAGTAGAGAATTCAGACATACTATGTACACATGCTCTGGGGGGGTGAGTCAGGAATCTTCTAGAAAAACAGTCTTTAGGCAATGAAATAATGACAGACACGGATATTGTGAATCCCTCTTTAGAGAGGTTTTCAAAAAAGGATGCAGAATTCTTCTGGGTGGTCAGTGTCACTAAGATTTGAAGGTGCAATTTGCTGTTTAATTGGTTTCAAGAAGGTCCTTTGACCCCATTCCTCCTCCTCTCATTCTTTTCCATTTCCCACCGCTTTGCCCTTGTGATGATTACCTAAAAAGCCAATACTCCTTGCCTTCTCCTTATTCCTTCAACATGAAAGAAAGAGCTTTCCGTCTGGTTCTTGCTGAATCTCCAGAATTTGTTTTTGATGCCCATAAATATGTGTGGAAATACTGATGTATGTTGTGTGTGTACCACCTATACATGTATGTCATACTCTTGATCCTCATGACTCATATTAATGTTGAGAAAATACAGGAGAACTTAGATTCTCTGAAACTTTCCCTAAACGATTTTACATTGGTTAATTGTGTGCAGTTTCACATACATGTGGCTATGCAGTGCTTTTGCATGCAGATTTGGTCATGTTTCTAAGGATGGGACTGAGAATAAGCTAATGGGAAAAAGCTTAAGCGTGAAGCTGATGGAAGCAGCCTTGCTGGTCACACTGTTTAAGCAAAACATTGTGCATTTGTTTTGTGCTGCCTTCTCAAGATCGTACTGCTGTTGCCATTACTATTGTGGGTTTTGTTATGTGCGTTACATTTCTTTGTGTGTCTGCAGTGTGCTGATGTTTTACTCTCCCTGCTCTCTCTCTCTCTCTTGCCGCCTCCATGGTGGACACCATGCTTCCTCTACATAACTGGACGTTCCTTTCTGTAGGTAGAAGTAAAGGTAGAGATCATTTTATTTTTATCATTATAACTATCAATCTGCCTTCTGAAATATTCATGTATACAAGGGGAATTGTTGATTCTGATGAATATAGTCCAGATTTTAACGGTGTTTTAAACAAAAACTAAAAGAAAATAAAAATAAAAAGCCAATGCTACCATTTTCCTTCAATGTACTTCATACTCGGTGGTTGGGGATCGTTCTGAGTTGGCCTTGCCTCCCTCTAAATCCAGGATGAGCCTTACCCATTATGGTCTACTGTTTCTAGCAGGAATGGGGGGTTCTGAATGTGGTTGTGCAGTGTTGGGAAGATATATTTTACTTAAATCAGGGTATTCTAAGATCCCCTCCGGTAACTGTATTGAAGGGACAGGAAAGATGTGAAATGAAGTGCCGATGTTTCATCACTTGGGAATAACTGAATTCAGGGAGGGAAGGATGACAGATGAGAAAGGGGAGAGGATTGGTGAATAGCTTGAAATTTTATTTAATGTGAAATTTGGGGGATATTTATTGCTCTCTTACCTTCTGTGTTACATATTCTGTATTTTGGGGAGTGGAAGTCTTCTGACTGGGGGTGATGAGCTGAGAATGGTGGGACTGGAGGTGTGGAAGAACATAGGAATGACAGTGCATTACATCATAAGGAAAAAGTGGAGAAAGAGACAACACTGGATTTTAACTTACCAAGTCCACCTTTTGCTGGGTAGCCTGGGAAAAGGAGAGGCGCTGAGCAGATGCACTTGCTCTGATGTTCCGACATGCCTTTCAGTGCTTCACACCTTTGGGTACCACAGCTCACTCATCCATCCCTAATCAAAGCTGTCAGCGACCTGAGCCTGGAGGACCTGCCTCACCAGCTCAAATTGGGTCAGCTGTTCAGGACTGAAGGGAGAGGTTAATTAATAAATTATAAACATGTATTTGCATTTGGTTCTCCCCTTTTCCTTCCTAACTCTCCAGTCCCTATCTCTGTGAAGCCATGTGCCTCTGTTCCTATTAACAGAAATAGGAAATGTGAATTCTGGCATGAAGATGTTGAAGAAAGATGGGGCTGGCAAGATATTGAAAATGTTGATTTGATGACTAGTCTGTGAACTGGCCATCTCTCATTTGAATTTCATGCCTTTCTTGATTTTTAAAAAGTTATGTATGGTTACCTTGAAATAGTTCAGTCCTGTCACTTTGGGGTTAATTGATCGCCTATTCCTTTTATGCTAATCACGGGGGCGGGGTTCATTCTCAGAAATCTGTCACAGGGAGCTCACCCTGTTATGAGCTTGATACCTTTAGAAAGGAGGTGGGAAAGGGGGACGAGGAAGAGCACTAACGATTGAAAGGGTACATCTGGCTGCCCCCTCCACTTCTCTACTTACTGTATTCAACCAGAGGCTTCTAGTGATCTCTTCATAGGCAAAGTCACCAGTCTTTGCCCAGGACACAACCTTTCTGAAGCATGTGGCACTGTGTCACTTGTCCCTTCTCCCACTGGCTTCTATGAGAACACATTACGGTCAGGCTCCCCTGCCCCCCACTCCAACCCCTGAACCTCTCTCCTTTTCTTTCCCT
>NW_006773166.1:1176653-1185444 GCF_000442215.2 Lipotes vexillifer | reverse complement strand
TTCCCTAATCCCCTAAAACCTCCCATAAGATAGAGGTCTTTAGTGTTTTTAGATTTTGCACATGGGTATCTTATTTTCTTTCTCCGGTCACTGCTACTAACACTGACTGATCATTTCCTATGTGGCAGCCATTGTGCCATGTGCTTGATATGCCTTATCACACTAAATGATCACAACTGTCTTGTGAGGTAGATGGTAGTGTTATCCTTGCTCTACGGACAGGTAGATCAAGGCTCAGAGAGTTAAATAACTTAAGTCAGATGGCTACTAAGTAAAAATGAAACTCAGAATCTGAGCACCTAACCACTACTCTATACTGCCTCTCTTGGGTCCAAGGATGACATCCATGGATATGCCTCCCAACTACCTCCCTGGCACTGACCTGGCTCAAGTTCCAACCTGCCACTTTGCATTCTCCATAACACATGTCCATATAACTGTACTGTCACTTCAGTATTTAAAGTCAGCCTTCGCACCATCTGGCCACAAACCAGCTTCCTTATTTTTGTTAATGGTTCTCCCGTCTTCCTTATCACCTGGGCTTGAACTCAGCAATTGCTTTCTTTTTCCTTCTTGAACTTTCCTATTCCCAGGTGACGTTAAGAGAAGTTGTTGGGATTCTTTTTTGGAATGTCTCTTGCATCTCTATTTGACACTCTGGTTCAGTTCCCAGTCAGCCCTTAGATTAGATTAGTGCCCTAGCCTAATTAATCTCTGTTCTCTTCCAGTCTGTCCAGTAACTGAGAACTGCTTAAGCTCTGCTGTCCCCCACATGGAGTGCAGGATTAGCTGTCTCACTTTCAAAGCCATCCCTAATATGGCCTTTTTACCTTTAGTCTTCCCCCCTGTTAATCTTTGACGCAAAATTGCCGCCAAATATGATACCAAATAATCTTACTGGACCTTTCCTTGTCTCCTAGTTTTACTTATTCTGTTTTCCTTCCCTATTGACAGCTCCTCCTCCTCTTGTTTCTGCCCACTGAAATCATACATAGATTTTGTTTCCTAGTTGATGATGTGAGTGCTCTGCATGCTGCATTCAGATATGAGCTTTCCTTCCATGCACCCCTCTACTATCCTATATTAAACTTATTTGGGAATTGGGCTACTCCCCACTACTAGATTGCAAGTATGTTGAAGACAAACGTATTCATGTTTTAATGCCCAGATGGGTCAAGCGTAGGAGGTTATACCAAGAAGGGACTCAAAACCCCTAATCCTTCTTATTCTGCTGTCAGTCATCTTCCTAAAAGGGAAAATAAAGCAAAATTAAAATTAAATCGGATCATGTAGCCAATCTGCTCAAAAGCTTTTGAAGGGGTCTTGTATAATTGTCAACATGCCTTCTCCACTTTTTCTACAATAACTTAGCCTACTCTGCACTATCACCCCCACCAGGCCCCTTGTCTCCACCTAAAGTCAACAGCTCTCTCTGCCTGAATCCACACTATGGTTTCCTGCCTCAGGCTTTTCCTCAAGCTCTTATCCTCTTTCTTGAATGTCCTTGGAACACCCTTCTCCCCCTTATCACCCTTTAAGGCTCCAGCTTCCTAGGTGCACCAGACTTTTTGTTTCTGTTATAAAGTACCTAGGCCAAACTGCCTTATTCATGTGTTTTCAATCACCCCAGTCCCTGAAGAACCTTGCACCCATACTGCACGTAGCTCAGTACTTTGTCCAGAGTTGTACACCAACCTATGCCCCTTATCACTACCCTCACTACCCCAACCAACTGAGCAAAGGAGCCCCGGTGGGTCATGGAGTGGGGCCAGATGTTCTGGCTCCAGTTCCCTCCTCACTCAGGCCTTCTCTTGGCTCTGTGTGTGCAAGTGACAGAGGGAAATGGTCATAGATTACATCAGAATAAAGGTGAGAAAGTCTTTGGATATATTCTTAGGAGCTTGTCAGAGAAAAGAATGCCTCAGATTTTGTCATTCTTTTAAAGCTGAGTGATGAAACAGTAAACGTGTAGTGGAAAGAATTGTGAAGTTAAATCTACAAAACTGAGCAGGATGTTTAGGCTATAACGATTAATCGCCACATTCAGGAGGTCATTGGGCTGCACTGGGCCAAAAGCAAACATGACTTTAACTAGAAGTAGCTGACCAAAGGAGTTCTTCAGCAATCAGTCTTGGTCAGCTTTTTTGACTTGATTTTGACTGCCTTTTTTTAAGTGTTTAGAGTGTGTTTTGGCCTCCATCCCCCTTTTCTTGTCAGTTTGGGGATTGACAGTCCTGGGTTAGATTACCAAATACTTTCCATTAAAATGAACTTGGAATAGGTGTTGCAGACTCAAATGCCTACAGGGGCTTGGCAAGTATTATCAAGGAGCAGATCTTGTAGTAAGAAAAGTCCTAGTGTAAGATCAACAGTAGGGAGTGGTACGGATTGTGGCAAACTGGAAAGCACAAATCCCGTCAAGGGCAGCAGCCTCTACTTTGCTCCAGCTGATTGCTGCCATGCAAGAATGCATGCCCAGTGTCACCAGAGCCTCAAGATAAGCCAGAGTAGATTTTATAAAAATGTCAGCTCATGGCATCTTTCTTTCTCTCTATATATATGTATACGTACACACATACACTCACGTGAGCCAAATGATTTGGCCCATGAACCACAAGCTTTTGGCCTTTGGCTTGATGAGAAAAGAGGAGTAAAATATTCCTCCAAGGTTTCTTGCTGAATGTCAATAGTAGGCAGCATGCTTGATTAATTTTCGCTTTGCCCACAGCAGTGGTCAGGGCACCAGGAATATTTCCTACCCCTAGCACTACTGCCAGGGAGCCTGATCCATGTGTTGGTTGAAGTTAGTTTTGTAGAGGGGAGTGGGCATGGGTGGAGAGGGTATGGAGAATGCCCAGAATGACCAAGAAGAGAGGTCACTGACACCTTCAACAATTGCCAAGAGCCAGCACAATTTGTAAATAGTAAGGGTGGCTAGGGGCCATTTAATTCCTTTTTTCTTTTGCTCTACAGAACTTTTTATCTACTAGACTAGATAGTGTTGACCCTAAGTTTACTTTAATCCATCAGAAGAGACCCCTTCCAATTTATATGTATTTTTCCCCTGTAGATTTGATCATTGGCCTTTTAATGATGAACTAGTCAACACTGGCCAAACTGGAAAGAGATAATTAAGCTACATGAACTTGAACACGATTTCATGTAGATTATATTTTGCTGGTAATAACATTAAAAAAGCTCATTTCGGGAGTTGAGGCCTCTCTTGTCCCTGCTAGGACACAAGAACCCTGAAAATAAGTTACTGCTTTGATAGCCAACTGTTTATGCAAATTAGTAAATGCAATGCCAGCTACTAATTATGAAAATAAACTCATCTGTGCTTTATAAATATCTAATTATAATAAAATAAGGGCAATATTATATTTCCATCTCTTGCCTCATCTGTTTCTCATCCACCACTGATTTGTCCTCTTGACAATGAATAACATCATTTTGTTTTTAAAAGAAGCCTATTTTCCATCTTTTATTATTTTCTTCTAATGTTTTGAAAGTCTGCAGGGGGAAACTAGGTCTGTCTTAAATACAAGAAGTAAAATTGCTTGATTTTAGCAACTCTGTGTTTTTGACAGTGATATCTAAAATGGTGCTTTAAAATACGAAAAGTGTTTTTTCTCCTTCCCTGTTTAGGAATATTCATTGGACACTGAAGAAATTTTTTAAAAGCAGGTGTTTCTTGGAGCATTTTTTAAAATGTGTAAATGTGAACAGATTTATTAGTAAAATGAACGATGGATCAATGGGATGTTTCAATTAAGTTCCAACTGGCATTATATATAAAGGAAAATATTTCTCAGATTTCTAACCAATATGTCTATTTCCTCCTTCTCAATTATCTATTTGGATTTAGTATTTACACACAGATTTCGTTTCTGTGTGCATATATCATAAAACACTTTCTCCTCCAAGGTGAATGGTGACCTATGTACGTGTATAGACCTTTGCTTACCAAGGCAAGTTGGTTAATCTTAAAGGACATGTAATTTTCAACTTTGATTACATCTACAGGATGTTTTATTAAATTGTATTATCTTTATGAAACATTTATAAAGAATTCAAGAAAAATGCATTTCCTTATGTGCTTAGGTTTGTCTATGCCATGGTGTGTTTTTCAGGTGTGTGGGGCAGTGTATATACATCTGGGTATAGGTACAATTTGTCCAAATACTTATTAATAGGTTTATACCTATACCTTGATTGAGTATGTTATTACACGTAGCTTTCATTTGTAGAGTACTAAAAATCATTCATTCCAGTGTGATGTACATCTGAATTTAGCAGATCGTGTACTTTAACACTTGAAAAGCAATGGTTGTTCAGCATTCAACAAGTATTGACAGAGAGCCAAAAACGGGCCAGGCCACTTGCTAGGTATTAAGTACACAGGGCAGACCCAGGAAATATGAGCCTGTCCTCTGACATCTTGCTAACAGTCAGTAGAGTTTGAAAATGGTTTTCAAATGTCACAACCACCTCTCCTTCTAAAGCCTTACGTAAATTCTGCTTTCGACTTATTATTATATATGTAGTCTTAAAATGATTTTATTTATTTTAAAGGGAAACTGTCAGGTAACAGTTCAGTTAGCTGACTCCCCACCTTTTAACTTCTCAGAATCAGAAAAGAGAACTTGCTTTGTATGTGAAAATGTTAGGCATTTTTCATTTATTTATTTGTTTATCTTTATTGAAGGACAGCATACATAGTGTAAATAAAGCCTATGAAATCCATACTCTTAAGTGTACAGCTTAAATATTTTTTAACCTATATACACCCATGTTAAATACCATCCAGACTGAGATATTCAATGTGTCCATCATCCCATAAGGTTCTGTCCTGCCACTTTCTATCGCTTATTTTTAATAAATATATTTTCTTCCCCCTTCTTCCTTTAAAACTGTGTGATTCCATGTAGTAATCAGCAGGCAGTCTCCAGATTGCTTTAATTTTCATTAAGAAGGATTAACCTTGCAAGACAATGAGGCATTGTGGTTTTCACTGTGTGTAAATAGAGGCAGAAATGTTGCCCTCTGGTGAGGTGGAGCTTTGCCCGGTTTTTGATGATACTCAGTTTTCCCTCTGCACAAAGAGAATATCTAATTGATATCATTGGGTTTTCCTCTTTTTTTGAAGGCATTTAGTGGTGAATAGAACAGCAGGGGTAGAAAAGACCATATGCTTTGTAAAAAGCCAGACGAATAGCACTTTGTGATGGACGTATGATTTTAACAGTGACACATCTTTCATTAAAATTTACATATAAAGTAAGAGCAGGCATGGTGACATGAAAGCTAATGCAACTTGCACCTCTTGACATAAGAACAATCACAAGAAACTGGAGATCCCAGATGGCAGCTTGGCCTTTGCCATCCTTTTAATAAGCTACTAACTGCTAATTATTTCACTCTTTTGGGCAAGTTAATTTACTGTTGACTCTTAAAGAGATACTGCTCCTTTCTCCCCCCACACCTCAGAAAACAGTTCCTTTCACCTGGAGCTGTGACAAGTGCTTCTGTGCAGGTTGGAAGCTTTCCAGCCAGTTGGAACAATGATGGCAAGCACTGGTGTGGAAAATGTCGCTGAGTAAACAATATTTTCTTGGGTCCTTTGAATATAGCGCATTTAAAAAATTCATTTGGCTAAGGATCCATTGTGTGTGCTCGTGTATGTATAAGTGTGTAACAGCCATAGTTCAAGCAGCCAACACAGGGAGAAGATCTGAAATTTGGAGCCCATTTAAAAGTGAAAGAACAGCTGCCTTTTAAATGGCTGCTAATTCTGACAATTAATGCTGTTTTGTGTGTGTGATTTTCTGTGATAGCCGTTAGGAGGGATGATGGTGTGTAATAGCTCATTTCCTAAGCTTTATGGTAATGTTGCATAGCAAAGACCAGAGAACTGAAAGAGAACCAGGTCCCACATGCTCTGGAGCCCTTTTAAATGAAAAGCCAGCAAAGTATGCTTTTTTCTGTACTTCGACTTCCTTATGATGATTTTACATTTTAGCCAGACACAGATTATTGAATGAATGATGTGCAAGTGGGCTTGGATGCATCGGGAGTGAGTGTTTGGAAAAGAACCTTGTTTGCAACAAGCTGTCTGACAATCAAAATATTTACTTAAAGATAAGCTAATGACTATTTCTTGCAAATGCCGGCAGATCCATTATTGAAATGAGAGTCAGTACTTTGGCTTGATACTATCCAAAAATAAATATCAAGCCTCAAATACTAGTGTGTGTGTGTGTGTGTGTGTGTGTGTGAGTGTGTGTGTGTATTACACTTCTCGCTAAACAAAATAAAATGTGTATCAAACAACAAAGGTAGGAAAATCTCCCAACCCACTTTCTTGAAATATTTAAACTGAACTTAGTATGTTACTATAACCAGTTGCTCCTAGTTGCTGTTAAGAATCATTGAATGGCTTAAAATATGCATTGAAAAAAACATATTCTTGAATTATTGGTGATGTCTCTGAACATGAACTTAATAATGTGAGTTTCATGGTCTAATATATCTATAATGACTGGCATGTTACACAGTTGATGGGAGGACTGTGGAACACAATCAATTCTAACCATTTGCTTATTGTTTAAGTCTAGAGGAACTAGAGATGTTTTAAAATGTTATATTTCTTTAAAACTAATTACCTGGTTTCAAAATAGCCCCAAGGAAAAACACAAGTGTGTGTGATTTGGGAGAAATTTTGTCATCTTTCAGAATCTGATATTATATAGTGTGTTAATCCAGGTTGCTATTTTCAGAAAGATTTTTTTTTTTTTTGCGGTACATGGGCCTCTCACTGTTGTGGCCTCTCCCGTTGCGGAGCACAGGCTCCGGACGCACAGGCTCAGCGGCCATGGCTCACGGGCCCAGCCGCTCCGCGGCACATGGGATCTTCCTGGACCGGGGCACGAACCCGTGTCCCCTGCATTGGCAGGTGGACTCTCAACCGCTGTGCCACCAGGGAAGTCCTCAGAAAGAATTTTGACAAGTGCTAATAATATTTCAAGAAAAAAAGTATGGGAAAAATAGATTCTTAAAACACAGATTTAAAACAAAATTAAACAGATTTTTTGACCTTAGGACTTCTCAGAGTCTTTGTTAGGACAATACAAATTTTGAATCTCTAGGAAAGAAAATGTCGTTTTCAAAGTTACCCAAATTTATTTGACGTGAAATTCTTTTTTGTAATTTACATTTTGGATGAGACAGCTAGAATTAAAACTAGTTTTCCAGTTGAAAAACTTTGGACAAGATAATTCTAAAGTCCCTTTTGAGTCTAAAATTAAAAACCTTAATGTCTCTAAATTTTGAAAGAGGCTTTTGGATTGCCTTCACTCAAGAATCCTTTTTAACTACATTTTCTGTTTGATTGGGAATAGTTTTTTGGATGGGTTAGTTTCAATAGAAAAATTACTGCTTCCTGGTAAAGTGCATAACACAGATGTTAAAACAACTGTGGTTTTAAAGACACTAGTCTTGTTAAAGTACTCCCAGTTTGTATTACCTAAGTACTATAATAGATATCCATATAGTGTGTGTAAACAATGCTTCTGATAATGGCCTGCTTAACTCTAGGAAAAGCTGATCTCAGCATAAGATGGGAAAATTACTAGGAACCTTATTAAGTCTTATTTGCTTTGAAATTTGGAGCAGGTTAACAGTCACCATGGTTATTTCTCTACTGTATAGCTAAGGTCATTCATCTTATCACTCTGAGAGTTTGGCTATCAATGGCTTTTTTTTCCAGACAGTGAACATGTAGGTGAAAGAAATTCTTTCTGGTAAGTATTACTTGTATTTTATTTAGAAATCATTGACTCAGCTAAGGATTTTGTGGCTCTCTCATTGCAAGCCTGAGGACTTTGTCCTATTTATGTGCTGCCCGTTCAGTATGAAGTGGCTGCCATTGATCCATCTGTAGTAGACCGTTTGCCTGGGGCTATTAATCTGGCCTTGGAGATGGAGTTTGCTGAGCCAGCCATAATCGCCCTCATTTCCCCAAGTGACCAATAATGGGCATTTACCGATGCATTGGCCAAAACTGTTATAGGTGAGATTCCCAGTTTTAAACTAATTGCTCCATGTGGCAGTTGAGCCTGGAACACCAAATATCCAGGTGTGAGTAATTCTAATGCATGTCAGAACTATGGAGTAGAAAGAGCACTGAGGTAAGTGTCAGGAGACCTAGTTCAGGCTGCTGAGGAAGAAAACAGGTAGATTAAAGCACTGATGTTAATGCTTGACACTTAAGTTATATGAACTCATTAAGCCTCATATCCTAATAAGTAAAATGGGAACAATAATATTACCTACTTGGGAGGACACTGAGACAATGTATAGAAAAGGCTTATGCTAGAGCTCGGATCTAACATAAATATTAGTTATCATAAAGATTAATAATAAGCATTAGTTATCATCGTCATAAATACATCTTGTCAGCATACCATCGGTCTGGGAGGAATTAGTAATCCATGAGAATACAAGCCCCACAAAATCAGGGGCAGTATCTGTGTTGTTTGTCGTGGTATATCCAGTGCCTATAACTGCCTGCCTCATAGTGGAAATGACTTAGTCAATATTTGTTGAATGGGCACTAGGAATCACCAAGTTAGTAACGCTTAGCAGAGTTCAGTACCACGGACAGCTCCAAGCGCCTCCTTGATACTACTGCACTTTCAGTAGGAGGATTTGGGGCACCTCCATTGCAAAAGCGAACCCATTGGCCTCTTCCTTTAGAGCCACCCATAACAAAAAAAAAAAAAAAAAAAAA
>NW_006773166.1:1160379-1176226 GCF_000442215.2 Lipotes vexillifer | reverse complement strand
AGAAAAAAAAAAAAAAAAAAAGTAATCCTGTTAAAGCCTGATTGTTCTTTAAGTCTTCAGTGGATGTGCTTGCTCTTTTTCTGTGCATAAAGAGCTATGGGATTTCCTTATGTTACCTGATAAAACTATAAGGGTGATAAAGAAAACAAAAACATTTAGCTAACAGTTACTTTTTTAAAGGAGCTGATTTGCTTCCCCAAATCTTAGAAGGATGTAATTTCAGAGCTGAAAGGGAACTTAAAACTCCTTTATTCCGTCCTACTGTCATTTTGTGGATGACAAAACATATGCTGAGAGGGCATAAGTGCTGTGTGTGTTGCTCTATTGACAGTGCACAGCACTGTTGGGATCAGACCCGGACTTCCTGACTCCTGGTGCTATTTTCTTTCCCCTCCCACGAAGTTGCCTCAAGTTTTCTTAGTCATCTTCGCTGCATGAGTGGCATTTGCTATAGATCATTCACAGGCTGCTGAGATCATTATCGATAATGTCATGTAAGAAAGATTCTGGAGACATCGGAGTGCATGCATTCTAAGCAAGGCTGTCTCTTAAATTACTTGAGTGCCCTAAGAACTGATGCAACCCTAGCTTTTGAAGTTGTCAGTAAATTGCTCTGACTCTCAGGATTTAATAATGCTTTGTACCACTTATGGACTTGCCCTGTCGACAGCTTTGTCTTGGCTGAAGTAAGATGGTGACACCAGTTCACTTAAAAAAGCTTTTACACCCATTTTTTTTTCTTTTTACTGTTCCCAGGTTGACAGTCTATAACAGAGTGGATGCCTGTGAGGAAATCCACTTAGGACTAACTTTCAAACTGTTACTTAATAGTTTTTCCACTTCCTTTCTTCCTTAAGAATAGTTGAGTAATTTTACTTATGATATTTTTTAACTAAAAAGGAAAATTCATTTTTCTCAAGTAAGAATGTATTTGTCTTTAAGCCAATATCATTTCTTTGTTTTCTTTTAAAAATGAAGTTTCTCCTTCAGTGTTAGCCATGTGTCTGATAGGTTAAGTTTAGTACCCTTCCATGAGGCAACTTTGGGAGATGTTGATCAGTGCATGAAATCAGTTCTTAAATTGTCATGAAATTGCCTTCCTTCAGACTGTTTCGATCACAAGGGCTCTCAAGTGTCAAAGTCACTTGGAGAACTAGATAAATAAAATGCATGAGCACTAAGCTTTTTTTTTCCAGGATAGAATAAAAGTGTTTTCTACTATGTGCTTCAGCTTTGATAGTGATTTGTTAAAAGGCAAAAAGAAAGGCAATGATATTAAATATTTACAAGAGTGATTTAGTTGTATTATCTGTGCTCTGCCTCTTTGTTTAATAATGAAATCAGCTAATGTTGAAATAAATGCCATTAAACCAGTGGTAGTGTGAAGGTCACTGCCTCGGCAAGGTTAAAGTAATTTGTGGAGAGTAATGATTTTTGTCAACTTTCCAGATCCCTTCCTGTTTTGGTCGGCTTCGCTCCAAATATAATAAGAAAAAAATACATTTGAGAATTCACAGGCTCACTTTCTCTTTTGCATCCTATATGCCCTTTCTGGCCAACCAATAGCTGGAAGTCTTCTGTGCATTTTTTGTTTCATCCATTTAGTGGACAGAGACAGGCCAATTCTCCCTAGAGATGAGAGGTTGAATTTCCATTCACTGACTCATGTCAGCCCTTGCTTGGCAGTTTGTTTTAGAGGTGAGGATCACTGCCTCTTCTTTCCTGGAAATGGTTTATCTTGTCTGAAATGATTCTTACATTTCTCTACCAATTCCTTTTTTTTTTTTTGCTGTACGCGGACCTCTCACTGTTGTGGCCTCTCCCGTTGCGGAGCACAGGCTCCGGACGCGCAGGCTCAGCGGCCACGGCTCACGGGCCCAGCCGCTCTGCGACATGTGGGATCTTCCCGGACCGGGGCACGAACCCGCATCCCCTGCATTGGCAGGCGGACTCTCAACCACTGCGCCACCAGGGAAGCCCTACCAATTCCTTTTTGACCTAAAGCAAAGATTTTCTTTTCTACTTTCTCATTTCACTTTAAAGAAGAAATCTCTGAATGAATACGTGGCATTATCCCCATTTACATCGACGAGAAAACAGAAGTCCAAGGTTACAAAACTAGTTACAAAACTACGGTTGACCCTTGAACAACACGGGTTTGAACTGTGGGATCCACTTATCCGTGGATTTTTTTCAATAGTAAATACTACAGTACTACAAGATCCATGGTTGGTTGAATCCATGGATAGGAAACAAAGGATATAGAAGAACCATGTATATGGAGAGCTGACGGTAAGTTGTACACAGATTTTTGACTCCACAAATGGTTGTGCCCCTAACCCCTGCATTATTTAAGGGTCAACTGTAGTAGCAGAACCAAGATAAACTTAGGTTTTTTTTTTTAATTTATTTTATTTATTTTTGGCTGCATTGGGTCTTCTTTGCTGTGCGTGGGCTTTCTCTAGTTGCGGCAGGGGCTACTCTTCATTGAGGTGGCTTCTGTTGTTGCGGAGCACAAGCTCTAGGCCCGTGGGCTTCAGTAGTTGTGGCTCACAGGCTCTAGGGCACAGGCTCAGCAGTTGTGGCACATGGGCTTACACTTCAATTAATTTTCTTTTGTGTAAAACGGGGATAATGATACATTATAGTATATTTTTAATAATGTACATAAATAATATGATATATAGTGTATTATAAATAATACATTACTTTTGGTAAAATTGAGAAGTAAATGAACTAACACGTTAAGCACATAGCAAGAGGCCTGGCTCTTGCTACAATTTTTTTTTTTTTTTTTTTTTGCTGTACGCCGGCCTCTCACTGTTGTGGCCTCTCCCGTTGCGGATCACAGACTTCAGACGCGCAGGCTCAGCGGCCATGGCTCATGGGCCTAGCTGCTCCACGGCATGTGGGATCTTCCTGGACTGGGGCACGAACCCGTGTCCCCTGCATCGGCAGGCAGACTCTCAAACACTGTGCCACCAGGGAAGCCCTCTTGCTGCAATTTTAATAAATAATATGTTCCCTCCACTCTTGACAGTAATAATAAAGTAAAATTGGATTTAACAAGCATTGAGTATAAGGGATACAGGAATAAAAATCAGTCTTTGTTCTTAAGCAGCTCACAATATAGTCGGAGGAAAACATCTATATAATGCATTCCAAAAGCAATTCATATTTCTTTCTCTTGTCTTGGGCTTTGTCTGTACTAAACGCTACTTAAAATGGGAGAGCCTTTTTCTGGGGGCAAGTAGTTTCCTGTGGGGTTGTAATATTATACTGACATGGCTGTGGCAGCTCCTGTGGCTTGTTTCCCCACTATTCTGTGTTTACTTGTTACTAAAGTCCAGAGAGTAGGTTGGGAACAGGACAAAACAGAGAGGTACAGGGAAGTAATGGTGTGTATTAGGGTAGGCTAACTGCTATAACAAATAATTCCCAAATCCCAGTGGCTTAATACCAGCAAAGTTTCTCACTCACATCACAGTTCAGTGCAAATTAGTGGGTGGTGCAGGAATCATTCATGCACCTGGGCACCTTCCCTCCTATGGCTTTGTCATTTTCTGGAACCTCATCCTTCGCTGCATTCACCTGGCAGATGGAGAGAGATGGAATGATGGAGAGATGGAGAGAGGCGAGAGAAAGAGAGGAACATGAAGGATTTTTTTTAAAGGGTCAGGCCTGGAAGTAGTGTGTGCCACTTACTATCAGCCAGAACTCAATCACATGATCCCATCGAATTGCAAAAGAGGTTGGAAAATGTAATTGAGCTGTGTGCCCAGGAGAAAAGGGAAAGGAGTTTGGTGGATACAATGGCAGTCCCCGCCCCAGTGGGTGAGTAGTGTTCTATTCTTACATCATCTGTGTCATGCCTATTAACCTTCCTCAGTTTACCTTTGTTCAAACAAACAAACAAAATAAATTTTAAAAATGCCTCTGTGATTTCTATGAGTCAGAGGGCCCCTGTCCATTCCCTTTTCTATGATATGCATATACATGATATTTATTTTAAATAAAACCCTATAGAGTTACAGTAGCGTTTCTCAAATTCATAAGAATCACTCAGGGAACTTGTGAAACTAAAGACTCTTAGTTTTACTCTTAGGACCACAAAATCTGCAGGTCTAAGTTATTCTTATGATCAGGCAAGTTTGACATACACAGTGTTGTAGCAAATTCCAAGGAATATAGCAAACCAAAAAGGAAGCATCTGAGACTTTACTAAAAGTATTTTGTTGTATTTTATGTAATTTAAAGCAAGTTTCACATTTATCGTAGCTTATAAACCTAGTTGTTATACATGAATTTTTGTTGTAATCTTTGTTTTAAGAGGTTTAATCTCAATCTGGCATCCATAAACCAAGAGCTAGAAGTGTAGTTGAAATCTTAGCCTGAGTTGATAGTGGGGCCAAATAGCTGATTCACAGGATTTTATTTTATTCTGGTCACTGGATAGGAACACTTTAGCATGGTTTCCCCCTCACCCCGTTACCACCTAACAAGGGACACCCTTGATTAAGAGAATTCTCTTGTTACATTAAGACAATAAATATGAGTCTCTGTTTGATAGGCCTGCTTATTTTTTGTGTCTGACTTGTGCATAGTTAAATGATGGCAACCTATTTTAGTTTTTAGATTTGTATTATTTTACGTGTAGAAATCATAAAAACCATGATATTGTGAAATGCGCCTCTTTCCTGTAAAGCTGTGCCTTTATTCCATGTAGAGAGTGGTTGGCTGCATTGTACTTCTAGAATGAGTGTCAGAGTGTGGATAATTCTGGGCTTGTGCTTTTTTTCTTTCCCCTATTTTATCTGCCTCTTTTTGTGTCTTTGTGTGCGGGTCTATGATTACTATTGAGTTTTTCCCCTAAATGCCAGCAATTATCTCACAGGTGGAGGGATTAGGAAAGAGCTGACAGAATTGCGCTGGGATTAGAATAAGGTTCCCTCCCACCCCCTGCCCGCCCCGAACCCACTTTAAATATAGTGAAGGAGGGAGTGGAGAATTGGAGGACGTAGGCAGAATGGGGAGGAGGGGTGGACAATTTGCTTCCGATATTTAAATCCCTAGATAGCGGGAAGAAGAAACTCCTGATGAAAGAAAGCAGATTTGAAAACCTAGGCAGGTCTGGGATTATTGTTTCATAGAGCTGGGGATGCAGGAAGGCAGGGCAGCCACTTTTCTGTTCCTCTGCAAATTGTTTAAACAACCTCTTCATCTGAGAGTTTTTTTTTTTTTTTTTTTTTTTTTTTTTCTGTCTGACAATTTATTAGGGGGTGGGGAGATGGGAGCCAGGAGGGTCTAATATATGCCCAGCCAAAAGACTTTCGGTGAGACGTTATCTTTCTTCCCAGCCGGGAATTATTTATTTACCTGATATGTCAGTTAGGATGCTTTCAGCTGCAAATAACAGAATTTTCAGCTCAACTGCTTTAAACAACAAAGGGAATTCATGGACTCAGTTCTTGAAAAGTCTAATAACTCAAACAATATGACCAAGAACTAGTGTCTCCCTTCACCCATTTTTCGGCTTCGCTTTCTTGGCGTTGGCTTCATTCTTGGCAGGATACCTCCTTCGTGATCCTGACATGGCTGATGGCCATTCCCAGGCTTTTTGGTTCATGTAAATAAAGAGTAACTCTCTTGCTCAGCAAGAGATTCAACAAAAATCCTGGAGTTTCCAACTAATTGGACCAATTAAGTCACATGTTTATTTCTGAACCAATCACTCTAATCAGAGGGATCATAGGGCTGGGTTTTGCTGGTATCTTGGGCCTGACTCATATGCTCGATTCCAGAACTAAGAGGAAGAGTTGGCTTTCCCTGCAGCCCATGGGATTCAGGGGGAGTCTGGATATTCCACCCCAAATTTTGGGAATAGGGGAGTGGAAGCAGAAGCCAACTGCACCTGAATAGAAGAATTTCAAAATCCAAAGCCAAACCCAATTAAGTCCTTCATCAAAAATCAGGAAACTGTGTGGGTATCATTCACCATCTGGCTGTCAAGTGGTCCTATTTCATGAGGAGGGGATGTCCACGGTGCGGGGGGTGTGTGTGTGCCCCAGCAGAGGCTCCATTTGGAAGCAGAGAGCTGGGAGGGGAAGGCCATTGGCATCCTGGCATCTGTGTAATCAAGGTGTCAGCATTTGGGGATCTTAGTTCACTGATGTGAAAAGAGGCAGTGAAAATGTCCACGGGAATGGAGTGAATGCCAGGCCCAGCTAGCTTCGGGTGAAACTGCTCTGGTGGAGTCTTTTCCTCCTGCCTTGATCTCAGGCCTCTGCTTAGGTCACCTGACATGGATTGCTATTGATGGATAGCTGAGTGAGGCAGCCCTCTAGTCTCAAGTGTGTTTTTAACAGAGTAGCTCTCAGTAAATATCTCTTTCTCAAATGCCTTGCCTCATCCATGGAGTCTTTCTTTTTAGCTGCTGCTTAATCAGCTGCTGCCCCTTAGCACACTGACCTAATTCTTAGCCACGCATTTTGTCTAGGCTTTTGTGGCAGTGCCTCTCCAGTATGGCTGCTGATGTTAGCTCCACCTTGACCTGTGGCCACTACTCTCTTCACTTGCCTTACACCCCAGTGTAGCAGGGACCTTTGGCCAAAGGGGCAGCCTGTGTGGCAGGCAAAACAGAATGAGTCTTCAGGGGCAGTAGGTGGACGGACGTGGTTATTATGGTCTCCAAACCAAGCACCACGAGGACAAAGCCCCCTCTTTAATGGGCTGCTGCCCCTAGCAACAAGGTTGCATTTGACCTTTCTCAAGCTGTTTTCTAGGCCAGTGCTTCTCACAGTTTAATGTGCGTATGCATCATCTGGACATCTTGTTCAAATGCAGGTTCTAATTGAGGAGGGTCGGTGGTCTGGATGGAGCCTGAGATGCTGCGTTTCTAGCAAGTTACCAGGGAATGCCCATGATGCTGCTGGTGTGCGGACCATAGTTTGGAGGAGCAAATCTTTAAGGTCATCACTTTGAATGATCTTGCAAGTGAGACCATCTGGTTCTTTAATAAGTCTGTACACAGTGGAAGTGGAGGGAAGACCTGGGACTCAAATTCTTAGGAATCATTTGTTACCACCAGGCAACTGAACAGGTGACTGATAAAACACAAGCCTTCTCATCCTCCTTGGATGATAGAGGTGGAGTGGTAATCTTGGCCTCTGTTTCCAGGTCTGATGGGGTATGGTGACACTGGCTTATCTCCCAGGAGCCTGGGGAACATTCAATCATGTCATCTGTGATCGGAATACAAGTGCTGTTTCATCAGTCTCACAAGTAGAGAGACATGGGGGACAGAGTATAATTCAATCTCCACCATAATCTACTTCTTGTTCCTAAAAAAAGCCTGTGTCTGTAGCAAGTCACTTCCCAGACACACTTCAGGGAGTCTGCACAACTCACAAACTCCCATTCTATGCTGACTGTAATTATCAACGGGTAAGAACATCAAATGTGTCCCAGTCCCGAGTCCCACCCCCTTGCCCAAATTCACAAGAGTTCCCCTTACACACAAGTGGTTGCTGTGGGTCAGTGGTGATGACAATACACATTCTTGCCAACACGGGGCTGAGGCTGCAGCCCCGCACATGGGCTCTCCTCTGGGTATGATCTCAATCAAGTTTGCTCCACAAATGCAGTGCTCTGTTCGGCCTCATTTGATTTCACTCTCCCTATTTCCTGTCTGTATAATCCCCCAGTAAGAATCAGATCTAAACAGAAACATAAAGGAGAAAATGTGTAAGAAATACAATCTGACAATATAACAAAGCAGGATATTTAACTGTCTGGTTGACTCCATTTTATTTGGACTAGAAGGAGGAGGAAAAAAAAAAAAACCTTGGGATGGCTGCTGGAGGAACAAAAGTGAATTAGGAGCTCTTATTTCACAATTGGTTGCCTGTGCCTGTGTTGGCTAATGGATTTATGATGAAGCTTGGCTCCGATTTCCAGCTGGTAGTTGCCTGGGTTCAGGTGTTTACCTGGTGTCTTCAGGGATGCTGCATAAACAGCTGTAAGTAGAGCTAGTTATTCAATCCGCTCTGAGAAAGGTTAAAGTGTGGGTCTTAGGGCTTCCCCAGGGACTAATCCAGTAGCAGGAGAGTCAGGGAAAACCCACACCATTTGTGAGGGGGAGCCCTCGCTGGGATTTTGGTTGTTATTATAGTTACAAATGGAAGTGTTTGAAACTTAAATCTGAATTTAGGCAGCAGGAGGAGAAACATGGATGGAAATGAATTATTTATTCCATCACTGGGGTCCCAGAAGTGTGGAGTGGGCGTTAATCTCCTTCGCACCGGAGCGTCTGAGCAGGCTTGAGGTCATCTGTGTGAGATCTGACTTTATCTGCTCCTGGCCAGACACCTCGGCTTTGATTAATTTGCCTTGAGAGTAATCCAAATAAGACCCTTTATCTCGCTGTTCATAAGATGTGAATATTTACCTAGCATGTGGTTAGAGGAGCCACATGTGTCAGTGATTTCTTTTAATCCCATAATTTCCCAGTAGGTCTGAAGGGAGAGGGTTAGAAGCAGGCAGGAGCCACCTCGCACTGTCAATCTCCTGGGTGTCGGGGACACGGTGTGGATTTCCCTGCAACATGCTCCAGCTGAATCTGCACAGTAATCCAGAGAGGGAGCTTCTGCTGTTCCCATTTCACTGATGGGAGTTTAAAGAGATTTAGCATCTCACCTAAGGTCACCCAGCTCTGAATGATCATTGTTGGGGTTCAAGTCCAAGCTGTCGTCATCCCCCCACCTTGCATTCTTTCCACTGCCCCAAGGTACCAGATACAACGAAAACATTTAAGAACTTTCCCCAGGCTAGAAAGGTGCAAGCAGATCGTTCAGGGGTTACAACCACAAGTAAAGACAGAACAAAACCCATTCCCCATAATTCACACCCCGCTATCCTGTGTCTGTTTCTTTCTAGGTTCATAAATATTTGTATGTGTAAATTCTATTTTCCTTTCCTGTCCCCTGCTCTTTGGTGAGCGCGATGAGTTTTATTAAAAGTTTCCCTCAAGGCTCTCTGTTAGGTTTAGCTTATTATTCTTGATAAAACATTTCTGAGACAGTTGCCTAAAGCAAGGCACGGCCGATCTAGGTGCTTTGTACATTTCTGTCTGCAGTCACCAAGGCAGGGTACCTGGTTCTATGGTAGAGATAGGGGAGGAGGGGCCAGACATATTTCTTCCCTCCATAGTTTTGAAGTTTCAAGGTCCCTGAGCCAATGTAGACAGAGGCGTGCGTTTGACAGTGCTTTGTGCCTTTGTGGTTTCCATGGACTTCAAAGCATCACTTGTTCCCCTTCTAAATCCACTTGTTGAGTGTCTGTCCTGTGCTGGGTGTCAGAGATTTGAAGATCAAGTTATTGGACAACAAAAAGTTGCCTACCTGAAGGGTCCCTGAGCACAGATGAGCGAGGGCTCTGAAGGCATATCAGGCGGGGACTTTTGGTACAGGCTTTCTGCTTTTGACTGTTCACCTTCCTCACTGAACTTAAGATCGAACTCCCGTTTCTTCCACACTTCTCTTTCCTTTATACCTCCATAGAGCAACCTTGCTGTTCTTTTTTTTTTTTTTTTAACATCTTTATTGGGGTATAATTGCTTTACAATGGTGTGTTAGTTTCTGTTTTATAACAATGTGAATCAGCTATACATACACATACATCCCCATATCTCCTCCCTCTTGCATCTCCCTCCCATCCTCCCTATCCCACCCATCTAGGTGGTCACAAAGCACCGAGCTGATCTCCCTGTGCTATGCGGCTGCTTCCCACTAGCTATCTACCTTACGTTTGTTCGTTTGTATATGTCCATGCCTCTCTCTCGCTTTGTCACTTGCTGTTCTTTTAATTGGCTCCTGAATTTCACTTTAGTACAAACTGAAAAACTTTATTGAGCCGCTACAGGTTATTAGGGGCTGGGTATATAGCATGAATTAGATAGGCCTGGCCCTTGCTTCTGAATGCGTACAGTTTTTGGGGGTGGGGGGAGGACAGCTGTCAAATGTGTAATTGCACAAGCTGTGGAGGTTAGGAAAGAGCAGTAGAGTGCACTAGGAAGGTGGAGTCGGGGTTGCCCTCCCTGGCGTCTGGAGAGGAGTGATCATTTCCCCTGGATTTTAGCTCTGTTTGAACATGCGTCTCTCGTGTCTGCGCCTTTGCCCTGGCTGCTGTGTGATAATGCACTCTGGAGCCCGTGCGTTCCAACAGCCGTGTTGCGTTATGCTGTGTAGCCTTATTACATTTCTCTTTGTTCTCTGATTGTCTCTGTCGTGTTGCCTGCCTTGATACACTATCTTTTGTAAGACTGCAGACAAATAAATCTTCCCTAAACTCTGTACTCCGTATGTCACTCTCCCAATGAAACACTGTTTTTGATCCCCTACCCCCTTACAGGATAATGTCCAAGCTCCTTAGCCTGGCATTCAGTGTGCCGCAGTTTGGCCTAACCTCAGCTCCCTTCCCATTTATGAAACCCTTTGCCAGAAACAGGCCCTGCTAACTCGTGACCCTTCAATATCCCAGATGTGGTCTTTCCTCTGGGACTCTGCTCATTCGGTTCCCCTTAGCTTCAAAAACTTCTCCCCAGTTCCAGCCATCTGTTGACATTTAAGTTTCACTCCCTCTGGCACACTTTCCCTGACCATCTCAGCTCTTCAGAATGCCATAGTGCTTTCTAGAACCACTGATCACTTACCCTTTATTGTCCCGGTCTATAGTTTATATCTCTCTCTTCGTGTCCACCCAACCAGTCCGTAAAGTGTTAGAGGCTAGGCACCTCATTGTCTACTCCCTGTGGTATGACAACCATGATGCCTTTACAGGTAGATGCTTGATGGTTATAGGATGGTAGGTTGGCTGTGTCTAATTAATTAGTGTTGCACAGAGTTCTTACAGTTGCAGGCATAAATACATAACCAGAGGATGGGGGATAGATAGAAAAAAAATTAAACGTGAATTTCCAATTTTTACATCCTCCCAAATCTCAACCTACAAACATAGTCAAGGTAGTACTTTCATTTTTATAGAGGATGAGGTAGGGTGGCTTTGGGGAGACAGAAATTGAGAGTGGGGGTAAAAGTGGAGAGTAAAACTGAAGGAGGTGAAAGTAATGAAGGGAACCCAAATCAGAGGGCCCCGTGTGTGGACTGAGGGGCCCAGGATTAAAGTCCTGACTGCGTTTCTCACTGTGTAGCTTGGATAAGTCACACTTGGAGCCTTGTCTGTAGAGGGCAATTAGGACCCCGCCTTGCCTGCTCTTGGTCTGTTGGGAGATAAAATGGAAGCAATTTGCAAACTGTAGGGTGCACTGTGAATGGAAAGGAGTGTTGTTACTATAAACGGCATCATCATCATTTATCGTCTGAATCCTCCCAAAGCCACAATGTGGCAGGGGATGGATCGATGGATAGGTCTTTGTGACAGAAGGGGAGAGACCAGACTGGAAGGAGCCTGCGGTCAGACCCTGCAGGCCCCTGCAGTTGTGCCGCAACTGTGCACACGTTCTCGTGACAGGGAAGTGTCCCCCAGGCCTGTGAAGGTGAAGGAGGGTAAGGTGTGTGGGCCCTGACCTGCCTGTGACAGGCACAAGTGGGAGGCCAGTCTTGACCCAAGGGTATCAGTTACCATGGTTACTGTACACGGTTCCTGGAGTGTCCGTATGAGCCACAGAACTAGCTGAAGACTTGGGCTGTGGTCCCCTCTCTGCACTTGCCGACCATGAATATTACATTCTAGAAATGCCAGAGCCTGAGTGCTTTGGGGCTATGATCTTACTTCATCCCTCCTACAAGTGAGGGAAGAGTTTCAGGGATGTTAACAGACCAGCTCAAGGGAACCGACTAGTGAAAATCAGGAGCTGGGATTGGATCACAGGCCTCTGCCAATGCTGAGCTCTTAACTGCTATGCTCTGCTGCCTTCAGCCTCTTGGAACCTCAGTCTCTTCATCTGTACCTTGGAGATAATGACATCTACCTCGCGCACTACATGGCATGCGAGGATGTGGTGAGAGATTGGATATGGAAGGACTGTGTGCACTGCACTGTATACGATATGTACAGTATTCACTGAGCGTCTGTGACATGCTTGGCATTGCTTTGGGTCTGGGATACAGTGGGGATAGGACAGCCAGGGCATCTGCTCTGACGAAGGGACATTCTAGTCATAATCTGTTAATAGAGGGACCTGCCAGAAAGTGGGAAGGGAAGGAAAAAATTCAGCCCTCTAAGAACAATTGTGTTTTCAGAAAGGAAAAATTCATGTTAATGGGCAGCCATTGCTGTTGAAATCCACCTTCATTCCCAAGTATAAATAACAAAACCAAAGTAAGAGACTAAGCAATGTGGGGAATTTACAAAGACCGTTAAACAGAGAAAAGCGAAGAGAATGCATTTATAAAAGGACAAATCATGTCAGGACATTTTGATCAGTATAAAAAAGCAAGTCACAGTTCTAGAAGGTGAGATGTATGCAGTGGATGTAATATATCTAGATTTTGATAAAATCACTTGAAGGAGAAATGGCCTGAAATCTTGCCTGAGAAATTAATTCAAATTGGCCAGGGTGGAAGCTGTGCCATTCAGAGTGAGAACTGGCTGGGAGCTGGGAGGGAAGGGGGTGTGATGGCAAATGACCATAGCTCTCCAGCTGTGATGGGGTCAGGTGAGAAGACCCAATTTACTCATCATCACTTAATGATCTGGAAGAACAACTAAGCTCCTGGTGATGACGTTCATACATGATGCTAAATTAGGAGGTGTCACCATGATGGCTCGTGGAAGGAAGCGCAGAATAAGGGGACGGCAGTCAAGGTCAGGAGGCCACGGCGATGCAGGCAGGAAAAGTGAGGGAGGATGCAGGCAAGGACAAATGGAGGGAATTTCCTTGAGGACAATCCGCAAACATTAAAAAAGCATATATCTAGTAACATCAGGACTTGAATGAGAGCTAGAGATCTTAAGCTGTCCAAGGAATTATCCTTCCATGATTTAAGCTGAACATGAGGGGTGCCCAGGCAGTATGTTGGGGGATCAGGAAGGCACCTGAGACATGGTGGGTATTTTTTTATTATTATTATTATTTTTGCGGTACGCGGGCCTCTCACTGTTGCGGCCTCTCGCGTTGCGGAGCACAGGCTCCGAACGCGCAGGCTCAGCGGCCATGGCTCACGGGCCCAGCCGCTCCGCAGTATGTGGGATCCTCCCGGACCGGGGCACGAGCCCGAGTCCCCCTCATCGGCAGGCGGACTCTCAATCACTGCGCCACCAGGGAAGCCCCATGGTGGGTATTTTAACAACCATGGTCCTGCCAGGTTCAGTCCCCTCCTCCCTCTTTAATGTGATGGTCTTAGGGGTAGAACTACTGACTTTTAGAGTGTCATTACCTACTTGAGAGCTAGGGTTCTCATGTCACACTGTGCACATTTGTATCCTGGCTCTATCACTTAATCTGTAAAATGGGTAAATAATAGTCCTACTTTAGGGGTTTCATGAGGACCAGATAAATGGAATGGGCTAGCGCCATATCTGGTATGTACTAAGTGCTTGATAAATATTACCTATTATTATCATTATTATTTTCATCATCATCATCACCATTGTCCTCAGGTCAAGGTCTATACCTGTGGTGGAATATACCAACTTAACAGATAATGGCCTTTCTGGTCAAAGGAGGGGGAGAAACACCCAGAGAACATGATTTGAAAACTACTGAGAGAGTGAAAAGAGCATAATAAGGTCAGGGATCTAATATTTTTTTCCAAGCTCTGCTGTGGGTGACCTTGAATAAGTCACTTTACCCCTTTGCTCCTGTTTTCACATCTACAAACATCTGGGGATGAACCTGATCATGTGTGAGGTCGCTTCTATCTCAAAAAGTTCATGAGTCTATACAAAGCCAAAAAGTGAGTTGGGCTTTGTATTGTTCAAGTTGTCAGCTTTGAAGCATATTTTCTAGCACATATTACCCTGCAGACCTATTATCTACCAGCAATTTCCACCCATGGGTAAGCTGACTCATACACTTTTATCACTGAAAGTCCTGCATCCCAGACACCTCTCTGCCCCCTTAGTCCTGGGCAAACCAGGATGGTTGGTTAGCCCGCCCAAGGGATAATTGCCAGACTGTAGGAGTACTGCATGACGGTCTAAATACACATCTGCGGGAACTGAGTAGTTCTGTTGAGCTCATGGGAAGCATCCTTAGGAAGCCATTCACCATTTTTCATGAGGCATTTTCTTAGCTTGGGCTGCTATCATAAAATACCATAGACTGGGTGGCTTAAACAATAGAAATTTATTTCTCACATTCTGAAGGCTAGGAAGTCCAAGATCAAGGTGCAGGTCGATTCCATTCCCGGTGAGGACTCTCTTCCTGGCTTGCAGCTGGCTGCCTTCTTGCTGTGTCTTCACATGGTAGAGAGAGATCATTTTTGTCTCTTCATATAATGGTTCTACCCTCATAAACTAATAAGCTCCCAAAGGCCCTACCTCCAAATGCCCTCACATTAGGGTTAGGGCTTCACTCTATGATTCTGACAAACATTCAGTCCATAGCAGGGGTGGGCTGACCGAAGTTGTGTTATCAGGAGAAGTGTTGCAGTGGAGGGGCCCAGGTGTTCTCGTGCCTACTCCTCATATCTGCATTGACCCAGTCCCACTTAATACTTTTACTCAGGGCTGCTTGGCTGCTTCCAGCCTTGACATCTGCACTGACAGGAGAGTAGTCAGTCTTCAAAGGGCACCACTTCACAGGTTCAGTACATGTGAGGCTTCTCCATGGAAAGCGTGAATTGAAAGGAGTTTTTCTTGTTTTCCAGAGCTCTGTCTAGAATAACACGTTCACCTTTGGATTCTTCAGGGATCAGAAAGTGACAGATTGAAGGGTGCTGGGAGGGAGTCATCCAAATGATTGACAAGGTAGAGGAAGTAATTGATTAGAAGGAAAAAAAAAGAACAAAAGCCCATGCATCCAGGCAGGGTACACGTGTGTGCATGCAAGGCAAGAGACGGTAACTAGGACACGAAGGAGGAGAGAGTAGGCTGTGGCAAGGCATCCACAGAGGAATGTGGTTGGAGGCAAAACCACTCCAAAGTTACACTTTTACATTTTACATTTATTTAGCATCTACCTACACTTGGCCATGATCTGTTCTAGATGCGGGGAGTGCACAGAGATGATACCATCCTTTCTTTGTTCTAGTGGAGGAGACAGGCAGTATGTGTAGTTTGAAAAGCAAGGGTTTACTTACTAGCTGTGTCGCCTTGAGCAAGTTACAAAACCTTTCCGTACCTCAGTTTCCTTATCTGTAGAATGAGCATAATCATAGTAATTACCTATTAAGGTGTGAGCATTATATCAGTTTATGTATCTAAATCACTTAGAAGAATGCCTGGCACATGGCTCATGTTACTGTTATTATTATCAAATGAACTAACTCATTCCAAGTGCTCAGTACGAGACTTGACAGGTAGTAGTCATTCAATAAATGTTAGCTATTATTATTGTTGTTGTTATTGTTATTATCATCAATAGTAATATTTCAAAATGAGGCATAGCAGAACTGTTTAAAGTACAAAGGTAACACAGCCAAGGCAAAGCCAGGTTAGGGGGAAGAATTAAGATCATCGGAACGTACTGTCAACCTAAAGGTGATATTTGAATGGTGGGGAAAGGATCTGCAGAGGTTTACCAGCTGGGAAAAAGGGAATCCTAGATGAAGCAAAAAATAAGAACAAGGACTCAAGGTCTGAGGCCGTAGCTGGCAGTTTGATCAGCCTAAAAATGCTGGCTAGAGCTCTCCCTGCCTTCTTAGGAGACGTACATAGCGATTCCTGC
>NW_006773166.1:1137811-1159967 GCF_000442215.2 Lipotes vexillifer | reverse complement strand
CAAAGGGTTTTTTTTTTTTTTTTTTTGGTTGGTAGATTCACTGATTGATTCAATCATTTATTCATTCAACAAATATTTATGGAGTACCTATTACATGCCTTGCACTCTTGTAGCTACTGGTCATACAGCAGTGAGCCAAGAAACTGCTGCTCTCATGGACCTTCCATTCTAGTGGAGGAGGCCACAGCAAAAGGAAAGATATATAATATATCAGGTGGTGATAAGTACTATGAAGAAAAATAATAGAGCAGGATATAGTGATAGCAGCGAGAGGGAAAAGGTTGTACTGTTTTAAATAGAGTGGCTAGAGAAGGTGGAGACCTGAATGGAGTGTGGATGATGTGAAGGACAAGTCACATGGATGTGTGAGGAAAGACTGTTGAAGGTGAGGTGCAAAGGCCCTGAGGTGGGAGCACTGTTGTTGTGTTTGAAGACTATCAAGGATGCTAGTAAGGCTGGAGCTAAGTGAGGGGAGGGCAGTAAGGGATGATACCAAAGAGGAAGCAGGGTGTATCAGTCAGGGTTCAACCAGAGAAGCAGAACCACTAGGAGATGCAGAATATATAGAGATAAATGTGTCTCTCTAAATATGAGTTTGTTACAGAGATTTGGCATCATGTAACAGTAGGAGCTGGTTAACTGTGTGAGATGTCTCTGTGTCTGATGTTGGAGCCTTTAGTCCACCAGGCAGGTAGTCAGGAAGGGAATAAGAGTGTAAAATAGGGGTTTGGGGGAGATCAAGGGTGGGTTGGACCCCACAGCATGAGCTTCATGAGGATGGACTGAAACCTCAGTCCATCTGGTCAGTTCTGGTCACCTCTGCTGTTAGTGGTATGGATATCCTGTAAAAGCTGGGGCCCTTCTTTGTAAAAATGAAAACACATACTTGCCCAGGACCAGGAGTTGGAGACACTGAAGGAGGATCCAGGGGAGGGCAGAGCAGTTGCAGGTCCAGCACTGCCTCATGTGAATGAGGCAAATCAGCAGATCAGTAACACTGTGTATGAGCTGCAAAATAGCTACCGCTTTTCTTCCATCATTCAGATCCCTCAAGAATCTCCCTTGGGGCCTACCCAATGTGGAAACATACAAGAAAGGGAATTCTGGGAAACATAGTTCAGCCTAGCCAAGCTGACACATTACAAAGCCACCGCATGGGATGGGTGGGTGGAGGTTCCTAGGAAATCTAGAAAAAGAGCCTCATGAGACTCTCTTGACTATTTGCCCAATAGACAATGACTCTTCAGTTTAAGCTGTTTCTCAGGGCAAGGTCCCTTTGGTTTTCCAGCAGTTTACCCAAGTGCCCAGATGGTAACTAATACGGAGGAGATTTGATTCATGTTCCCTGGGGAGGAAGACTTTAGTTGCATCAATCATCATTAACCACAGCATCATATTCAGCTATTTGATGCAACAGAATTTGATTGACGTAAGTATTCCACAAAATAGAAAAAAAAATTAAACAAGGACTTGGCTCTGGGGAATTAAAAAAAGCACTAATGCAAATGTGGAGACAGCTATCCTGCTCAATTTGATCATTCATTTGTTTAGTCATTCATTCCCCCAAATGTTTGTGCTCAGCACAGGCACGTTAATGGGCTATGTTTGGAGGTGATGCCTAAGTTCTGTAAGTAGTGATTGAACTTTCATTGTGCTAAACACACCAGGGATACAGAGATGGACCTTGACATTGGGAATTTTCCAGATATGTAATTTTATTCCAGTGTAAACAGAAGTATGCCCAGGGATGGAAATGTCATGAGCAGGAAAGGTGTAAGTCTCTCTGGACAAAGCAGCATAATGTCTTACCTGCATATAAGATGATGTCCTCACTCTCAGACTACTTATGGTCTAGTAGAGGAGCCCTCATGTTTACAAGGCAAGGTACTGTCTCGTGAGTGTAAACCTGGGCTATAGTGGAAGCACAGCGGGAGTTGGGTAGGGGGTGGGGAGAAGATTCAACCTCATGACCCAGTCACAGCTTTTGAAACCAGAGATCTTGTGCTCATCCCAGACACTGCACAGCTTCTAGAGACTTGTCGTTTTCACAGGAAATATCCCGCTCAAAAATAGTATGTTTGACGGAGGCCTATTCTCCTGCAATCTTTGCCTTTGTCTGCAGTGTGTTAAAATAAGAGAGCTTCTGATTCAGAGGAGTTATAAAAATAATACAGTAATTACAAAGTTCACTCTCATGACTCACTTTGCTCTAAACTACGGCACTCTACAGGGAACCCTTCTCGGAGTTAAAATCCCACTTGCTGTTTATATTTTGAAAGTGCCAATGGATCCAAAATTTTGAGATTGAATCATTTGGCAACATAGAATCTGGGGGAAGGGGTGGGTGCTGGGATGATGACAGTTTTCAATGTTTGTATATGTCTCTTTAAAAAAGCAGAACATAAATTGGCCGATTTGTTGTGATTACATCATGTGTAATGCTTGATCACAGAGCACCTTGTTTTGGATTTGTATTTATTTTTCTCCCTCCCGCTCCTGTCTAATTGCCCTCTTCAGAATGGAGGCTTCCACTGCCTTTTGGCTTCATTAATGGCTTTCATTTTCATTAAGAGCTTTGCGCTAATGGACTGTTATAAAATGCAGTTATTCCTGCAGTCACCACCCAATGACTCTCATCCTACTGGCAGTTTCATGCATTAGGCCAAAAAGAAGGAGGGGGCGGGAGCCAGTAGGAATGAGTGAGAAGTTTCCAAACAGAAGATCTACCTGCTTCTGTCCTTGAGGTTCTTCAGGGAAGTTGGGATCGGCACCTGAAATTCCATGAGTGTTTTCTATCCACTCTCTTTGAAAGGCCTCTTGGTTGGCAAAACGGAGCGAAGGAAGAAAATTAGGAAGCCCATTTTTCTCATAATATTTTGGAATTTGAGGATTGTTAGGAATATGACTTGTAGAGGCCTCGCAAGAGGGAACACTGATAACACCAAGATTTCATCAATCTTGTTCAAATATACACACATTGGCTATTATTGGAGTTATGAGCACCTAAACAATTGGTGCTTGTTGAATTTTACTTGGTGTGCCATCCCGTATGCAATGGAAGGCCCAACACTGATGAATGGTTGCAGAATTTGACTTCTTTGTAAAGTAGGCTGGTCTCTGTACTCCTAGTATCATAGCTAAATAGACAATATTTAAAACCTTAGAGCTTTAAGTAAGCTAAGAGATAATTAATTCAACCCCCTCTCCTATTTTCCTGAAGCTGACAGAGATTAAGTGACTGGTAAGTGTAACCTAGATGTTAGCTGCGGCCACTCTGACACGAGGAGCTTTGGTTAGCTTGACAGGAGCTCCCAAAACATGGCCTTATGAGCATTACTCTAGATTCCTATCCCCATCCTCTTTCCTGTTCTCTTTCTGAGCCTTTCTTCTCCAAAAAACCAGTAAAATTCTTCCTCTTGTTTCACAAAGAATGAGCCCACCCAGTTTTAGGTGGTCCTGGTAAACTCTTCCTCCATTCCAACCTTTTCCCACATAAATGTAAAACTTTTTCAGGCTACTTATAATGAACACAATTTTCTCCATCACATTACATTAATCTCAAATCTGGTCTAAAACTCAGGTTTTAAATTTTCAAGTCTCTGCTCTTTCCACAACATAATTTATCTACTTTAAGTAAGAGTAAAAGCTGTGTGAGTAAAGCCATCATCACGTGATGATACACTTGTGTTTTGTTTAAATTTGTATCATCTGTTGCCCTTCACAGGAGGGAGCAATGATCAGTCAACATTTTAATGGACCGAAACCTAGAATTCAGGCTTAAAGTCTTTACATTAACTAATTATTAAACTCTTTGCAATTAGATATTTTTATTATGTACTTAATATAGATGTTAGTATTAGCTAATTAATATCTTTGCAGATGGAATGATAACATATACAAATGTGCTAGCCATTCTTCCTTATTAACTAATACCCATTTCCCCTTATTAAATAAAGGATATTGGTAAATTTCCTAACATTTTTCAGTTTTATGTTCTCATATAGTTTAAACATTGGAGCCAGCATCTGTTTCCTTTTGTGTTTGAGCATGCAAATTCTAAAGGGTCAGGGCTCTGGCTCCTATATTTTATGCAAGGTATTTGGCTTGGCATGAGCCCGTAGTGTCAAATAACAACCACAAGGATTTACGAAGCCCAGTCTGAGAAAGGTCACCAAAATGCATAAGTTGACTTTGAGAGTAGATTCTATAGGCTTGAAATGAGGATGATTAAATCTTAAACCTTCACTAAAGTTTGGAAAAGTCTAGCCAGATGTGAGTTTTTAAACACCCAGCGGTGATCAACCTCCTTTTCCCATCATGACCTTAAATTTATTTCCCAGTTCGGCTACTGAGTACTGTCTTTAAAAGGACTGTTCTATCCCACATGCCGCGGAGTGGCTGGGTCCGTGAGCCATGGCCGCTGAGCCTGCGCGTCCAGAGCCTGTGCTCTGCAACGGGAGAGGCCACAACAGTGAGAGGCCCGCGTACCGCAAGAGAACAAACAAACAAAAAAAAGTACTGTTCTTTTTAAAACGGAACAAAAGTTATACCCCGCCAGTATTTAAAACATGTGTGATGGGATGGAAAAGAGATACATGAAATGAAAAGACAAATTTGAAAACGTTCCAAGGTTCCAAGATGCAAAGCACCTGGAGTAGAGAGAGCAGGCTGCACGTGGCACCCCCAATCTCAGCTACAAAAAAGGCAGAGTGCTTACCAGATCTTTGAAAAAGCTCTATTCCCAGAAAGAACCAATTATAGTTGAATGCAATCCAGAAATTTGTGCCTGAAGGCTACTTCCTGGAACAGGTAGCACAGAGTTCCAGGATTCATGGACTGAGGAGGAAGTACTCTTCACTTCCCAGAAAATGGCTGGCACCTGAAGGGTGATGATTGGCATGCTGGAGATTGGAGAGCGTGTGGAGGACGAGCTGTTATTGTATGATGTATCTCAATGCGAGTGTTTGATTACACCACATAAAAATAATTTTGTCTTGAGATCTAGAATTTCAATGTGGTGCCCATTCATCAGTATACAGTACTACAGGCTACCTTATAACAAGGGCCACTTAATTATAGCCATCCAGGCCAACTAGAAGGAAAATCATAAAATAGCTGAGTGTTAACTATCTCTGGAGTTTGTTACTGAGAGATGACCATGACCTTTGGAGCTAAACCAATCTGAAGTCAGAACCCTGACTCTAGGCTAATCAGCTGTGTGATTGGGTGAGTCATTTAACCTATCTGAACCTTATTTTCCTCTTCTAAAATGGGAGTAATAAAGAGGAAATTATCAACAGTGTTTTGGAAGTAAATGAGTTCGTGTATGTAAAGAAGGTAGCGGAATACCTGGCACGAGGCAGGCCCTCAGTAAATGTTTTTTCCTTTATTTCTCTTTGATTCCTTTTGTCCCCCCTCCCCACTCTTTTCTTCTCTACATCAAGCCCCTATCCTATGCCACATTTTCTCAGAGCTATGCTCTCAGTTTGCTGTCACGCTACTCCTCCCATGGAGCTGGCTGCCAAAGGCTTTAAGTATCATCTAACCCAAGCATAATACCTATAACTTTTAGAGGCACATTGAAGGTTTGAAAACTCATTTTGACCTAAAGGAATGAATCTCTAATGGTGAAATTTCTGTTTTCTGGATTGCTGGCACGGGAGTCAGTTTTGTCTGGGGCCAGTCCCATCTTGGTATCCACAAGTTATGAATTTCTGAACATATTTTTACCCTTTTCTTCATGTGGCCTTTGCCTACCTACCTGTAAAGCCAGTCTGGTTATGAAACAGAGGGCTCCCCAAGACTGCTTTAATCAGAATTAAGACTAACTTACAGTTACTGTGCCAGTGCTCGTGTGCCAGTGGGATTGTGCACAGCTTCATTAGTAAGTTAACTGCACTGGGCCTTTCCAGAGATTGTGCTTCTTGATTTGGTCCCTGGATAAATTTGCAAGTGCTAATCTAGTTGTTGCTGGAGAGCATCCAAATGTAAGGCAGTACTATTTTCGCTAGATTGTTAGGCATTAGATTGGCAGGGTCTTGGACTCTGGTAAGTTCCGCAGGCCTGGAGGGAGGCTGGTCATCCAGCCAGATGCACGGGGAAGGAATTGTTGGGGAGCATGTGGTAGGGGAGGCCTATGAAGTCAGTGCCTTAAGGGATTTGCACTGTGACTTCCAAGCCCAAATTCAAGAGAGATTTATTGAGTGCCTACTGTGTGCTGGACACCATTGTAGGCATTAGGGATATGTCAGAGAATAAGACCAACAGAAACATTCCTACCCATTGTGGGTCTTACGTTCTAATGATAGGGGCGGGGCCGGGGAGGGCCGAGGGAGTACAGTAGATCAGTGAAAGGTGGATTGGGAGTGTGTATGATGAATGGAACACAATTTTATATGAGGTGGTTAGAGAGACCTTTCTGAGAATGCAGTATTTGAATGAGGAGTACACATAGAGGGGGTGAACATACAGATCAGGAGTTGGGGTGAGAGTGGTCCAGGTAGAAGAAATAATTTGGCAAAGGCTCTGAGGTGGAGAGCCCTCCTGACGTGTTTAGGAACAGCTAGGAGGCCTGTGTGCCCAAAGCAGAGTAAACAAGAGGGAGAGAAATAGGAGATAGGCCAGGAGGTAGAGGTGGGGACATATCTTCTAGGAATAAGGGGACCCCTTAGGAAGCTCCCAGGTGAGAGGTGAGGGTGTTTGGGCCAGGGTGGCAGCAGTAGAGAGGATGAGAGTAGTCATATTCTGGGTTTACTTGGAAGGTAGAGTCAGTAGGGTTTGCTGTTAAATTCAATGCGGGGAGTTAGAAGGCACGGGTCAGTGCTGACTCCAAGGCATTCATCCTGAGCAACAGGAAGCATTACCCTTGACCGAGATGGGGAGACTGGGCTGTACGAGGAGACAATTTAAGGGGAAAGAGCCAGAGCTTAGTTGAGTCATGTTAAGTCGGAGATCCCCAAATCTGGATTTGACATCCAAGGGAGATGTCGAGGAGGCAGTTGGGTTTGAGGTTGAAGTTCAGGGAAGAGATTGGGCTGGAGATAGAAATCTGAGAGTCATCAACATACAGATGGCGGTTAAAGCCAGGACACTTTCCGGAATCACTTCCTTTTAGTGAGATTTTCCTGCCTTTGACAGAACTCATATTCCCCCAGGGTGGATTTGGGTGTGGCCTCCTGCCATAGGTGACTTCTACTTTGTCCATCTATCTGATGTCTTGTTGGATTCAGGTGTCTTTGAAGCGAAGGGTCTGGTCCCCAAGGCGGATACAAGATGATCCACAGAGATGTTAGGAAGAACAGACTAGAACTTCTTTATATCTTTGATCTTGCCTTAAAATTCTTCTGTGTGTGTGTGTGTGTGCGCGTGTGCGTGTGTGTTTTATAATATGCTTACTATGTGCTGATGACATATCAAAGAAGGTTACACCTGTTGAGAATGTGTATTTATAAACTTCTAACAAGGTGGGACATTGAAGATGTTTACAGACCACCACCCGGATGAAGGAGAGAGAGGACGTCTGTTAATTCAGGGCCTCTAGGGGGATGGGTAGGAATCAGGAGAGTCCTGTTTCTTTGTCTCTGCTGGAGTGAGAGGGACACCCAGCTTGCCCATTGTAGAAGAGATCTTTTTTTTTTTTTTTTTTTTTTTGCCGGTACAGGGGCCTCTCCCCCCCGTGGCCTCTCCCGCGGCGGAGCACAGGCTCCGGACACGCAGGCCCAGCGGCCATAGTCCACGGGCCCAGCCGTTCCATGGCACGTGGGATCCTCCCGGACCGGGGCACGAACCCACGTCCCCTGCACCGGCAGGCGGACTCCCAACCACTGCACCACCAGGGAAGCCCAAGATTGCAATTTTTTGTTGCAGGGCACGGGCTTCTCTCTAGTTGTGGCGTGCAGGCTCCAGAGCACGTGGGCTCTGTAGTTGCAGCACATGGGCTCTCTAGTTGTCGTGCGGGCTTAGTCCTTATTTGCCTTTAAGCTGTGACTGCTTTCCCAGGCTTGAGTTTGAACTGGTGTTTTAGAAGGCAGAAAGGACACTTAAATATATTCACTTATTTAGTAAGTGTTTACTGAGGATCTGCTTTGTTCCAGGCCCTGTTCTAGGCACTTAGATTAAACAGGGGTGAATAAGACCAAGACCCTGCTCTCCTGAAGTTTCTGTTCTAGGAGACTTCTGGGTCAATATTTATGGTCACAGAAGGAGTCTCTTCTATGAAGCTCTAAGACAATTCCAGGGCTTCCGGTTATCATGTGTGTACTTAGCATTTGTGCAGAGGTAGGTCTTCCACTCCTCAGTTTATGGGTGACGAGGAAAGGAAGAGCCTGTGGAAGTGACCTGTTTGAGATGGCTCTTCATGATGGAGGTACAACAGGTAGGGTGTGCTTTCAGTTCTTGACTATTCTAAGCACTTAATGTTTGAAGGGTGAATATTCACATATGACCACCACTGGGTTCCCTTTTATCTGCCCTCCTGTGAGACCACTTTTTGGGGAGATGGCCAGGGGACAGCATCTTGTTGGATACAATGCATTGCACAGGGACAATGGCTTTCTGCCAGGGTTAAGGCAAGTCAGTCATTCAACCCTACGTGCCTCCATCATGGTGTTTGGGGTCAGATGGATGTTGATAGCCCAGGTCCTTCTCCAATTTTCTAGAATTTCTAATTTCCAAGAATTTTCTGAAATTCAGTCTAAGCCCTGACTCTTGTCTATTTGGTGTCTGTCTTATCTATCTTGAGATGTGAAGTTGTAGCTTGCTATAATTTTCACCTCTGGGGATAGATATCAAATATGCCTTCAGAGCAATGGAACGTACTTGGAAGCGGAGAGCAAAGAACCAAATGGAAGAGGGAGATAGTGGGTTCCCTGATGGTACAGAAGGAGATGCATGACCTCCCTGTCCTTGACCTTGAGCTCAGGGATACCAGCCATTTTCACACCCTCTAAGTTCTGCTGTCTTGGAGTAAAGCACTGTTCACTCATCCCAGTTATGGATCTTGTTGGGGTGTTAAGTACCAACGATAATTAGTGAAGGAGGCAATGGAGGTTACAAGAGAAAAAGAGGGCAATGGAGAGAGAAGGGGCAGAGAGAAGGTAGAGCGGCTTTGGGGATGATGAAGTAATAGTGACCTGGGCCGAGAGACTGCTTCCTTCCTCCATCATTGGGAGAGAGTCAGGCAGTCTTTAATTGACTGGTGGCTGTGTGCCTGTGTATAAGGCCTCCTCTGGAGTTGCAAATGCTGTCCAACCCTGCGTCTTAGTCAAAGCACTGGCTTAAGGTCTAAATAAAGTTTATTTCTCTCAAGCATCCTTATTTATTTTACACTCCTGGAGCCCTGCAAAGGCCACAGTGTATAGTACTGATATTATTCTCCTAGGAAGTTGGGGTCTTTATTTTTTAATTTCCTTTGTTTAGAGCATCTAGAGTTGAATAGATGAATAAGGAATGTTTGGGGGCAATGAAGTATGTAGGAAGTTGGGCCCACAGTCAAAATCTAAGACCCTGAGGGTCACTTCTGACCCAATTTAGGCTCTCCTGGAGCTTGAGTACCCAGTGGGGAGGTGGGTGGATGGATGGACACCTGCGGGTAGATGAAGAGTGAGGGTGAATATTGTATATTCCTCTCCTTCCTTTGGTGCTTAGGTTGTTATTGCTAAGAGTGAGCCAGACCTTCCTGCCCTCAAAGAATGAATCATTCCCAGGAGAGTAAATGTCATCCACAGACATATTTATGATTCCCACTAGCTCTGCCCTTTAAGCTGCTTCTCTGTAACAGTTCCCTTAAAGCTGCACCATCCAATAGAATAGCCACTAGCCACATGTGGCTATTTATATTTCAATTAATTAAAATTAAATTAAATTAAAATTTCAGTTTCCCCCTCTCACTAGTCACAGTTCAAACGCTTATAGCCACATGTAGCTAGTAGCTAATGTAATGGACAGTGCAGAACTGTAGAACACTTCCATCATCACAGACATTGCTATTTGGTAGAGCTGCCTCAAAATCCTTGGGGGATTAGAACTCCCTTGGGCCTGTGTTTGCAGGTATGGAAATGGGTACCTTCCGTCTCAGTGAGCCTGGTTGTTGCCACAGATCCAGGGCCACCTGATGGCCAGTCTGGCACAGAGTGGCACAGAACCTGTTTGGAGCTCAAAAATTGGTAAAATAAGCTACAGTGGAAGTGCGAGGACTAATCAGCTCAGGGATGCATTAGATTTAAAAGAAACAGGAACAGAATCCAGGCCCAGGAAAATGCAGACTTGAAGGTCTCTTCATGGTGGTTTTATTTCCCTTATTTTAGAGATGAGGAAGTTGTTTCTGAGAGGTTGAGCGACTTGTGCAAGGCAGTGGAAGTGGTTAGGCTGAAAGTAGGATCTGTAGCTCCTGACCTTGAATTCTTTGCTTTTTGTATTGGACCACATTGCCCCTCAAAGAAAAGAGGTCAGAGCCTGATTGGTCATAATGAGTTGCTTTTCTCTTCTGATGAAGACCCCTATCAGAGCAAATGGACTAATTGTCTGGGGGTCTTTGGCCCTACTAAGCCTTGTGACACCCTAGTTGTTGGAGGGGAGAGGTAAGTATTATTTTGAATCTTTACCATATACTAGATACGGTGCCAAGTCTTTTTAATATATTGTCACATGAGTAGCAGATATTTTTTTCTCATTTTAACAGATGAAGAAACTGAGGCTCAGAGAATATTTGAATCTTGCCCCAAATCTCAAAGCTAGTAAGCAGATGGGATACAAATTTAGGTCTGTGTTATTCCCGAGCCTGGTCTTTGCACCATTGCACAGTTCTGTAATGAGCAAACCCAGTAGTGACAAGGTGAGACACCTGGGGCCCTGGAGAGTAGGTGCATGTATGGCATTGCCTGTGTCTGAGGATGTGAGTTTGGGAAGGATGTCGGCAGACCCTGGGTCGACCTCTTCTTAGACATAGGATTCTCTCAGCCATGTGTGTGAGGAGAATAAAAAAAGCTTTGGAGTGGGTTGGACAAATGGGGCTGCCAATTTCTTTGGAGTCCAACTGCATGAGTCAAAAAGGGATTTGCCTCTTTTACATTGGTGGAAGAGAAGAGTGCCCCACTGACCCCTGCTCTGAACACATGTGAGCCCTTAAGATAAGCTCCCTGGATGCTGAGATCAGATAAAAGTAAATACCTTTATGCAACCAAGTTGGCTTCAGATATTCGTGCCGGGGACTTGCTTAATGGGGATGCTAAGGGGCAGGTTTTCTGGAGCTTCTGAAGAAAGGAAACAGAAGGAGAGCAGTGAGATAAGTGCCCAAAAAGGGAAGAGAGACTTTAGATTTCTCCTTTTAACCCAGTGTCTTCAGTAACTGAGAAGACAGGTCATATTCTGCCAACAGCTTAAATTCATGGAGGCAGAGAGGGTGAAGGGAAGGGAGAAAAGAATGCTGTTCATGGCTTAGAAAGCAGTTCTCATCCAGTGGATTGTACTGGTTCCTGGGAAAGAAATAGCAGCTCATCAGAAGCTTGGTTTGCAGCTGTGAGCCCAAAGGGGAACTGAGAAAACCAGCCACCAATGTGGCAGACAACAGAATTGCATCCTCCAAGACGGTGAGCCGAGGAAAGAAGGACCATTTTGTCCTGAGAGGACTTATCCGGTCTTTCTTAGGCCTTTAGATTTGAAGATGGCTATTTCCTTTGCCAGATACATCCTTAAAGGAAGAGACTATTCAGAGTGAAACCAAGTGTCTAATTCGGGGCAGGGAAAGTGTGTCAGTTATTTACTGCTGCGTAACAAGATTGCGTACAATAGCAATTTGTTATTTCTCATGATTCTTTGAGTTGACCCAGTAGTTCTGCCCCAAGTACTCCTACTGGGGTCACTTGTATAACTTCATTCGTCTGGCAGAAAGGCTGAGCTAGAAGATCAAGAAGGTCTTTCTCTCACATCTGGGGCCTGGGTTCTCCTGCACGTGGCTTCTTTTCTTCCAGGGCCTCTCCATGTGGCCCTCTCTCCAGCAGGATAGCTTGGGCTTCCGTGTAGAATGGTAGTTGGGTCCCAGGAGAATAAAAGCAGAAATTGTCAGATGTCTTAACGGCTAGGCTTGTAACTGGCACAGCATCACTTCTGGCACTTCCGTGGATCAAAGCATGTCTCAAGGCCAGCCCAGATTCATGGGGCAGGAAATAGGATATACCTCTTGATGGAAGAAGTGGCATGTGGACATCAGGATGGGATGAATTACTGGCAGCCATAGGAACTGTGAGAGCATGATATAAGGAATCACAATAAGAACTTTATCTTTGGTCTTCATTCCCAGTTACTGGCCCTAGAGCTTCCAAAAAACTTGACACTTCCTGAATGACAGGAATGAGAGGAGTATCTTTTGTTATTTATAACAAGCCCCTTTCAGCATAACTGAGTTTATGCTAATGAGATGACTCTTGATGGGCCCCTAGATGGCTTCAGGGTGGGTACAGTTTGCCAGAGGCACCAACCATGGGATGAGAAAGTTAGAACTTTTAGCCCCACTTTTCAACCTCCAGGAAAAAGAGAGGGGATGAAGATCGAGTTAGTCCCCAATGGTCAGTGACTTAACCAATCATGCCTGTGTAATGGAACCTTTATAAAACCCCTAAAGGACAGGTTCAGAGAACTCCTGGGTTGGTGACTACAATGAGATGCTGGGAGAGTGGGGCAGCCCTCCCCTCATACCTTGCACTATGCATCTCTTCCATGTGGCTGTTCCTGACTTGTATCTTTTAGAATAAACCAATAGTAAGTAGAATGTTTTCCTCAGTCCTGTGAGCTGTTCCAGCAAATTATCAAGCCCCCAATTTATAGGTTGTGATATTTAGCACATAAAAATACAGGATGTCTAGTTAAATTTGAATTTCAGATAAACAACTCTTTTATTATAAGTATATCCTATGGAATATTTGGTACATACTTACACTAAAGTACTTGTTGACTTTTAGAGATTCAAATTTAACTGGGCAGTTTATGATTTATTTCACAACCCTACCTTGTGGTAACAGTGGCTCTCCAAGGGAGAGATTCTCATGAGGGCATGGGTGGAGGCTGTAGGAGTGAATTGGCCTCCAGAGTTTGTAGTCCAAGACATGGATATTTGGAAAAATCCTCCTAGGCCAGTGCTTCTCAAACTTTAATGTGCACATGAATCACCTGGGGATTTTGTTCAAATGCATATTTTGATTCAGAAGGTTTTGGGTAGGACCTGAGATCCCACCTTTCTAATAAGCTCCCAGGTGATGTGCATGACAGCCCATGGACCACACTTTGAAGAAGCTTGGTCTACAAAGTCCAGAGAGAAAATATTTTTGGCTTTGCAGACCATAGGGTCTCTGTTGCAACTACTCAGCTCCTGTGTTGTATCAGAAAAGCAGCCATAGACAGTATGTAAACAAAGGAGCATGGCTGTGTTCCAATAAAATTTTATTTACAAAAATAGATGGTGGACAGGATTTGGCCAAGCAGGCAGTAATTTGCTGACCCCTGGGCATGATGATTCTGATGTGCCCCCTTCTCTAATGAGAATCCTTTGTGCAAGGAAGGGAAGACTTGTATCCCTTGTAGTAGACTAAGTCTATAATTTCAGGGGTTCAGAAAGGATTGCCCTAAATCTCTCATCCTCAACTACAAATCTCTCTCCACTCACGATTACTTCAAGTCTTCAGCTAATATTTGGTTCTCCATTGAAATGCAAATTGCCTGAACTAGGAATCCTTTTAAGCTAATAAACAGCCTTTACATCCCAGAATAAATGTATTTAGGATCCTTCTTGAAGGAGAATAGAAGAGGACCCTGGAACAGGAAAGTTGAGGCTATAACTCATTGATACTTTTGTCTAGGGTAGGACAGGTGGTCCTTACATTGCTCTCCATCTTTAAAATATGCTTGCCAATGTTGATAATTAAAATATTCATCTTACTAAAGAGTATTCAGGTGTGTGAAAGGGCAGTCCTTGATCAATTGTCCTGTTTGCCTGGGACAGAGAGATTGCCCAGGATGTGGGATTTTCAGTGTTAAAACAAGGACAGTTCCAGGCAAACCAGGATAGAGCGAGGGAGGGAGAAAAGTCAGTGAGCTCTCAGATGATCAATTCCCACTATAACGATTTGGTGACAACACATCTCCCCTGAACTCAAAGACGATTAAAAGAGTCTCCAAGGAATATCCATTTTATTTTATTTGAACTTGAAATCGTAGACACTGTAACCAGTGACAGAAACAGAGCCTTGACGTCTATACAGGTTGGGAACTGCTTCTTTGGGCCACATTTCTCAGCCGTCTACACAATTAGGTGTTCAGTGGGTGCTTGTTGGTGGTGACAGTGGTTTGAATGGTGACAGTAATAACAATAATGAGTGTAAATAATGGCTAACATGTATTGGGTGCTTAATGTCAGTTAAACTGTATATTTCACATTCATTATCTTATTAAATGCTCTCACAGCAATCCTGTGAGACAGGTTCTCTCACTTTCTCCAGTTTACAGAAAATTCAATTGTGGTTTAGAGAATCGTTTTGACTTGTCCAGAAAGCTAACGGGGTTCAAACCCTCTAGACCCTTAATTATTCATGAGTCCATGGCACCAAAGCCTTCCCTGGTATTTTCTCCAGCTTCTAGGGGCCCTTTCCTGGCCTCCTTCCCTGGTATAGTGGGATGCTTGTCTTTGACAGGATATTTAACTTCACTGAGCCTGTTTCCTTATATGCTTAAAAAAGGGGGAGGTGCAGGGCTTCCCTGGTGGCGCAGTGGTTGAGAGTCTGCCTGCCGATGCAGGGGACGTGGGTTCGTGCCCCGATCCGGGAGGATCCTGCACGCCGCAGAACGGCTGGGCCCGTGAGCCGTGGCCGCTGGGCCTGCATGTCCGGAGCCTGTGCTCCGCAGCGGGAGAGGCCACAGCAGTGAGAGGCTCCGTGTACCGCAAAAAAAAAAAAAAAAAAAGGAAGAATGGTGGAAAAGTGCATTTTAACCATCATTGTTGTCACTATTATCTGCCTGTGGGGTCAGCTTCCTCATAGCACATGCTCTCCCTGCCTGCTTCGATATAAACCCTGTAGAAACATTTTTTTGGCTAAGAAAGGGTACAACAATATTTATGTAGCAGGTCACTATTTTTAGAGTGATTCCAAATGATTTTATTTAATTCTTACACCAGTTTCGTGAGATAGGATCACAAGGAAGCTGAGGCCTAGAGTGTTAATGACTTTCCAAGTTGCCACAGCAAGTTTGGACAAAGCCAAGGCTTAAATTCAGTCTCTTGAGTCAAGATCCAGAGCTTCCCACTAGGTCACTGGTTAAAACTAGAGGCAAAGGACAGGCAGCCATCAGCGTGAAATGTCTTCCAGCCAGCTCTCTCCTCCTCTGCTGCACATTGCAATCACCTGGGGATATTTTAAAAGAGCCCACACCTATTATTCTCTGGGGTGGGACCCCAGCATCAATACACTGTAAAGTTCCCCAGGAGGTTCAACTCAGGGAAGCTTGAGCATCCAGCTTTAAACTCCGTGGAAATTATATTAGGCAGTGATGATTGACTCTAGCTGCACATTAGAATCATCTGAAGAGCCCTAAAAAAATACCTGTGCCCCGCCCCACCCTAGCTCACAGAGTTGGGATCTCTAGGGTTAGTGGTTTCTATTATATTTTAATTCCTCAGATGATTCCATTATGTAGCCAGGGTTGAGAACCACAGGATTATGCCACCTCTTTGGCTCCAAGCAGGCTCACTATCCATCATGGTGGATCCCCCCTCATCTCTCCTTCCAGCCTCAACACTGGGCAAAGAACCACCCGTCAAAAATGTCAAACCATGCTGCTAGTTCACTGCGTGTCCAGCCTCTGGTTTTGTGTTCTTTTCATTATTCACAACCAGAAGCAGTTGGTGGGTGAGGACCACACCCAACACTCTTACCCCTGGCCATCTTGGAGTCTGTCAACCTTTGTGAGCCAAATCACCATTTACCACCAGCCATGGCATTTAGGATTCTCTCACGTAGCAACGTTTCTTAAATAGGTGGCCAAAGCCAGAGGAAGAGATGCTGTCTTTATTAAAATTCCTTTGGGCGTGTCCACTGACTGACAGCACGTGCTCATTAATGTAACCGAGCAAGCATCCTCCCTTCCTCCTGCACGCGAGACAGATACTGAGAAGTTTGCCTGGCACCAGCCTTCAGGATGGCAGAAGCTGCTGTTCAGCTGTGGCTGCTTTGACCTGAGGCCTTTTGGGGCACTTGGACAACCAAATCTTTTGAAATAGGGACTGAGTCGGCCTTGCTTCATTCACTCAATGGTGGTGCAGGGGCAAGGCCCTGTCTGTTATCCTGCCCACAAGTCCGGCCCCCTTGGCTTTTCATGGGATGCTTGTTACAAATGCTGGTTCCCAGACCCCATCCTGCTCTCAGAATCTCCGGAGGGGCTGGGGGCTGGGAATCTGAATCCTTAGCAAGCTCCCCGGGGGGTTCCTCTGCCTTCTGAACCTTGGCATAGTTAAGAAAGCCTGGGGCTTCCCTGGTGGCATAGTGGTTGAGAGTCCGCCTGCCGATGCAGGGGACACGGGTTCGTGCCCCGGTCCGGGAGGATCCTCCGTGCCGCGGAGCGGCTGGGCCCGTGAGCCATGGCCGCTGGGCCTGCGCGTCCGGAGCCTGTGCTCCGCAACAGGAGGGGCCGCGACAGTGAGAAGCCCGTGTACAGCAAAAAAAACAAACAAACAAAAAATGTAATGGGACATGTATTGCATGTATTAACATCACCATCTGGAACAGCATCCCATAATCAAATCGATAAATATTTCTGTCATGAAGTATATAAATATTTACATTAGGTGTATATGTAAAGATAATAAGCAGTCATAAATTAGTTCAGATCATGTCCACCACTAAATGAATTTTGGCACCAATTTAAAAAGAAAAACACTTTAACTTTTCAGTGGTTTTTGGAATTACAGATTCCATCATGGAACTATTCATCTTTTAAATAATTTTGTGCAAGCACTTGGTTTCTTTCAACTAATTGGTGATTTCATAGGACCTCTTCATAAGTTGTTAAGTTAAAAATTGAAAACAGATAAATTCAAGCAACATCTGTAGTCCAGATTTGGCAGGCCAGGTAAACACAACAGTACCTCAATAAGAATCATTCCTGTCTGCCTGTGGCTCCTTGCATGGTTGAATTCACTTAACTGAAAATTTCTGATCCTGAAAAAAATAACCCAACTACAAATTTAAAAAAAAAAAAAAAAAAAAGCCTGGATCCATCCGTTTTTATGAATAAACAAATGAGACCCTTGGACTGAAGAGCCCTGGGTTGGGAGGCAATGGCTCAGGAAGGGCAAGAGAAAAGGGGATCGTAGTAGTGTTTACGCAACGTGGCACGGAGGGCGTGTGCGTGCGTGCTCGGGCACATGCGTGTTCGTGCGCGCGTCTGCGTATGCGCGTGTGCAGACCTGCGCATGCCTGTAGCCCAGCCTTGGGGGGCGGCTGTTGTCTTTGCTGCTTCCGCATTCATAGCCAGATTCTTTCATCGTTCCTCACTTTATTACGTTTTGCCAAGAAGTTCAGCTTTTACTAAGGGCACCCGGGTTTATGGCAGCAATATTTCTCACAGTGTTAGAGATAAAATATCAGGCTAATAACAGACTGCCTGCTAATGTGAATCGCACGAGGAAGGCAATCTTCGGAAAGAAGTCCTACCAGAGAATGCAAAGTCTTAAGATTTTGTGAAAGCAGTTGGTGGGATTGGATGCACTTTGCGCTTGCTAAGGAGATGAAATAAATGATTTGTGGTAAGTGGTAGCAGCTGCAGAAAAGAGCGTTTTCCTACACCTGCCGTTTCCTAATGGACTAGGGGCTCCCAGGGGCTCAGGCAAAGGGCCAGAAACTTAACTGTGGGGTTTAAGGAGAGACTTCTCTTCTCTGCCCCTCCCCCTCGTTTTAGTGCCACTTCTCAGCCTCGGTGAATGCAGGAAACCAGTTGGTTTCTCCCACGTGTTCTAAAAAGGAGCCCATTAAGGGATGATGGGGGACCTGGGAGGTCTGTTGGCAGTGATTTCTGAGATTTCCCTTCCCTCTTAGTTACATTCAGGCACCTGCTGGGCAATCCTACTGCTGCCACTTGTTGCCGGGAATTTTAACAAGTAGGGGCGGGTGCTGGGACTTGAAAATACCACGGGTTGAAAGGATGCTGCTTTTCTGTGCATCAGATCCCTGTAGACAGGCCTCGAGCATCGTGCTTATTCTGTAACTCTGCAGGGCCAGGGGTGGGTTTCGTCACACAGGAACTTCTGAGAAGGTGCGCATGGTATCATATGGAAAGGCTGTTAAAGGCTGTGACTCCATCCTTCAGACCATCTAGGGAGCTTAAGAGGTGATGCTCAGGAGAGGAGAGGCCATTGGTGCCCGCTCAGTAATGAGGCTCTGAAACTGCTGACGCACACCGAGATCTGAAGCAGGAGCAGTAGGGGAAAGGAGCATCGTCTGATGCATTGTTGCCCAATGCCCAGAAGGCATCAGGGCCACTGGTTGGTGTCCGGCTGCAGCCTTGACCTCTGCTTTTGCCACCTTGCGTCACCAGAATCAGGTACCCATCTGCCCAACACCAAACAACTGTGCCAATTCTAGGACGAATTCAGTATCCTTTTTATCTGCTCCTAGAAGATCGGTCCCACCTTCATAACCTCCCTCCCCACCTGGTCCCCTGGTTCTAGGCCTACCTCAGTAACTCACACAGTAACTTGCTTTCCATTGGGGAAAAAATGGAAGGAAATGTCAGACTTTGTGTGAGTCAAAGTCAGCCTGAGAAATAATCTCATTCTCTGAAACAGTCACAGCGGTCCCGTGGAATAGAGAGGGCAGGTATCATGGCCTCCATTTTCTAGGTGAGGAAACAGGCTCAGAGAGGTTACTTGGGTTACCTGCGTTCACACAGAATTCACAGTACAGCTAGGATGAGAAGAAGTCTTCTGACTTTCGAATCTTTGGTGCATCCAACACCCCCCTTAGCCAGGAGAACCTTCCACTGTTACTGCATCGTCTGCACAAGCTCAGGTAACTCTGCCCAAACCACCTAACCCAGCAAACCTCCATGCCACAAGACACGTGGTTGGGGCATGGATAGCCCTGAGACTAAATGTCTGCCGTCACGTGGGCAGGGGCCAGTGGGATCCTCCATTTAGGACATCAGTGGGAGGGGGTAGGAGAGGGTGGCAAGTAGGCAGGGGCTTGTCCACTAGATGTGAGAAGAGAAGCAGTCCCATTTTTGTGTGCAGGGCGGGAAGGAGGACTTTGCTGACAGCTGGGGTGATGGACGGTGAGGGAGAGTGCATGGTGTGTGAGCAGTAATGTGATAGAGGGTGCACATTACGGGCAATTACAATTTGAATAAATTATCAATGGAAAGAAATAGAGGAGTAGAAAGCTGTTCTATTAACCCCCTGAAGTTACGTTCACAGCATTTTGAAAAAGTTTATCAATTGCTGTGAATTACTAGCTCGGTGACAAATGCGGATGCTGAGAGAATGCCTGATTGCAGCTTCTGTAGCAGGCGATGTTTTATGGGATGATTTAAAACAACAGTCTTATGTATTTTAAAACATCAAAGGAAGTAGAAAAAGAAAGCTCAGGGAGCCTAGTGAATTCACCTGCCTGTGAGCAAACTTTGCTATAAATCCTACCTATGATTTTTCAGTTTTATCTGTTTTCCTTCTTTTGATATTATACATTTCTCTGGGCTCACTGCCTGGGGCTAAGATGTGTCCTGTGTGTTATCCCAAGGAGTGTTTTACCAACTCACTGCGTGGATGAGAATAGAGCTCCAGCTAGAGATAAGACAGTGTATAACTACTTTCTAAGCTGTTGTCGTGCTGAAGTCTTCACACTTCCCCCTTCCACTCCCCTACTGCCTATATTTCTATTTCCAGATAACAAAAGGTGAGTGTGAGCCACTCATTTCTTCTTTAGGACTCCTGCAGAGCTCTGGTGATCTTGGCGTGTGGTGACTCTGTTCATGTGTTTTCTCTACCACCAAACTGGAACTGCTGAGGCCTCGGTCCTTGGGGCATGGGAGACAGCGTTCAGCTTGGAATCGGCATTCAGCTTGGAATCAGGAGCCCTGGGTTATATTTGAGACCTGCCTTGGGCTGGCTATGGACTTAAGTTTATCAGAAGCCTGTGATTTCCTCACTGGTGAACCAGGTAAAAATGTCTGACCTCCCTGGCTCATAAGCTTGGGCGGTAGGAAGTGAGAGAAGGGAGGTATCAAAGAGGGTGGAGTAGTTGCAGAGGGTGTTTGTGGAGGGGCAGAAGGGTGCTGGGATGATAGGTGCGTTTCAGATGTTACTTATAATTCTGTGGGATACGTGTTATTCCCATTTTAGGGATGACGAAACAAGTTCCGAGAGGCTGAGTAAATCACTCTAGGGAAAACACATTGGAGGTGATTGGAACCTAGATGCGTTTGGCTCCAAGGTTCATGTTTCCCCCCACACCAGGTCCCCTGTGTTTATGCTGATACAGAACTAATCATCGGCATCACCTGGGGCCAGCATCAGCACCAGCAGGAAACAGGTTAGAAATACTGCTTCTTGGCACGTCCCACATCTGTGCATTCAGAGGCTGCAGTTTAACAAGATCCCCAGGTGATTCCTGTGCATATTAAAAGTTGAGAAGCAGGAGGCTAGTAGACGAGAGCTGAGGTCAAAGCAAAGCACCAGGAGGGGCTGTGTGCTCGGATTATGGTGAGGGAAGTATTTCTGACCAGGCTAGAAGGGGAAAGAGTAAATACCGGCCTGGTTCTGAGAATTTGCGTGATCTGTGTGCTTGGGTAAAGGAGCCTCCCCACCTTGCATCCCACTGTGCTTAGGAGTGTCCAGGTAATGGGATAAAACAGGTTCTGGGTGAGGAGTGAAGTGATACACACTTACTCTCTGCTCATTTGGACAGTTGTGGATGAAACATGGGACTGGAGGCACAAAACTGTTGTTTGAATTAGAATCCTCCATGGGTAGGCCGGGCTGACACTGGACAATCCTGTATCTGTTTCCTCTTTTGTCAGATGTGGTGGTAGCACCTCCTTCACTGGGTTGTGGTGAGGATTAATCAAGATGTGGAAGTGCCCAGCATAGCGTCTGGCTCAACACATGTTCCATGAGGTCCACTGCCCATCTCACTAGATGTGGCCTGGAAGTTTGCTCAGGGAACATGGGAAGAACTTAAGTCTCTTCCTCAATCTTTACCCTTCCTGGGTGCTTCTTGCCGATGGCGAAGGTGTTCGCTTGGAGTGGGGGCTGGGTGTCAGCCTGTAGGACAAGTCCTTCTCAGAGTGTGGTCCCTAGACCAACAGCGTCTGCATCACCTGGGAACCTGTTGAAAATGCAGAATCTCAGGCCCCTTCCCTTGACCTGCTGAATCAGAAAGTCTGTGATGGGATCCACCATTCTGTTTTTCACAAGTTCTCTGGGTGACTTGAGAACCACCACTTTAGCGGCTTGGAGATCACACACCTGGGAAGTGCCCTGTGGTGGTGGTGGTGGGATGTTTGCATGTACTTGACTCTGGAGCGTGTCCTTTGAGGCAGACCCCAAGAGCTCCGGTGGGTACTGAGGCCATGTTACAATTAAATGATCACTTAGAGGAAGTCACTGCAGAGGACACACAGGCAGCCAATTCATTAACCAGGAGCAACTTCTTGCAAATTAAAAAATGTTAATGATCAGTTTTGAAGCATTGAGAGTATATCAGGGACCACATGCCTGGAATGAACATTTACCATATGGTGCCTTTGGAAGCTAATATTGATTCTCATTATTTTAAACGATTACAAACATTGCAGGTGTTTTGTAATAATCTCCATTGTCTAATTAGAACATGCGTGAAACGAGCTCATTCCGCTGGCTAACGAATATTGATTTGAACTGCAGAGCTCTGGTGCAGGGGAGGAATTGGGGCTGTCTGGACAAGTTGCCAGCTAGCGCCATCCTCCTTTCTCCGTAAATTCTTAATCCTGGGGATACAGGGCATTTTGACAGGCAGGCATCCACGGGGGCTCCGACCTGATTTGGGCCTGCTCCAGCCTTCAGGGTCTACTCCCGTCAGGTAGTAAGCTGGGACATTTGGAATGAGCATGAGTGCTTTTTTTTTTTTTTTTTTTTTTTTTTTTT
>NW_006773166.1:1084249-1137710 GCF_000442215.2 Lipotes vexillifer | reverse complement strand
GGCCTCTCACTGTTGTGGCCTCTCCCGTTGCGGAGCACAGGCTCCGGACGCGCAGGCTCAGCGGCCATGGCTCACGGGCCCAGCCGTTCCGCGGCATGTGGGATCTTCCCGGACCAGGGCACGAACCCGTGTCTCCTGCATCGGCAGGCGGACTCTCAACCACTGTGCCCCCAGGGAAGCCCTAGCATGAGTACTTCTGTGGCCTTTTCTTCTTTTCTCATTCCCCATTTCTCTTCTTTCTTGTCTCCTACCTCTTGTTGATTTTAGAGCATCTCTATGTCTAAATGCTTTAGGCGAAATCTGCTGGAAATGGGTCTTACTTTAGATTTGAGTTACCCACATCTAGTTAGAGGCCTCATGTCTTAATAGTATCTCTCCAGCAAGACTGGAAGCTCCTTGGAGACAGGCTTATGTCCCATCCTTAGTTTGTATTCTCCTTCAAGGCCTACTAAGTGCATTATAAATACCCCACAAAGGAGGGTATTGTTATTAGTGTTATTCCTAGTCATTGTAGAATGAATAAGACCACTTTTAGGATGATACTTTGTGCTCCTTGGGTGTTTTCTATATACTTGCATATTTTAATTTATTAATCTGACACAACTTTCTGAGCATTCATTGCGGCACAAGGGAAAGTTTTATGAGACGTGGTTCCTGCAGACTGGAAGCTTGCAGTCTCCCTGGGGAGAGGGTGGTTAGAATGTGATGTGCTAACTGCAGAAATGGTTTGAACAGGGCTCTCTGGGAGGCTGGGGAAAGAGCCCCGAATGCAGGCAAAAGGTGATGCCTGAGCCCAGTGTTGAAGAGCAAACTAAGTGGAGAGAGAGATGAGTGAGAGGAGAGCGCTCTACAAAGGCTCATAGGAGCTGGGGCTCTGAGACAGCGGTGTGGCCGGAACACGGGGTGTGCTCGTGGGCGAGGGCAGGGACTGTGGCTTTTGGGGCCAGGGAAAGAAGCAGAGCCTGGGTTATGGAGGCCTTTGTATACCATGCAAAGAAGCTAGGATTTTATTTGAAGGCTAAGGGTCTGTATTAAGAGAGTTAGATTTGAATTTCCTTTTATAGTTTTTAAAGAGTTGTATTTCAGAAAAATCACCCTTGGTGACACTGTAGAGGTGGAAACTGGAGGCAGGGAGACCAGTAACAGCCTGTCTGAGAAGAGATGAGAGTCTGAGCCAGGCAGAGATGGAGGAGATAGAATGTAGACGTATTTAGGGTGTGAGGGTTTGCATTCAATATGAGAACATTATTTGCTTTGCTTTCCTTGGTTATAAATACAATATTTACATTTTGTCACATTTGCTTCAGATCTGTTTTTTATTATAAAAATTTAAAAACTACAGGTGAAGTTTCTCTGCTTAGTTCCACCCATCATTAAGAATCTGGTATGTGTCCTTACAGTTCAGACTTTTCTATGTTAGTCTCATACTTAAGTAACATAGTAAATGTAGTATTTATGGAAATGGTTACCATTGTTTCCTGCAAATTGGTGTGTGTGTGTGTGTCTGTGTGTGTGCGTTGACACATTTAGCTCTAGTTTATCCATTTTGTCTACTGAACAGTACTTTATCATATGAATAGGTATGCATTCTCGTATTGGTGTACATTTAGAATGTTTACAGTTATTAGCTTTTACAGACATTTCAGCTCGCGTGAACATTTTGCACACTTCTCCTGTGCCTATGTATGAGGGTCTCTCTAGGATATATACCAGAAATGGGATTGCTGGTCTTAAGGAATACACATTTTCCAATTTAGCACATTTTGCCAAAGACTCTCAGATTTGATGGTATCAGTTTAAACTCCCACTAACAGTGGACAGTCTCTTTCTCCATGTTCTCTCCAGCACTTGTTATTATGGGCCTTATAAAGGTTGCCACTCTGATGTGAATGATTTTTCTTTGCATTTCTTTAATTATCAGAGATATTCAGCAACTTTTCATGTGTACTAGCCTTAAAGGTTCCTTTCCTGTGGGTTACTTGTTTATACCATTTGCTCATTTTGGTGGCGGGGGCGGGAGGTTTGCAACTCTTTTCACTCCTGTTTTGTTGAGATATAATTGACGTAAGCACTGTGTAAGTTTACGGTGTACAGCATAATAATTCGACTTACGTACACCATGAAATGATGACCACAGTAAGTTTAGTGAACATCCAAAATCTCATATATTTACAAAATTAAAGAAACAGAAAAATATTTTCCTTATGATAACTTTTAAGATGTACTGTCTTAACAACTTTCATATATAACCGTGCAGCAGTGTTAGTGATACTTATCATGTTGTACATTACATCCCAGTACTTATTTATCTTATAACTAGAAGTTTGTGCCTTTGACTGCCTTCATCCAATTTTTTAATTGATTTGTTAGAGTTCTTTATATGTTCTATCAATCCTCTCTCTGTATATACATCCGTGCACATGTGTATATAAAATATGTATGTGGGTATATATGTATAAATAATATCTTCTCTCATTTTATCTCATTTTTAAACCTTATGATATCTTTTTCTAAAAGGAGGCTTCCAAAAAATTGATGCTGCAAAGGTATTAATTTGGCCCTCCATGAGATGTTATTTATGGCTTGTCCAAAAAATCTTTCACTATTTTAATGTCATAAAGCTAGTAGGCATGACCCTGTATATCCTTCTAATAGTCTTAAAGTTTTGCTTCTGACCATTAGGTCTCTAATGCAACAGGAGTATATTTTCACATGTGGTAAGGGACATAGGGAATAGAATTCTATTTATTTACTTTCTTCCTTTAAAAGTCAGTTACCCCACAACATTTATTGAACAATCCATCCTTTACCCACATAATTATAGTGCTCCCTTCATTGTATACCCAGATCCTCTATGGGTCCTTGTTTGAGGGCTCTCTTTTCTGTGCATCAGTCTATGTGTTTAACCCTGAGCAGACACCGCAGTGTTTTAAAAAGAAGCTCCACCCACACCGCTATCCAGCACCATCAGTTACCTTCTGGTGATTCTTGAGAGCTCTGGTGAAGTCCAAGACTACCATGACCATTGTTGGGGAAACCTGGTTTCATTACTGGGCTCCTTGGGGACATTTACCATCTGCACCTTCAACAGGCGTTGTGTGAAAATCAGAGCACAAAAAGCAAATTCTGGCTTTTTCACCATCACAGATATGGTCTTGAGATAAGAGAGGTTTGCACTTGGCTGAGGGAGTGAGTGAGGATATAATCAGAAAAAGAAAAAGTCTCAGAGATTGCAGGCCTCTGTGACACCTCCGACCTAAATGCAAGCAGAGAGCACACAGCTGGCTGCTGGGCCCGTGGTTGGAGAGCTTGCTGCCATCAGGAAGGCTCTGGGAAGCTACAGAAGTCAGACATCACCTTTCTCTAACTCAGGGAGAGAAGACATTGTGGCCTCCTCAACCCTGTATGTGACTCTTCTCACCCGTCTTGGTTTGCACTGACCAAAACTTCCCAGAGTAGCCACTCCTTTTTCCTTCCACCTGCAGAAGGGTGGAAGTCTTGTCTTTCCTCCTGGCAGCTCTCCCTTCTCAACATGGCGAGCCAGCTGCTCCGTCCATTGGAAGGAAGCTGTGATCTGCCTGGGAGTTTCTGACTTTCTCATGACTGGGGAGGACAGATCCCACTCTCTGTCAAAAGTGTGCTAGATTCTTAGGTCTGGAAGGACCTGCCAGGTGATCTTGTCTTTCGTGTGTTTTTGTGTTTATACAGGAGGAAACTGAGATGGGGAGAGGTTCAGTAGCTCATCTAGCCTGCAGTGCTGGGGAAACGGGGAGGGGGGAGCCTGAGAATCCAGGTCTCCCACTCACGTTTGCTTTTCACTCCGTGGTTCTCCTGACTGGAGAAAAAATGATTCTAAGGGAAAAAAATCTGCAAAACTCTTCTTATGTGTGCCTTTGTGGCCTTGAGCGTGTGGAGGCCTCCATGCTCTGGGACTAAGGGAGAGACTACATTTGCAGAGACGTTGGTTCCTGGCAATAGGCAATTTCTATATCCTCCGAGATGGGCCCCAGGGGAGGTCGAGACTGAAATTCAGAGGGGGATAAGATAAACCTGCAACAATCCGGAAGTTCTGTTTTCTCATACAAAAAAGCATTTGGAGTGTCCTGGGAGAGTTTATGGAGGTAAACGTCACTTCACTCTAAAGTTATATTTCTTTAAAAGGTCATTTGTAAATCAGACCTTAAAAAATAGTGTGTTTAGTCCCAGTGATCTGCACTTCTATTTGAAAAGTTGTCTAGCTTCGTTTCTGACTGATATTAACTTGTTAGTGACTGTTCACGCTATAGCTTTAAGTTCTTTTATTTCAGAAGATGCTATCTAACAGTTGTAAAGAAATTCTGGAAAATCTGTCTGAAGTGGGAAGCATCATTTGATATAAGAATAATCATCCAGCTTCATTATGTTTACATCTTCAAAACAGGGAAGCCTCTGTAGACTTATGGGGTTTTGAAGAGAAACTGGCACAGCATCGTAGGCATTGCATTCTCTTGTACAGGCATCCCTTGTTTTATTGTGCTTTGATTTATTGTGCTTCACCAATATTGCGTGTTTTTTACATATTGAAGGTTTGAGGCAACCCTGTGTCGAGCAATTCTATTGGTGCCATTTTTCCAACAGCATTTGCTCACTTCGTGTTTCTGTGTCACATTTTGGTAATTCTTACAATATTTCACAGTCTCTCAATACTATTATATTTGTTATGGTGACCTGTCATCAGTGATCTGTGGTGTTACTGAATATTATTGCAAAAAGATTGTAACTTGCTGAAGGCTCAGATGATGGTTGGCATTTTTAGCAATAAAGTATTTTTAAATTAAGATATGTATTTTTTTTAGACATAATGCTATTGCACACCTACTAGACTACAGTATAGTGTAAATAAAACTTCTATTTGCACTGGGAAGCCAAAAACTTCATGTGACTCGCTGTATTGCTATATTCACTTTATTGTGATGATCTGGAACTGAAACTACAGTATCTCTGAGGTCTGCCTGTATTCTGCTGGCACAGAACCCAGAGTCAAGGGCAGGGAACTTAGACCCTGTCTCTTGATGGAGAAGTATTAGGGAATGTGTGGTCGCCACACTCTTCCCTTTCTACCTCTTTTCATCTGAAAGGCTGTTGCCCCAGACTCTCCTGTCTAGTCCATCAGTCTGTTGCAACCAAATCACCCATCTTTGAGAGCTGCAGAAGTCTTACATGCCTCTTTCTGTCCCCTGCCCAGCTGTGTGCCTGGAGCTCAGTTAAGACAGACACAATCTCAGATGATCACCGGGGCAATTTTTAAAGGTGCTGTTCCTCAGGTGTTGCAATACTTTGGGCTCATGAAGGGTTCTAGGACCAGGTTCCTATGTTTCTAACACACCTTACACTACCTTTTGGCATCCAGTGGTAAGAAGAAAGGATTTTTTTTGTTTATTTTTTATTAAAAAAATTTTTTTGCGGTGCGCGGGCCTCTCGCTGTTGTGGCCTCTCCCGTTGCAGAGCACAGGCTCCGGACGCGCAGGCTCAGCGGCCATGGCTCACGGGCCCAGCCGCTCTGCGGCATGTGGGTTCTTCCCGGACCGGGGCACAAACCTGTGTCCCCTGCATCGGCAGGCGGACTCTCAACCACTGCGCCACCAGGGAAGCCCTGTTTGTTTTTAATCTCACCTTGTCTAAAAGATGTGTGTTTGCTGAACATTCTCTCTTCACTGCATGTGACTGTTGTGAGATAAAAATTTAACCAACAGTAACAGGGTTTATGTGCTTTCCGAGGGAATAAGGACTAGAAAATTCCCCAGGGGGTTTCAGGCTTTCAATTGAATAAGATGTCAGTGCAAAGTAAGAGGACAGAGGTGGTGGCTGTTGAGAGGCAGAGGAAATCCACTCTCCATGGTGAGACATTAACAGCACACAGTGCCTGGGGATGATGCCGAACAAGGTGATATGGATAAACCAGGAGACCTTACCTGGAACCAAGGGGAGCAGTAAGATGGCTGCAGCCACCACTCACGTAGGAGCTCTACTCCCCTTTTGAAAATTAACCATCAAGCCAATATCATCTCTTGCCTGGATCATGACAATAGCCTCCTGATTGGTTTCTTCATATTTTTAACTAAATTAAGATTTTCAAAATAAAATCTTGTCATAATACCTCCACCTTTCTCTCCTGCTATGAGCTCCTAAAACTCTTAGGATAAAAACAAAATCATAGCCACTAACAAGGCTTGCATGACCTCACTCCTGCCCATCTCCTGCCTGTCCTCCACACACCCCTGCCCCCGCCCCATCTCTCAATATGCTTACCGTTGCTTTCAGGCCTCTAACCATACTGGCGTTTTCTTTAGGCCTCGTGTTAACTTTCGTCACTTTCGTCACTTTCGTCAGCCACATAGCCTGTACATATGCTGTTCCCTTTGCCCGGAATGCTTTTCCTGTTCTCCTTCTCTGAGATCCCATGAATTCATTGTTCATGAATCGTTAAAGCATGGTTGGTGAGGGTGAGCCATTCAGAGAATCACACAGGTGTTAATACGAAAGGGTCTGGCAAGGTTATCTCCTGCAGCTGCTCCCAGTATTTGGGCGACAGCAGGGCGTCTTCATCCCCATGTAGTGTTCAGATTTGTTCCACTGGTGCTGGAAATTGGCCAGACTGATGGTAACCTTTCTCTTCTAGGCAACCTTGGGAACAGGTGGTAGAAAATCTGAACTCAGTCCTGAAGGTATGCCTGAGACAGGAGGGGAGAATTAGAAAATGTAAATGTGGAAGGAAAGGATGGTCGTTGACACAGAAACTCTGTCTCACTTTGTCATGGGCTGAGTTGGCCCTCTCTCTTCTCAGGTGGTCTTAGCTTTCAGGCCTTAGAAAGTCACTTAATCCTAACTCCCTTGATTTTACCTAGATGTGATTTATCCACTTCACCCAGTGAGAGCTGGAACTAGAACTCATGCCTCCTGACAACCAGGCCAGTTCTCCTGATAAGGAACGTGGGCAAGTCAGGAGTATGGGATGTTCCAACACTAGGCCTTAAAAGTCCTCAAGTCTCCAAATTGACATGTTACTCCATCCCAGAAAGGGAAAAGCTTAGGACCCTATCCCAGGTTTTTAGTGACTCCCATACCCCTTTGGACCCTGACCCCTGCTTCCAAATTCTCTGCTTTGGCATTCACCCAGTCTCCCTGCAAGTGGAAACTCATTCCTTGGGGTGATGAACTGTCCCTCTCAGCCAGAACCTTGTTACTGGGGAAACCATTGCAGGCAGCTGACTTGGGCTCATTCAGATGCAGCTGCAGAGTCCAGGGCCTGCGTGAGGGCAACTGCTATGAGTGGTCAGTTTTTGGCAACTCTGGAGTATATTGTACCAAGTGGGACGTGGTAATTATGTATTTGTGGCTCTCATTATGTGCCAGTTTAGTTGTCACGGATTCATTGTAGTTTTTAAAATTTTTATTTTTTCCTTAGACCACTCAGCCAAAGAGGGAAATTGATGCCATAGGGCAGGTTTCTTTTTGGAAGAGGCATTCACTTGGGTGGAATAATACATCCAATGACTTAACGCCATTTGATTGGCCAGGAAGTTTTCCCTAAATGGTAGGGGTACAGCCCCAACATGGCTGCCTCTGGGCCCTCCTCAAGGGCCTGGAACTGTGGCAATACAAATACCTACAACAAACGGTGAGTTGGGCTTGGCTTGGTGGTATACAATTTCTCCTGAAGAGAAGGGACTTAAAACTTCATTTCCATACTGGCCAGTCCCCAGCTGTGGGACTGTAGGTTTTTGAAGTTTGACTTCTTTTCTAAAATTACACCTTTGCTCTGTCCCTTACTCATGACAACTTGGAAGTATGGCTTCTATTATTTTAAGCATAGCCAATACAGGAGGCTCCTAACATATGCATGGGATAATTTACGTGGGGTGATTTTAATCAGGGAGAATTCCATGTATATCGAAGAGTTGGACATTAGGTTTCTTAAGATAGCAAAGCTCTTTAACTGAGTCTCCAGTATGGTGGATATGGTCAGTTTACATGGGGATTTCCGGGTAGTTCATCAATTGTATGGTGACAATGTGATAGTAACAATAGCGAACGTGATTAAGTGCTTCTGATGTGACAGGCAGCTCTCCTCAGCTTTGTCTACATCACCTCCTTCATTCCTCACCTAGAGCAAGTTGTGGTGCTGCATACCACACCAGAAAGGCTGCAGAGAGAGTCTCTGCTTAGTTATCAAGTTGGGTGACATGAGGAAGTTAAGAATATATGATGGAAAACATGGGTTCCAGTCCTGACTCTGCTCTTACTACCTTGTGGAACTTGGAGCCAATCAGTTAAGCCCTTTGAATCTTGGTTTCATTTTGAGCAAAGTAGGAGAGACGTGAGTCATGTGTGTGTTGTGGAGTGCTGTGGTGCTGGTGGTAATGATGATGGTCGCTAAGGTAACATTACCTTAGTATTAATGTGCTCACCGTGTATTAAATACTGTTCTAAGCACCAGGCATGGCTTATCTCATTTAATCCTCACAGCAGTTCTGTGGTACTTATTAGCCCCAATTTTTCTGGTGATGAAACTGAGGCACAGAGAGGTCATACAACTGATAATAAGTGGTAGAGCCAGGATTCTAAGCTGTACTATCTACCTCCAAAGCCTTTCCTGTCATTCTATTGCTGATAGGATCAGAATGAAAGATCTGAGTCCTTGCTGTCATACTGAGGGGGCACCACTGGAGGTCTCTGTAATTTGCCTTAGCCAGTATTGCTTGTCTGGAGACCACCATAACGGAATTGGCTTCCCTCATGCATTTTGGGTCTGAGGGTCCTGTGGGGAGCCCCGCCTCTCCTCTTCTCTACAGCAGCTCTCTTCCTTAGGTGGCTGGGTTTGTGGCAACGAACTCCTGGGTAGCGGTGCATCCGGCTGGGAGCTGCCCACCTATGCTGCTTGGATGATCATCCGTCTCTTGGGATAAATCTCCAGCTTTGGATTTGGTGAGGGTCTCCTGCCTTAACCGAGCATTCCATCCAAAGCTCACTGTTGTTTGGAAGGACCTTGTGTCATGCATTACTGAGAAACTTGGATGAGTTCTGGGCCAGTGCCCAGAACTGAAGTTCAGTCATCTAGTAGAGCCAAGAAAATTCAGGCAGGGGCCTTAAAGGAATTTAGCAAGGTCTCCATTGCTCAAGTTGTCTCTTATTTTTCATTTATATGGCAAAACATGTATTTATTATAGGAAGAGATTTGCATTCTTTTAAATGAATAATTTGAGCCAATTTACAGGAGTGGATAGCTGGATAAATGTGATTCAGTAGTATGTCATAAGTCTGTAGTCCCTTTTGTGGGACCGATATATTTTTTCCCAGATGGAATTTCTTAGTTAAAGAAAATAATTCCAAGCTCGTATTAAGTCAGATTCTGTGACGGGAAAGCAGTGGTTCCTAACCTTGGTTGCACATTGGAGTCAATGGGAAGCTCTAAAAAATTCTGATGTGTGGTTCTCACCCCCAGAAGGTCTGGTTTTCATTGGTTTTAGGTGTGGGCTGGGCATTGGAATTTTTAAAGACTCCTAAGGTGAGTCTAATGTGTAGCCAGGCAGGGCGGGCTTCATGGGTAGGCAAACTGTGCAGTCACACAGGGCCCCATGCTTAGAAGGGCTCCGCGGTTGGCCTAATGCTCCGCTGTTACCACCTTGGAATTCTTAATACTTTTTGAACAGGGATTTCACATTTTCATTTTTCACTGAGTTCCTTAAATTATGTAGCTAGTTTTTCAGCCAGGGCTGAGAGCATCCCATATAAAAGAAGATGCACCAGCTGAACCACATGCACTGGCTCATGGTCCTCTTAGGAGCAGCATGTCATTCAAGCTTAGCACTGCTGCCCACAAAGGTTTGGACGTACCGGTGGTGTTGTACCCTATGGTACATCTTTTCTTTTCAAGAGACTTTGAAAAACTGTTGCTAAGATAATTATTAACCTTGCTATCCATTACTGGCTGGGAAGTACACACTTGTACTGCTAAACACAGTGCCAAGAGGCCTGGTGTGAGCCCATCTTTCCAGGAGGCCTCTCTTGTGATGGAGAATTTGGCAGGTGGACTCACTGAAGTTGCTGTGCATCCTCCTGCCTTCTCCAGAACCTTGTTCCATCATCAATTTCCCCCTGTCTTTCTTGAATTTTTATCTCTCCTTTTCTTCTGGCACTTTCCACTCATCTAAAAATAACTTTCCTCAATGTACTACTTTTCACCAAGAAGATTTTGGGAAGAGGAGCTGCCTCTCACCAGCTCCACATCCTTGTAACCATTCTTTTTTTTTTTAACATCTTTATTGGAGTATAACTGCTTTACAACGGTGTGTTAGTTTCTGCTTTATAACAGAGTGAATCAGTTATACATATGTCCCCATATCTCTTCTCTCTTGCATCTCCCTCCCTATCCCACCCATCTAGGTGGTCACAAAGCACCAAGCTGATCTCCCAGTGTTCTGCAGCTGCTTCCCACTAGCTATCTATTTTACGTTTGGTGGTGTATATATGTCCATGCCACCCTCTCACTTCATCCCAGCTTACCCTTCCCCCTCCCTGTATCTTCAAGTTCATTCTCCAGTAAGTCTACATCTTTATTCTCATCTTGCCCCTAGGTTCCCCATGACCATTTTTTTTTCTTTTAGATTCCATATATATGTGTTAGCGTACGGTATTTGTTTTTCTCTTTCTGACTTACTTCACTCTGTATGACAGTCTCTAGGTCCAACTACAAATAACTCAGTTTCGTTCCTTTTCATGGCCGAGTAATATTCCATTGTATATATGTGTCACATCTTCTTTATCCATTCATCTGTTGATGGACACTTCGGTTGCTTCCATGTCCTGGCTATTGTAAATAGAGCTGCAATGAACAGTTTGGTACATGGCTCTTTTTAAATTATGGTTTTCTCAGGGTATATGCCCAGTAGTGGGATCACTGGGTTGTATGGGAGTTCTGTTTTTAGTTTTTTAAGGAACGTTCATACTGTTCTCCACAGTGGCTGTATCAGTTTACCTTCCCACCAGCAGTGCAAGAGGGTTCCCTTTTCTCCACACCCTCTCCAGCATTTATTGTTTCTAGATTTTTTGATGATAGCCATTCTGACCGGTGTGAGATGATATCTCATGGTAGTTTTGATTTGCATTTCTCTAATGATTAATGATGTTGAGCTTTCTTTCATGTGTTTGTTGGCAATCTGTATATCTTCTTTGGAGAAATGTCTGTTTAGGTCTTCTGCCCATTTTTGGATTGGGTTGTTTGTTTTTTTAATGTTGAGCTGCATGAGCTGCTTATAAATTTTGGAGATTAATCCTTTGTCACTTGCTTCATTTGCAAATATTTTCTCCCATTCTGAGGGTTGTCTTTTCATCTTGTTTATGGTTTCCTTTGCTGTGCAAAAGCTTTTAAGTTTCATTAGGTCCCATTTGTTTATTTTTGTTTTTATTTCCATTTCTCTAGGAGGTGGGTTAAAAAGGATCTTGCTGTGATTTATGTCAGAGTGTTCTGCCTATGTATTCCTCTAAGAGTTTGATGGTGTCTGGCCTAACATTTAGGTCTTTAATCCATTTTGAGTTTATTTTTGTGTATGGTGTTAGGGAGTGTTCTAATTTCATTCTTTTACATGTAGCTGTCCAGTTTTCCCAGCACCACTTATTGAAGAGGCTGTCTTTTCTCCACTGTATATTCCTGCCTCCTTTATCAAAGATAAGGTGACCATATGTGCATGAGTTTATCTCTGGGCTTTCTATCCTCTTCCATATTTCTCTTTTTGTGCCAGTACCATACTGTCTTTGTTTATTTGATCAAAGAAATTATAAAATATTTTAACTTAATGACATAAACCACTCTTACATGTCATGATTGTCAGCATCTCTTCTTTTTTTTTGTAATTTTTTTTTAACGTCTTTATTGGAGTATATTTGCTTTACAATGGTGTGTTAGTTTCTGCTTCACAACAAAATGAATCAGTTACATATATACATATGTTCCCATATCTCTTCCCGCTTGCGTCTCCCCCCCCCCCCCCCTCCCTATCCCACCCCTCCAGGCGGTCCCAAAGCACCAAGCTGATCTCCCTGTGCTATGTGGCTGCTTCCCACTAGCTATCTACCTTACATTTGGTAGTGTATATATGTCCATGCCTCTCTCTCGCTTTGTCACAGTTTACCCTTCCCCCTCCCCATATCCTCAAGTCCATTCTCTAGTAAGTGTGTGTCTTTATTCCTGTTTTACCCCTAGGTTCTTCATGACATTTTTTTTCTTAAATTCCATATATATGTGTTAGCATACGGTATTTGTCTCTCTCTGACTTACTTCACTCTGTATGACAGACTCTAGGTCTATCCACCTCATTACAAATAGCTCAATTTCATTTCTTTTTATGACTGAGTAATATTCCATTGTATATATGTGCCACATCTTCCTTATCCATTCATCCGATGATGGACAGACACTTAGGTTGTTTCCATCTCTGCGCTATTGTAAATAGAGCTGAAATGAACAGTTTGGTACATGACTCTTTTTGAATTATGGTTTTCTCAGGGTATATGCCCAGTAGTGGGACTGCTGGGTCATATGGTAGTTCTATTTGTAGTTTTCTAAGGAACCTCCATACTGCTCTCCACAGTGGCTGTATCAATTTACATTCCCACCAGCAGTGCAAGAGGGTTCCCTTTTCTCCACAGCCTCTCAAGCATTTATTGTTTCTAGATTTTTCGATGATGGCCATTCTGACTGGTGTGAGATTATATCTCATTGTAGTTTTAATTTGCATTTCTCTAATGATTAATGATGTTGAGCGTTCTTTCATTTGTTTGTTGGCAGTCTGTATATCTTCTTTGGAGAAATGTCTGTTTAGGTCTTCTGCCCATTTTTGGATTGGGTTGTTTTTTTTTTTTTTTATTATCTGGCCTTACATTTAGGTCTTTAATCCATTTTGAGCTTATTTTTGTGTATGGTGTTAGGGAGTGATCTAATCTCATACTTTTACATGTAGCTGTCCAGTTTTCCCAGCACCACTTATTGAAGAGGCTGTCCTTTCTCCACTGTACATTCCTGCCTCCTTTATCAAAGATAAGGTGACCATATGTGCATGGGTTTATCTCTGGGCTTTCTATCCTGTTCCATTGATCTATATTTCTCTTTTTGTGCCAGTACCATACTGTCTTGATGACTGTAGCTTTGTAGTATAGTCTGAAGTCAGGGAGCCTGATTCCTCCAGCTCTGTTTTTCTTTCTCTAGTTTGCTTTTGCTATTTGGGGTCTTTTGTGTTTCCATACAAATTGTGAAATTTTTTATTCTAGTTCTGTGAAAAATGCCAGTGGTAGTGTGATAGGGATTGCATTGAATGTGTAGATTGCTTTGGGTAGTAGAGTCATTTTCACAATGTTGATTCTTCCAATCCAAGAACGTGGTATATCTCTCCATCTGTTTGTATCAACTTTCATTTCTTTCATCAGTGTCTTATAATTTTCTGCATACAGGTCTTTTGTCTCCTTAGGTAGGTTTATTCCAAGATATTTTATTCTTTTTGTTGCAGTGGTAAACGGGAGTGTTTTCTTGATTTCACTTTCAGATTTTTCATCATTAGTGTATAGGAATGCAAGAGATTTCTGTGCATGAATTTTGTATCCTGCTACTTTACAAAATTCATTGATTAGCTCTAATAGTTTTCTGGTAGCATCTTTTGGATTCTCTATGTATAGTATCATGTCATCTGCAAACAGTGACAGCTTTACTTCTTCTTTTCTGATTTGGATTCCTTTTTCTTCTCTGATTGCTGTGGCTAAAACTTCCAAAACTATGTTGAATAAGAGTGGTGAGAGTGGGCAACCTTGTCTTGTTCCTAATCTTAGTGGAAATGGTTTCAGTTTTTCACCATTGAGGATGATGTTGGCTGTGGGCTTGTCATATATGGCCTTTATTATGTTGAGGAAAGTTCCCTCTGTGCCTACTTTCTGCAGGGTTTTTTTTTTATAAATGGATGTTGAATTTTGTCAAAAACTTTCTCTGCATCTATTGAGATGATCATATGGTTTTTCTCCTTCAGTTTGTTAATATGGTGTATCATGTTGATTGGTTTGTGTATATTGAGGAATCTTTGCATTCCTGGGATAAACCCCACTTGATTATAGTGCATGATCCTTTAAATGTGCTGTTGGATTCTGTTTGCTATTATTTTGTTGAGGATTTTTGCATCTATGTTCATCAGTGATATTGGCCTGTAGTTTTCTTTCTTTGTGACATCTCTGTCTGGTTTTGGTATCAGGGTGATGGTGGCCTCATAGAATGAGTTTGGGAGTGTTCCTCCCTCTGCTGTATTTTGGAAGAGTTTGAGAAGGATAGGTGTTAGCTCTTCTGTAAATTTTTGATAGAATTCACCTGTGAAGCCATCTGGTCCTGGGCTTTTGTTTGTTGGAAGATTTTTAATCACAGGTTCAATTTCAGTGCTTGGGATTGGTCTGTTCATATTTTCTATTTTTTCTTGGTTCAGTCTCAGAAGGTTGTGCATTTCTAGGAATCTGTCCATCTCTTCCAGGTTGTCCATTTTATTGGCATACAGTTGCTTGTAGTAATCTCTCACGATCCTTTGTATTTCTGCAGTGTCAGTTGTTACTTCTCCTTTTTCATTTCTAATTCTATTGATTTGAGTCTTCTCCCTTTTTTTCTTCGTAAGTCTGGCTAATGGTTGATCAATTTTGTTCATCTTCTCAAAGAACCAGCTTTTAGTTTTATTGATCTTCGCTATCATTTCCTTCATTTCTTTTTCATTTATTTCTGATCTGATTTTTATGATTTCTTTCCTTCTAACTTTGGGGCTTTATGGTTCTTTCTCTAATTTCTTTAGGTGTAAAGTTAGGTTGTTTATTTGAGATGTTTCTTGTTTCTTAAGGTAGGATTATATTGCTATAAACTTCCCTCTTAGAACTGCTTTTGCTGTATCCCGTAGGTTTTGGGTCGTCATGTTTTCCTTGCCATTTGTTTCTAGGCATTTTTTGATTTCCTCTTTGATTTCTTCAGTGATCTCTTGGTTATTAAGTAGTGTGTTGTTTAGCCTCCATGTGTTTGTATTTCTTACCGAATTTTTCCTGTAATTGACATCTAGTCTCATAGCATTGTGGTCGGAAGAGATACTTGATACGATTTCAATTTTCTTAAATTACCAAGGCTTGATTTGTGACCCAAGATATGATCTGTCCTGGAGAATGTTCTATGAGCACTTGAGAAGCATGTGTATTCTATTGTTTTTGGGTGGAATGTACTATAAATATCAATTAAGTCCATCTTGTTTAATGTATCATTTAAAGCTTGTGTTTCCTTATTTATTTTCATTTTGGATCACCTGTCCATTGGTGAAAGTGGGGTGTTAAAGTCCCCTACTATGATTGTGTTACTGTCGATTTCCCCTTTTATGGCTGTTAGTATTTGCCTTATGTATTGTGGTGGTCCTATGTGGGGGTGCATAAATATTTACAACTGTTATATCTTCTTCTTGGATTGATGCCTTCATCATTATGTAGTGTCCTTCTTTGTCTCTTCTAATAGTTTTAAAGTCTATTTTGTCTGATATGAGTATTGCTACTCTAGCCTTCTCTTGATTTCCATTTGCATGGAATATCTTTTTCCATCCCCTCACTTTCAGTCTGTATGTGTCCCTAGGTCTGAAGTGGGTCTTTTGTAGACAGCATATGTACGGGTCTTGTTTTTGTATCCATTCAGCCAATCTATGTCTTTTGGTTGGAGCATTTAATCCATTTACATTTAAGGTCTTATAACCATTCTTTAACTCTTTGTAGTTTAGCTTCTCCCACCCCAGCTGCCCGAAAGGACTTCGTGCAAGCCTGCTAGTTCCCTCCGAACTGCTAAAATTGCTTTATCTCAGTTCCCATCCTGAACTTCTCTGGTGAGCTTGACAGTGTCAGAAGACCTTTCCACCTTGTTATAAATGCAAGTTCATGGCTCCCACCAGACTACTTAATCGGAATCTCTTGGGAAAGGGGCCCAGCAATAGTTTTTAAAATCTCTTCCAGTGATATCTGTGCATGGTAATGTTTCAAAACCACTGCTCTACAGATAATTATTGAAGAAATTGCATCCTAGCCCTTATAAGACAATGTGCTACCTTTCATTTCTAGCTTCAGGTGTTTGCTTTATGTTGAAATTATACAGTGCTGAAAGGTGGTTATGATTTATGATTAAGAGCATGGGCTCTGGAACCAGTCCATCTCAGTTGGAATTTCAGCTCTGTCCCTTACTACCTGGGTGACCCTGGATGCCTCAGTTTCTTCACCTCTACAATGGGATAATAATAGCACCCACTTCACAGAGCTGTGGTGAGATTTAGGTGAGTTAATACATGTAAGGCAGTTAGAACTGTGCCTGTGTTGAGGATTCAACAAAGGTTAGCTTTTTGTGTGTTTAAATTTTATTTCCTCCCACAGCTAAGGTTCCGATGATCAATAGGGGAGCTCCAAATCAGATGGGTTTCTGTCTTTGGCAGCTCTCCATGTGGTAGAGTTACTGGGAAAGTTGTCCTTTCTCTCTTAGTTCAAAACCGTAGTCCACAACCATTTTCCCCTTCTCAGGTGCCCCAGTCCACAACCATTTTCCCCTTCTCAGGTGCCCCTGTCCTGCTCCCATCAGGGGTAATGGTTTCCCATGGCAGGGGTCCTCAACCAGCTAGGATTCACTGGCTTACTGTCAGCTAGGACCTTACTCCCAGTCTGGCAGTATTGAGTTAATTTTAACATGGTCAAGAAGAAAGCATTCAAAAGCTGGACAAGAAATAAGACTGTTGAAGTTGTAGAGAACCGGTTCTCAACCTTTTCTGAATGGTGGAATCACTGGGTATTAAAAAAAAAGTATAGCAGCAGTACTGAGGTCCTATCCCAGATGAATTAAGTAGAAGTCTCTGGGCCTGAGGCCTGGCACTGGTGTATTTCAGAAGCTCCCTGGGTGAGTCTGACGTGCTGCTGAGTTGAGAATTGATGTAGAGTAAGACATGGGACTCAGTATAGGGAGGGAGGGAATGGGTCTCGTTTCTTGGGAAAAGGAACAAGCCCTCATATCTGTTGACCTTCACAACGTACTTTGATAAAGTGGCTCAAATATATTGAAAGAGAGCAGTCTACAAGGGGCCAAGAGGGAGATGGAGATGGACCGGATGATTTGATGGGTTGTCTCTCCTATAGTTAATTTCTCTAGATCTCTTGAGCTGTATTGATTTTGTAAATCGCTTTTGTCACATCTGCCCCTTCTGCCTGTGGGAACTGGTGGGTCTTAAAAATTGAATGGGGGGGGTAGATTAATCAATACCAAGATTTATTGACTTGGGACATTTATATTAACTGTAGTGAAGTCAGGATTAATTTGAACCTTTTCAGTACTTGATTAAGTGGCATAGTTGTATTATCTACAGGGTATTTTGCAAATATTATCCTTCATGGATTTGGTATAGCTCTCACCTCCACTTCATGAAATGACTCTCCTTGTTTGTGAAACTATTGGGATTTATACTATAATAGCAATTGAATTGAGCTACTTTTCAAAGGCCAAGTCACAATCGTAGGAGGAAATTCTAGGTTCTGCTTGCACATTACTTCTTTCAGAAACACCTGTTTTTTTCACTCGGGGGTTAAATTTTCAGCTATTTTATTTTCAGGAGCAGGAACTAGATGACACATGTATTTAAAAAATTCTGTTCTTTGTGGAAAATTTTCCTATCGCTTTTAAAAAGTCAATAACTACTTTGTTTAATTAAATAATTAATGCCTGTCCTTTCACCAAGTAGGATTTACCCTATCTTTTTCAAAGGGCATACATGAGAACACTTCAAACACAGCCTGTACTTAATGGGGATGTTGTTCATATCATTATGCATGAGCAGGGCTTACCGACAAGAAGGGAAGAATTTTGAGTTGTCTAGTCGTGGTGAGGCGGATGCACATAATCATCCATTTCCCTGTCTCTCTTGGTGCTCTTGTGAAAAAGAATTAAATGTGTCTCTAAGAATTACAGCCTTGTTTTGTAGGGTATAAGGTGGATGCAAGCTCACAATTCTCCCTGGGATCTGTACACATGACATTGGACTTGGTTAACAGCTGACAAGACCCTCTAAAATGATGAAAGGATGCTATGTGCACATGGGGGATTGTGGTAGTGTGGGACACTGTTGAGGGAGGCCTTTTGGTTGTTTCTCCAAGGACAGAGTTTAGTGAAATGTGAGCTTCAGAGAGCCAGATTGCTCGGGTATGGCTCAAGGCCACAGCTAGTACATGAGATAGGTTAGATTGGAGCAAGAGTGTCCTCTGCCTTGGTAAAGAAGTCAGATCCTCTTGTCAAGGACTTCCGATTCCTTTTTGCTCTTCACCCGCTTCATTAGGGTGTCCTTGAGTCAATAAGGTCATTTTTGCTGCTGGCTGCCAGCTGCCTACCCGCTGTCCCTCCTCTAACCTGGCCAGGGTTTGTTGCTTTGTTTTCACTGCTCGTTACCCGTGACTTCTTGGCAAGGACTTGCAGGGCATGAGTATCCACTCTGCATGACCCACCACGAAGCACTTCTCTAACCTCTGATGTTGATAAGTGCTTGCCAAGCCTAACTCTTAAGTACTTGGCAAATGTTAGCTATGCCTCATCTATTTCCTTTTTAAGAGGGGCTAAGCAAGGGCAAGAAGAGTGAATGATAATGACAGTGAGGAAGGTAACTATTTATTGAGAACCTATTATGTGCCAGGTCCTGGATTACATCAGGCATAGCTGTTGTTTCATTAAAGCTTCATAAACATAATACAAAGTAACTATTATTGTCCTTAATTTACCTATGATGAAACTGAGGCATGCACAGGTTGATTAAATTACCTGAAAATTGTCAGTGTCAGAGCCTTAGCTTGAATTCAGCCCTGACTTCAAAGCCCACTGTAATGCTCTGCCCAGACCCTGACTATTAAGCCCCTGGTTAGGTGCTCTGTGCCTGATTGGAGAGTCTGCTGTGCGTTCTATACTTTGCATGTATAGGCTTGCTCCTTCATGTATCCACTGTGAGCTTACCCTCTCAAGGCTCTTGATTAAAGGAATAAAAATCTAGAATCTTTTAGGGCTTCTCTTGCCCTGTGTTGTCCTAAGCTGCTCTCAAGGTTTCCTGGAAGACAGCGTAGATAACAGGCTCATAGTTTTAGAGAATCTCCCTTCTTAAATTCTTGCCAAGTTTCCCTCTATGGAGCCCTCCTGCAGCCCAATCAAGTTAGGACTGTGGGAAGTCTCTTTGCCCACAGTTCTTTATTTTTATACTTCTTGCATAGCCCCTGGGAAGTGGGTAGGGCAGGCATTACCGTCCCTGTCCCATAGATAAGGACACTGAGATACAAAGGGCCGTGTTGACTTTATTGAAGAGACAGTTCTGGCTATTGTGACTCATAGCCCGGGGTCTTGTCCCCACATCACACAGGCTCCCAGTCACCTCCTTAAGCCATATGTGCTCACTTGTGTGGATAAAGTAGGATTTCGTTGCTTCTCTAATTTGTACCCTAACCCAGAGTAAGCTCTCAGTACGTGGTAGCTATGATAATACTGCCCATCAAGTAGTAGCAGTTATTAGGAAGAACGATGCTGTTACCCATGCAGGTTACCTGGGCTGATGATTTGCAGAACAAGTTAGATCTGAGAGGACTTTCTCTCTTCTTTTGCTGCCCAGCTGGTTATCAGGTCATTGTTGTGCTTAGCAATTTGCTTTTTAATTAAAGTGTATGTTTAACAAAAAATTATAAATTTAAAATTAATGCCTACCTGTTGTTGAAAATATTGATACTGTGGGAAAACATAAAATATTGATACTGTGGGAAAACAAAATATTGATACTATGGGTACTCACCCATAATCCTACTATTCAGACACAACAACTTCTATCATGTATGTATTATGTATTGTATTTCCTTCCTGCCTTTTTTCCTACATGGGCTCAAGCTTAGGAAGACACGGGGTGAGGTCCTCAGCTTGACACCAGTTATTCAGGGTCTACAATCAAAGTTGTCTCTTGCCCCTCCACAGTCCTTTGGGTAAGAGGTTCTCTGTAGCAGCAGGGACAGGTCTTCAACCCAGTGGGCTTTTTGCCACTGTCTGACTCTCCTTGCTGATGCTCTCTGACTGGACAATTTCAGCTCCTTTAATTAAAATGTGCTGGGAAAAAAAAAAAAAAAAAGTGCTGGAAACTTCTGTTTCCTGAATACTAACCAGCATTTTTCTCTATATTGCTGCTCTGTACTTCTGGGCAGTTGGTAGAACCAGATATACTTACAAAAATATTCATATCTCAAAAAGACAGAGTTGGTGTCCTGGCTCTTTTTTGCTTAGTTGATAGTAATCTAAGACCTGCCTTGGCTCCTGGAAGTTGCTAACCTCTATGGGCTAAATAAAACCAATCAATAGATCACTCTCCATCCTTTGAGGGATGAAGGAGCTCAATACTTATGATGTTCTACTAGTCACCTCGTTCTCATCCTCCAGTAATATAGATCGTGTGCTTACAGTTCACAATCAACAGTCATTTTTTGGCCATCAACTATTCTGTGCTCACCTTGTGTGTGATATGTGGCGTTATCTCTCAAGAGAAACAGAGACCAAAGCATAAAGGACTTGGTTCAGTTGAAATCAAGCCTTAGGTAAAGTTTTTTTTTTTTTTTGAATAAGAAAGAAATAAGCTGGCAGCTGTACATTTGGAACTTCTTGGTATTTTTCTGATTCTGGTCCTAATTTCATTTGGATTTTCCCTAAGTTGAAGTTTACTTTTGCCTCTCAAAGGTTTTCTTCCAAGGTCTAGATGATGCAAATTGATAATGTAAACAAAGCTGTTGGGAACATGGGTACTTATTGCAACACTAGAGATAAATATTCGCTTTATTCCCAAGGCTAAGTAGGTTTTCAACAAAAGTCTGGGGAATGACTTTAAAAGGTCTTATAAGTACCTGTTGCTTACAGACAATTGATTTGCTAATTACAAGCCTCTCCTATTTAGTCATTGAAGCTGTTACTCCAAAAATTTTAGCAGGTAGCCCTTTGGCAGTTTTAGGTATGGGAAAGTAAGAAAATTACCATTTAAAATACCATTATTTAGTCTTTTTACTAAATTGGGTTGGCCTTCCTTATCCCTTATCCCATTAAGATTGCTTGAGGATTTTATAATTGGACATGCAAAGTGAAACACGTTTTACATAGGAAAAATTCAAGAGTACTTAAAAAAAAATTGGAAACAACAGCAGCTACTAGGGTGCAGAGCACGGGAATGCTGGGAGCCCAGCCTCAGTTTATGACCAGAAATGCCTGAAGTTAAACATTCACATGCTTCCTAAAATGGAATGTGAAAAATTGGAGATGTAAAACTGCTATGGATATGGCCATCTGCTATGGATTTAGACAATATTGAACTGTGATGAGCTCCTAACCCCTAAGGAACAGATTTCTGAGGTTTTAGGGGGTCCTAAGAAAGACTGAGGATATGGTCACGAGAGGCTACATCCCAACCACTAGAACTCCTAGTTGAGCTGTAAATTGGGGCAGAGCCACAGAGTGAACATGATTTGTTAATGTTCTATAAATTACTCCTTACCTGGGATTACATGCTGGTCTCCCAAGTTGGACCAGCGCTCCAGGTAAGCAGATACACTCAATGAATTGGGAGTCAGAAGATCCAGGTTCCAGCCCCAGTTCTGTAGGTTCTGGGGTCCCTGGATCAATCACTTAATCTTCTTTGCATCTCAGTTTATTGCCCTGTGAAATGGATTCTCTTCATCCCTCCCTACTTTGTAGATGGGAAAAACGAGGCTCAGAGAGTTTAAATCACGTGTCCGACATGACATAGCTATTAAATGGCAGAACTAACTACCAGATGTAGTAGTGCTTTGTTAATAAAGGTTTATGCAAAGGAAAATGCTATATTATATGTGTGAAGGCAGTCTTCAGAATCCCAGCTAGACTAGACTTCTTTATATGTGGCCTCCCTTTCCTGCTTTTAGACTTCCTAGTACCTCATATGCACTTGCTGTTCTATCCTTTCACCTTCCCTCATCCCACTCCCTTACCTGTCCTCTCTTGGATCTGCTGCTTTGGGCAGTTTTTGGTTTCTAATTATGCCATTGAGCCCTTGCTGTGTGTTCCTTCAAAATATGTCTTCCTAGTCTGCTCTCTGCTTTTATGATAACTTTGAGTTAGTTTATTAACTAAATGGCTCAAGGTGGGCCATTTGTATTTTAACAGATGTTTATTGGCAATAGTTTGACCCAGAGTCCAAGACAGAGCAGAGTGTATTTGGGAAGCTAGGAGTTTTTTGACTCCGGTCAAAGTTTATAAGCTCACATAGCTTCTGTTAGAGGAGACGGCTTCACTTTGCTGTAGGGTCTAGTTAAGTGTAACTGATGATGTTATGGGACTAGTTCAAAGAGGAAAGATGTGTAAGCACAAGACAAAGACATTGTTAAAAGAATAAAGCTCAATAATTCTAATTAGCAAATTTTAAGCACTAATTGGAAAGGGGGTCTGTGTCCTTACTATCACGTTTAAAAGAAAAAGTCACACTGTAAGTCTGCTCATGTTAAATATATCACTGAAAAAAGCAAATTAAGGTATTTGGGGTCATTTTTCCCCCTCACTGCTCATTTATCACCAATCCAGCCAATGCTACTTTCTGAGGATCTCTTATAGCTATTCCCACCTCTTAAGCTATTATCCACAATGCCAAGGCTGAGATCATGCCATTATCCTGACCATCTCTCTTGGTCTTCCATTTCCCTGTCTGCAACCCTTCTTTGCTCCACCCATTTCAACATAACAATCTGGACTCTAAACTTAGTTTTCCTGTCTCAACTCTTGATACCCACCCAATCAGCTCATGTTCCAGCCACACAAAACTTACTGACTTTATCCTGATTTTACTAGTACACTTTTTGTGTGTACTGCACGTAAGGTTCCCTCTTTCTTTACCTCTCTGTTTTGTAGCTGCCTCCTCATCCTTCCAGATGTTGCTCAGATGTTATCTCCTTGGGATGCTTTCTCTGAAATTGTTAAGTGGCTCTTACAGCTTTTATTGCATTCATTATAGCACTTGTCACATTTTATTGTGATTATTTGCTTTAGTCATCTCCACTCACCTCTAGACTCTAAGTTTTCTCTAGTACCTATCTCAATGACTAATAAGAAAATGTGTCTTGTAAATACAGGAATAAATTAGCAAATGAAAGTGTGATGAACAAATCTCAATTTTACATCATTCTCATACCTGGAGCAAATTAAATCCTTCTACTAAACTTAAAGTCTATAGCCTACATACAAGAAGAGAAAAGTAATGGGAAGAGGGAGAATCACTGATGTACCTTGATTACCTGTAGGGGTCTAAGATTGGGCCTAACTGTAAACTTTGGGAGCAATGCTTACAAGCCTGAGGTAAAGATATGAATGGATGAAGCTCCTTCCACATTGTGTTTTTGTTTTTAAATTTTTATTGGAGTGTAGTTGATTTACAATGTTGTGTTAGTTTCAGGTGTACAGCAAAGTGAATCAGTTATACAAATACATATATCCACTCTTTTTTAGATTCTTTTCCCATATAGGCCATTATAGAGTATTGAGTAGAGTTCCCTGTGCTATACAGTAGGTCCTTGTTAGTTATCTATTCTATATATAGTAGTGTGTATATGTCAATCCCAATCTCTCAATGTTATGGTTACCCCCTGGTAACCATAAGTTTTTCTACACCTGTAACTCTGTTTCTGTTTTTTAGGTAGGTTCATTTGTACCCTTTTTTTAGATTCCACATATAAGCGATATCATATGATTCTTGTTTTTCTCTGTCTGACTTACTTCACTCAGTATGACAATCTCTAGGTCCATCCATGTTGCTGCAAATGGCATTATTTCATTCTTTTTTATGGCTGAGTAATATCCCGTTGTATATATGTACCGCATCTTCCTTTATTCATTCCTCTGTTGATGGACATTTAGGTTGCTTCCATGTCCTAGCTATTGTAAATAGTGCTGCAGTGGACATTGGGGTACATGTATCTTTTCAAATTATGGTTTTCTTAGGATATATGACCAGGAGTGGGATTGCTGGATCATATGGTAGCTCTATTTTTAGTTCTTTAAGGAACCTCCATACTGTTCTCCATAGTGGCTATACCAATTTACATTCCCACCAACAGTGTAGGAGGGTTCCCTTTTCTCTGCACCCTCTCCAGCATTTATTGTTTGTAGACTTTTTGATGATGGCCATTCTGACCAGTGCGAGGTGATACCTCATTGTAGTTTTGATTTTCATTTCTCTAATAATTAGTGATGTTGAGCATCTTTTCGTGTGCTTTTTAGCCACCTGTATGTCTTCTTTGATTGTGTTGTAAACAATGGAAAGGGCATCAGTCAACAAAAGAATTAATCCAGCAAATTACAGAGTATCTACTTTTGATACCAGTGTGAAGGCAAAAATTAGATTACCTTGATTTTCAAAGAGTTTATCTGGGAAGTTAGATTTACAAAAATGACTAATACTCACATAGTGACTAGTATGTATCAGGTATTATTCTAAGCTATAATTATGTTGATATGTTTGATACTCACTGAAACCATAAATGATAGGCACTAGTATTGTCCCTCATTTTACAGGAAATGTAGGCACACTGAGTGACTGGCCTAATATCTTGTGTAGTGATGACTAGGCATTCTGCTTTCAGAGTCTGTCTCTTGATACTGTGACATACACACAGGGACATAATTATACTTCACAGAATTGCAGAACAATATGAAAGAAGGTGAGATAGAGGAAAGCATATTTTCTATGGAGTCAGATAATCCTAGATTTAATTTTTGGTTTTATCACTTACAAGATATTGGTGCTCTACATGTTATTAGAGTTCTTTGAGATCATCTAAAGATTAAGGATATGATAAGGTATGTTTAAAACATTGTGCATTTGAACACATTTAGTAGGTGTTCAGATATTTATTTCTGACTGTTTTCTTCCTCAATAAACAGTTCTCTTCCCCTTCCTTTTGAATAAAATTAGGTAAAAAAATGTGTGCTAATGAAAAATAAATGGCAGTGTATCATAATGCATAAGACGTTAGAAGAGGCAGGTAGGAAAGACTAGGGCAGGAAGCTTAGGTGGAATAATGAATCAGTTCTGGGTTAACACACCTAAGACTCCATCAGATAGTCATGGTATTACCATGGCTCTGGGCTTCCTGAAAAGGAAGTATCTAAACTGGTGTTCAGTCTCAAGACCCAGATAACCTTGTCCTGTTTCAACCCTGAACTTCAACATTTGAATTATCTCAAGTATATTAAACATTAGAGGTCAGGGATGCTAAGTGCAGAGGAAAAGGGAGCCTTTATAGTGGAGATTGTGTGTTTCTCTGTGGTCAGAGGGGACAGTGGTCGTCAGGAGGGTGGGAGCAGGAGGGCTGAGATGGGAAAGGTGATGCTTAAGAGTGCGGCGGCCCTAGGCAGTTAGTAATGAAGCAGATGCCACAGAGGAAGCACAGACAGTACAGCAGCAGCCCACGGAAACTATCTTTTGCTTGGTCCTTAATGTCCTCTTTTTTTTTTTTTTTTAAGAAGATGTTGGGGGTAGGAGTTTATTAATTAATTTATTTATTTTTGCTGTGTTGGGTCTTCGTCTCTGTGCGAGGGCTTTCTCTAGTTGTGGCAAGTGGGGGCCACTCTTCATCGCGGTGTGCGGGCCTCTCACTATTGCGGCCTCTCTTGTTGTGTAGCACAGGCTCCAGACGCGCAGGCTCAGTAGTTGTGGCTCACGGGCCTAGTTGCTCCGCGGCATGTGGGATCCTCCCAGACCAGGGCTCAAACCCGTGTCCCCTGCATTAGCAGGCAGATTCTCAACCACTGCGCCACCAGGGAAGCCCTTAATGTCCTCTTTTTGAGCTGATGAGCAGGTATTCCACCGGTGTGGAGACAGCTTAATGCAAACCAGCTGTGTTTTAAATATATAAACCCTCACCGGAAATGTGTAAACCAGGGACAAAGCCATGTGGTTTTGTATCCTTGGTGCCTGCAAATTATAGCTGTTCATGGAGACAGCACTTGTATTATGTGTATCTCCTGGATGAAACAGGATTTGAAAAGTATCCATTCTTCCTTCAGTGTGGTGATCCAGCAGCAAAAGAAGGACTACTAGATGTGAGGGAGTGGGAGTAGGAAGCTGTGGTGTGATGGAAATGCAAAAGCCCAAAGAGGATAGCTGGTGCCATCTGCAAATGAGAGGGAGCCCTCCTGAATTTCTGGCAGAGCCACTGAAATGGAACTGATGAGGAAGGTGGGAGAACTCATTACCCACCTTTACTGTATTATCTCTATAAGTAGAGAAGACCTGTGTGTTATAGGCTTTTAGCTTGGACCTAAAGGAGACTGCTAACTAGAGCTGCCAGAATAATAATTGCAATATTCTTTTTTTTTTTTAACTTTTGACTTTGAATGTGTGCTTTTTATTCAGTGTTAAAAATGTGAGTTATCAAACTTTTGTGATTTGTTTGAAAAATAAAAGATGGACAGTTTGAACCCCATGTAAGCAAGAAAATGGGGTGGTAAAAAATAGATCCCTAGTGGGTCTTAAGGCTTACCACATACTGATACATGTTTAATTACAATGGGCATTAGAATTACAGAATAGTACCATAAATATTAGATATGAATATCTTAGATTCTTTGATCATATACCAGGTTAGAGAAACAACTTCAAAAATGCTGTAGGTTGAGCCAGAAGTGTTTATGTGCCTAAGGGGGCTTTGACTCCAAGGAAGTCCTTAGTATGAATTTTGTTTATTGCTTAAAATAGGAAAGCTTCATTAATCAATGGTTGTTGAAAGAGAGCATATCAAATACTTAGAAGTTTGTCGTTCTTTAAATCTTATCTATATTGTTCTTTTAAATATGCCATATGACACAGTTCATAATTATTTTTAGGGCCTTAAAAAATCCATGTTGACTAAAAATCAAGTTCCATAAATATTGTACTACAACTAGTATAAGGTTATAAGATACTTATTTGAGATATGTTGTATAATTACAGTTAACAGCAATTAGTAGTTGCCCAAATCAAAGTCATAGTATCTGTGAGGAAATAGCCTTAAACACACTAATCATTTAAAACTCAAAGTCATATGGGGAAAATATCTTTATTAATTATAGAACATTTCCCATCCGGGTTTCTAAAGAAATCTAACTGTTATTGAGTTTCAGTTGTAACACACTCAAGTAAAAATCAGTTATTTCAGGGACTTCCCTGGCCATCCAGTGAGTAAAGACTTCGCCTTCAAATGCAGGGGGTGTGGGTTCGATCCCTGGTCGGAGAGCTAAGATCCCACATGCCTCCTAGCCAAAAAGCAAAACATAAAACTGAAGCAATGTTGTAAAAAATTCAGTAAAGGCTTTAAATGTGGTCCACTTCCCAGGGCTTCCCTGGTGGCGCAGTGGTTGAGAGCCCGCCTGCCGATGCAGGGGACACGGGTTCGTGCTCCGGTCCGGGAGGATCCCACATGCCGTGGAGCGGCTGGGCCCATGAGCCATGGCCGCTGAGCCTGCACGTCTGGAGCCTGTGCTCCGCAACGGGAGAGGCCAAAACAGTGAGAGGCCCGCGTGCCGCAAAAAAAGAAAAAAAAAAAAAAAAAAAGGTCCACTTCCCCCCAAAAATATCTTTAAAAAAATCAATTATTTCCTATTTCATCCTAGCAGAGACTTAAACCTTTTGATTGGTTTACATTTCCAAAACTTTCTGTAATACTGTCTGTTGTATCTCCTGGAGTTGTGAAAAGTGAAAGCCCAGTTCTGTGTCCCTTAAAATATGTTAGAATCGTGGAGTTGGAAGGGGCTCTGGAAGTTACCCAGTCAAAAGTCCCCCAAAGAGTTGGGATTCCTTTTAAAAGTGACCCTTAAGATGGTTGTCTAGTGTAGCTTAACCAGCTTCAGTAATTGGGAACTCACTCACTTCACTGTTGAAGAATTTTTAGTTATTAGAAAATTCTTCACAGAAGAATTTCACAGAAGAATTGTGAATTCACAGAATTCTTCACAGAAGAATTGTCACAGGGGACAAATTTGTCTCTTTGCAAGGTGACTGTCGGGTGCCACTTGAAACAATGTGGGACATGTTTATCTACTCCCTCTTCCAGTAAACAAAATGTTACATATTTGAAGAAAGTGATCATTTCATCTTTCAGTATCTTCAACTTCAGATCCTTCAGTTGTTCAGCACTTTTATGGTTATAAATTGTTTCACCATCCTATTCCAAACACTTTCTAATTTGTCAGTGTTCTTATTAAGATGTTTCCGGACATGATTCGTCCATTCATTGCACGCCTATTAAGCTCCTATTATGTGCCAGGAACTGGGGATATAATGGAGAATAAGACAGACAAGTTCTCCATCTTCAAAGAAATGGGCAATAAACAAGTAAATAGATAAATAAATTTATAATATGTTTTCAGGTATTGTTAAGTGCTGTAAAGAAAAATACAGTAAAGGATAGAAAGTTTTGGCAATAGAGAAGGGATATTTTAGATAGGTTATTTTAGATAGATAAGGTAGTCAGGGAAGATCTCTCTGAGTAAGTGGCATTTGGTCTGAGGCATGAGTGCAATGCAATATATGTGCAGTAGTCTTGAGGAGGGAAGTTCCAGGTGGGGAAACGGCAATTGCAGAAGTTCTGAGGTGGGAATGAAGTGACAGATGTTACTAATGGATGGGCGTTCATGACTTCCCCGCTTCCCATGACTGACAAGGAACCCTTTAAAGCTACATTGACATGGTTTAATCTCATTGCAAATTCTCCATTCTGCCTGTTCAACTTCTCCCCTTCTCCTCAACCACACCTGTGTGCATGTATATACACATATATACCTATTCTCTGAAAGGTAATATCTCTGCTAGGTCAGTTTTTAGGAGTTTTGTGATACAGAATTGAAAGACTGAGGAGAAAGAAAGAATTAGAGTGGCAGGAGGAAAATGTGTATGCTTTGCCAGGGAGGCAACATTGGAGGTTGCAAACTCAAATTCTTACAGGAGCTAAGGGTAACATAAATTGAGTCATGCAGGTTGGGTGTAATGCAATGAAGAGTCATGGCTGCAACTGTGACATACCCTATATAAACAGGTCAGCTGCTACTCAGCTAGAGGATATCATTGGAATGCATAATGCAAGCTCAGTATTGCCATACACCCCAATTTTTCAAGAACGGTAATATACCTGTTTTTTCATATGAGATTTTCCAATTTTGAAAACACTGCCATAGGAACTTCCACTTCCAGGAAAATGGGGTAGACATACTTGTCCCTGTTCTATCTGTTAAGTATAACTAACTGGATATTATATGAGAAAAGGGCAAACATGCTAAGGACCTTGGGACCCAAGGAAATATACTATGGTGAGTTATCTGGGTTTTCTTTTTGCCTCCTATATTCCAGATTTGGAGCTAAGGAAGTTGAAAAGCTAGAAACACCAATGGGAATAGACAAAAGAGCCCTAAGAAAAGCCTATGCTATTTAGCCTCCAAATAGGAAAAGGGAAGCCTAGCAAGACAGAGAAGTTTTAGAAATAACTGCTCTATCCCATCCAAATAGCACAGAAATATTTAATACAATTATGTAGAAATAGGGGAGGGTAAAGGAAGGTAAGGTTTGTGACAAGTTATGTATATTTAATGTAATACTTAGAACAGCCACTAAAAAAGCTACCCAAAGAGATATACTCCAAAACACTATAGGTAAATCAAAATATAATTCTAAAACAATGTTCAAATAATCAGAAAAGCAGGAAAAAGAAAACAGAAATGAAAAAACAGAATAAACAATAAAATGATAGACTTAAGTCTTAACATATGAATAATTGCATTAAGTGTAAATGAATGTAAGTGGTCTAAATACATCAATTAAAAAACACAGACTGGCAGGATGGATTAAAAACATGACCCAACTATAGGCTATCTATAAGAAACTCACTTTCAGTATAATAATAAAGGCAGGATGAAAATAAAATGATGGGAAAAGATATATCATACCAACATTAATCTAAAGAAAGTAAGAGTGGCTATATTAATATCAGATAAACTAGTCTTCAGCACAAAGACTGTTACTAGGGACAAAGAAGGGCATTATTTAATGATAAAAGAACCAATGCAACAAGAAGACATAGCAATCCTAAATGTGAATGCACCAAACAACAGAGCTGCCAAATATGTGAAGCAAAAACTTATAGAACTGTAAAGGAGAAATATACAAGTCCACATTATAGTTGGAGACTCATACTCTTCTCAACAAGTTGATAAACAACTAGACAGGAGATCAGCAAGGATATATGTATTAATCTGCTAGGGTGGCCGTAACAAAATACCACAGCCTGCGTGGCTTAAGCAAAAGAAATATTTTCTCACGGTTCTGGAGGCAAGAAGTCAAAGATCCAGGTGTCAGCAGGTTTGGTTTCTCCTGAGGCCTCTCTTTTTGGCTTGCAGATGGCTGCCCTCCCACTGTATCCTCTGTGTGTACGCACATCCCTAGTGTCTCTTCCTCTTCTTCTAAGGATATCAATTTTGTTGGATTAGGGCCCTACCCCTATGACCTCTATTAACCTTAATTACCTCTTTAAAGGCCCTGTTTCCAAATACAGCCACATTGGGAATTAGGACTTCAATACGTGGCTTTTTGGGGAAGGGGACACAATTTAGTCCATAACAGTACAGAAGAATTCAACAACACCATCAACTAACAGGATCTAATTGACATTTATAGAACACTTAGCCCAACAGCTGCAGAATGCACATTGTTTTCAAGTGTCCATGGAACATATACCATGATAGACTGGGCCATAAAACAAACCTCAACAGATTTAAAAGAATTGAGATCATACAGAATGTGTTCACTAACCAAAATGGAATCAAACTAGAAATCAGTAACAGAAAGATGACAGGAAATTCTCCAGATACTTGTAAACGAAACAAGATTCTTCTAACTAACCCATGGGTCAAAGAGGAAGTTTTAAGAAATCAAATAATACATTAAACTGAATGGAAATTAAAATGTAACAAAATTTGTGGGACACAGACAAAGCAATACTAAGAGGCACATTTATAGAACGAAATTCATATGTTAGGAAAGATAAAAAGTCTCAATAATCTAAACTCACACCCAGAGAATCTATAGAGTAAAATGGAAAATAAATCCAAAACAAGCAGAAGAAAGATAAGAGCAAAATCAATGAAATTAAAATCAGAAAGTACCATTTAGAAAAATCAATGAAAAAAAAGAAATGGTTCTTTGAAAATGTCAAGAAAATTGACAAACCTCTAGCTTGGCTGATAGAGAAAAAGAGAGAAGAAATGAAATAGAGGATATCATTACAGACACTGTAGATAACAAAAGGTAATAAGGGAATAATATAAATTAACCTTACACACACAAATTTGACAACTTAGAAGAAACGGATCACTTCTTAAAACATAATCTACCACAACTCAGCCTATATGAAATAGATAATATGAACAGACATATAATGATTAAGGAAATTGAATCCATAATTTTAAAACTCCCCCAAAAGAAATCTCCAGGTTCAGGTGGTTCCACTGGAGAATGCTACCAAACAGAAGAGTTAACAGTAATTGTATACATTCTCTTCCAGAAAATAGAAAAGGAGAGATCACTTCCCAATATATTTTATGAAGTTAGTATTAATGTCTTTCATGAATATGGACATAAAAATCTTAACAAAATATTATCAAGTATAATTCAGCAATATATAAAAAGAATTATGCACTGTGGACAAGTGGGGTACAAGTCTGGTTCAATATTGGAAAATCAATCAATGTAACCTACCATATTAACAGGCTAAAGAAGAAATATCACGTGACCATATCAATTGATGCAGAAAAAGCACTTCACAAAATTCAACACCCAGTCATGATAAAAACTCTCAGAAAGATAGTAATAAAGGGGAACTTCCTCAACTTGATAAAGAGCAACTATCAAACACCTAAAGATAAAATTATACTTAATGGTGAGCGACTGACTGAATGCTTTCCACCAAGGTCAGGAATAATCCAAGAATATATGCTCTAACTGCTCCTATTCAACATACGCTGGAAGTTCTAGCCAATGGAATACGGCAGAAAAGGAAAAAAGGCATACAAACTGGAAAGGAAGAAATGAAACTGTTTCTATTTGCAGATGGCATGATTAACTACATAGAAAATCCCAAGAAATCTACCCCATCCCCCTGAAAATAACCCTTCTAGAGCTAATAAGTAAGCTCAGCAGTGTCATAGGACACAATATAAACATACAAAAGTCAATTATATTTCTGTATATTAGCAGTGAACACATAGACATCAAAATTGAAAATATAGTACTCAAGAAATGAAGTACTTGGGTGTAAATCTGACAAAGCATATTCATGACTTGTATGCTAAAAACTACATAATGCTGATAAAAGACATCAGAGATCTAGATAAATGGACAGACATAATGTGTCATGAATTGGAAGCCAATGTAATAAAGATGTCAGTTCTCCCCAAATTGATATCCAGGTTGTGGTGGGTTAAATAATGCCCCCTTCCACCCCCATGATATATTTACATCTTAATTCCTGAAATCTGTGAATGTTCCCTTATTTGGAAAAAGACAAATGTAATTAAGGATCTTGACACATGAGATCATCCTTGGATTATCAAGGTGGGTGTAAATCCAATGACAAGTATTCTTATAAAAGACACACAGAGGAGAACACAGCCACAGAGAAGGCAGTGTGAAAATGGAGCAGAAGGTATAGCCACAAGCCAAGGAATGCCACCAGTGCCAGAAACTGGAAGAGTCAGGTCCAGAGGGAGTGCAACCCTGCTGACACCTTGATTTCAGATTTCTGGTCTCCAGAACTGTGAGAGAATAAACTCCTGTTGTTTTAAGCCACTAACATTGTGGTAATTTGTTATAGCAGCCACAGAAACTAATACACTGGTTTAACACAATTCCTATCAAAATCTCACCAAGGTTTTTTGTAGATACAGACAAAATTATTGTAAAACTTATATGGAAAAGAAGAACAAATAGAATAGCTGAAATGATTTTGAAAAAGAAAAAGAAAATGAGAGGAATGAGCCTACTCAATTTTTTTTTTTTTTTTTTTTTTTTTTTTTTTTTTTTTTTTTTGCGGTAAGCGGGCCTCTCACTGCTGTGACCTCTCCCGCTGCGGAGCACAGGCTACGGACGCGCAGGCCCAGCGGCCATGGCTCACAGGCCCAGCAGCTCCACGGCATGTGGGATCCTCCCAGACCGGGGCACGAACCCGTGTCCCCTGCATCGGCAGGCGGACTCTCAACCACTGTGCCACCAGGGAAGCCCGAGCCTACTCAATTTTAAGATTTATTATATAGATACAGTAATTAAGACTGAGTGGTATTGGTGGAGAAATAGATCAATGGAACAGGGTAGAGAACCCAGAAACAGAGCCACACAAATATGCCCAACTGATAATTGAAAAAAAAGCAAAAGCAATTCAATGGAGGAAAGATAGTCTTTTAAACAAATGGTGCCAGAACAATTGGATATCGATTCACAGAAAAAATGAACCTTAATCTAAGTTTCACAACTTATACAAAAATTAGGTCAAAATGGATCATAGGCATAAATGTAAAATGTAAAAGTATAAAATTTTAGAAAAAATACAGGAAGATTTCTTCAGGATCTAGGCCTAGGCAAAGAGTTTTTTAGACTTGATGCCAAAACCACAGTCCCTATAAGGAAAAATTAATAAACATGAAAATTAAAAACTTTTGCTCTGTGAGAGATCCTGTGAAGAGGATGAAAAGGCAAGCTATGTAGTTGGAGAAAATACTTGCAAACTACATTTCTGGAAAAGGGTTAGTATCTAGAATATATAAAGAACTCTCAAAACTCAACAGTTAAAAAAAAACCCACCAGCAAACAATCCTATTAGTAAAATGTGCAAAAGACATGGAGAGACATTTCACTGAGTGGGATATGAAAATGGCAAACTAATTAAAAGATGTTTGACATCTGTTAGCCATTAGGGAAACATAAATTAAAACCACAAAGGCGTATCACTATATGCCTATCAAAATAGCTAAAATAAAAAAGAGTGACATACCAAATGCTGGCAAAGATGAGGGGAAACTGGATCACTTGCACATTGCAGGTGGTAATGTGAAATGATACAGCCACTTTAGAAAGCAGTTTGGTAATTCGTTTAAAAAAAAAAAACCATGCAATTACCACATAACCCATCAATTGCAGTCCTGAACATCTATCCCAGAGAAATGAAGATATGTTTACACAAAAGCCTGTACAGAGTGTTTATGGGAGACGTAATAGCCCCAAACTGGAGATAACCCATATGTCTGTCGATGAATGAAGAGTTAAACCGTGGCACATCCATACCATGGAATATTTTCCAGTCGTAAAAGAGAACAAACTATTGAAACATGCAACAACCTGGGTGTATCTCCAGAGAATTATGCTGAGTGAAAAAAAGCCAAAAGTTTTCATACTGTGTGATTCCATTTATATAACGTTCTTTAAATGATGAAGTTATAGAAATGGTGAACAGATTAGTAGTTCCCAATAGCCAGGGATAGGGGAGGGAGGAGTGGCTGTGACTATAAAAGAATTCTTGTGGTGACGAAAATGTCCTATATTTTGACTGTATCAATGTCAATATTCTGGTTGTGATATCAAACTATAGGTTTTGCAAGACGTTACCTTTGGGGGAAACTGGGTGAAGGATGCTTGGGATCTCCCTGTATTATTTCTTACAATATGCATGTAAATGTGTAATTAGCTCAAAATGAAAATTTAATTAGAAAATTACTGTTAGGCAACCAGAATATGTTCTGACCAGATATTGCCTGTTCACTACTACTTTGCGCCCCTTGATTTAGATAATAAAGTACAGTGAGGGCAGAGAGAGGGGTGAAGAAAAATGTTGGGTGGGGAGAAGATTTGTAGACTGGTGGATAGAAAGACGCCAGAACAGCCTGGGACAATGATAAAAGTATAAAGAAAAAGAGGGTTTTTGTTAGTGATACATTTTGTGACGTACTGAGGGACCTTTCTTGTTTTCAAGAACTTTAGGGGAAGAAATTAACCAATGCATTTCTTTAACTGTGATATTGCAGTGGGGCTAGCTTTATAAAGGTTACAAGTCGGTGTTAGGAGATCTTGTGGTTGTAGTTAGTCCTCGGAAGTATGTGTAAATAGAGTCAAGGAGAAATGGCTAAATGTACATATCTAAAAACAGTGGACATTGCTTGCCTTGCAGACCCTTGCTATCCATTTTCTATTGACACGTAGTCATGGTTATTGGTACTTTTTCCTAGTAAGGAAAAACTTAGTTCTGAGGAGGTCCCTGTTCCCCATCCTTTACAATTTGTACCCAGAATTCTAAGGCAACAGTGCTTAGGGTACATAAGGAGACATTGTTACCTAGAGCTGGTTAGGTTGGATTGAGGTATTTGATAAGGTGCTGCAAGGCCTGGATCATCTCTCTGACCTAAGAGCCACTGCAGAAGTGGGGTGAGGGTACCCTCTCTCCATCTGCTTATTCTAGTTAATCTAGGTGTTCATGTGCCATTTAAAACACTGCTGGTTCTGGGCAGAGAGTGAATGAGCTCAGGTGCAGGGAATTGAAAGGTAATGAGAATGATTAATCAAATTCCTTCCAGTAAAGGGTGCCATGTGCCAGACTCTGTCCTGGATAACCCTCCTACATGTGAATCAGGGACCATGCTCTGCCCTCAGGTGTCTGGTATATCTGAGAGTAGACATCTGTGCTTGGAGCAAACTGGGAGTGACTGGAGGCCAGTTTTGGCGTGGTGTCTTTGCTTGATCACCTGCTCTGCCAAGGTTTGTTCACAGTCTCCTCTGGCCATGCTCATTTAGTTATGGAAAACAGGGTGAACATGAGTAATGGGAAATGCAGTTTGCTGCTGGGGCAAGATGACCCCAGTGGTAAGTGGTAAGTGTAAGCCTTCTGCACAGCCTAAAGCCCTGTGTGGTATCTAAAAAAGCCCCATGTGGTTTAAGCCCAGTGTAGAGAAATACCTGGAGAGTAAATCCCTGTGTTATTCTCATATTCATGTCTAATTATCTCTAGCTATCTGACTTACCTTTTATCTAATCTAATTTAAAATAGATAGGAATGAGTTGATGTGAGAAGACCTGAGCATAGAACTTTTAGGATTCCTTGATAAGATCTCTACAGTATGTGTAATAACCTGTTTTAGGGGACAAATCTTATGTACAATGTAAAATAAGATCCAATAAGACATATGAACTTAAATCTGTCCACTTTGTGGTCAGTAGTTTTTGAGTTCTATTCCTGACTCTGAAACTAAGTTAGTTTTTGGTGTTAATTTTCCTCACCAGTAAAATATGGATCATGATATCTACCTATCAGAGGCAGATAGGTTGGAAAATGATGCCTGGTGCATAGTAGGTGCTCAGCAAATGTTAATCCTTGCCTTTACCCAACCTCCCACCTGGAACAACTTTTATATCTTGATTTATAATGTTCCCTGATAAGGAGTCTCTCTGAATGGGGTCCATTTTCCCCAGTGGATATGTTATGGTTACATGTGATCTACATGTAACCATAATGCCAGCTGGCTAAACACGGTGCTTCCTCTGTGGTACAGAGGAAAGAGAAGTGGATTAGCAGTAAGGAGCTCTGGCTTCCAGCACATGTTCTGTGTATCTGGAAGTGCTGTCTGTCTTAAACCCAAACATTGGTTTATTGGAAGAGGACAGAATCACTGGGTCCCTAGAAGAGCATGTGTTGAATGAACCAACAGAGCTTTGGGAGACTAAGAGCAGGCCTCTGCCACTCTGCATATATTTGAGAATCATTTGCTTGTGACTCAGAATTGGGTGAAGACCATGTAATTTGTTGAGCCTGTGTCATGTGTTCATGCCTTGGCTGCTTGAGCATGGGAAAAGGGAGATTATCCCCAATTCTGCTTTCATAGCATACTATATGCAATAGGGATTTCCTCTAAGATGGTAAGAGGACAGAATATCAGATAATCACTTGCCCAAATGACAGGTATCTACTAAACTCTGATGTTAATTAGCTGTGTGACTGTGGGAAGTAATTTCATATTCTTGACCCTCATTTTATTTATCTGTAACATTAGAGTTCTGTACCACACCAGCATTTTTCAGCTTTTACCTCTTAAACAGTTGATCAGTTGTATCAGGTGAAATCTTATTTAGATACCCAAAATGTAAGGCATGCAAAAGTGGACCTGCTCTGGTTGGGGGAGCGGGTGAGGGTGGAAAGAGAGAACTTTGCTCAGCCTTCTCATTCCCGATCCTCCATCCCCATGTCCTGCTACTGCCTTCCCAAGACTTGGAAGTTCCTGGGGTACTTTAAGGATCCTCCAGGGTTCCCTGGAGTACCCTTTGAAAACCGCTGTTTCTGCAGTTGCTCAGATCTCTTTCAGATGTAACCTTTGGTGATTCATTAACTCTTGGATTTAGAATGTCACTAATTTCACCTGTTTTTGTCAGTACCCACTCTTGGAGAGGTAGGTTAAGGCTGGTTATTTTGGTTTTGCATGTAGCAAGTTAGTTTGATTAAACTTGATTTTTCCCCCTCATTTTCAAAAATATGAAACCAGGCCAATAAAATCCTGTGGAAATCCCTACATTTTTTTTGTTTAGTTGTCCCTGTCTATTAGGATGGTTGTCTCTTCATTGATTGGAGGAATCTGCTAAAAAACTGAGGAGAAATGTGTTTCAAGTAAAATAAGGACTTCCCCCTAAAAGACACCATACTTTACATGTACCATATAGTTTTACTCACACAAAGGGAAAACAATAGGAGGAAAGGGAAAACAATGGGAGGAAAGGAAAAACAATAGGAGGAAAGGAAAAAAATTAAAATGCTAATAGGGGATACTTCTGGATAATGGAGTTAGGGCAAGTTAGATTTTTTTTAACTTCTCTATTTTCTGAACATTAAGCAACACATGTGTACGTAACTTTCCTAATTATAAAGTTATTAAAAATGAACACATTTTCATTCAAAAGTAATTAAGTCAATTAAAAAGATTATTAAGTCAGCACAAAAATAGAAATTAATAGTGTTTAAAAATAGCATTTTATTGACTGTAAGTTCAATGAGCCAGTACAGATATAAATTTAAGAACCCACATTTCCTGAACTTATAAGCCCTCTTACCCCTTCATATGATGAACGTGCCTCATTCTTCCAGGGACATAAGACCAGTGACTGGAAAATATTCTGTGTATGAGGTGGCTGGTGTCCATTCTGCATGGGAAAGGATGCATTCTTTTGGGGTTTTTTTGTTTGTTTGTTTTGTTTTTGGGGTTTTTTTTGGTACGCAGGCCTCTCACTGCTGTGGCCTCTCCCGTTGCGGAGCACAGGCTCCGGACGCACAGGTTCAGCGGCCATGGCTCACGGGCCCAGCCACTCCGCGGCATTTGGGATCTTCCCAGACTGGGGCACGAACCCGCGTTCCCTGCATCGGCAGGTGGACTCTCAACCACTGCGCCACCAGGGAAGCCTAGGATGCCTTCTTTTGGATACTGATTGTCTGGCTCCATGCTGATATTTAGATCAGTGGCAGATTCAACTTAGACATTTAAGAATCAATCTCCTTATTTCCTAGTACCATATCCTAGACTGTCTCTTAAGGCCTAGAAGGTAAGATACTCTTTGTCCCTTCCAGTTACTGTAGTCTTGGCTAAATGACACCCACCGGGAGCTCTTGACAAATGCCATGAGATCCCAAGGTCAAGAATAAGCCTTCAGAACTATCTGTGACAATCATTAAAACACACCTTGACTCGAACGCCTGTAAAAAATCAAGGATGGGGTAGAACAACTGAAGAAAACTTCTCTGCCTTTTATTCCTTTTTCTCCTCTGTAAGGCACTTTAAGGTAATTCGGTTTAACTGCACCAGCAAAATTTTTGAAAGTCCCATTTTCAGTATCTGTTTCCTTAAAGAGAGATGGGAGGATAATAGATGGATAGATAGATGGGGGCAGACAGAAATGGTACAGTAGTCAGACAGATCTATATTCAGTTCATTATGTTTGATTTTCAGAGTTAATTGAGTATTTTTTCTTAAAATTATCTTTTTTTTTCTTTTTCCTCTCTTTGCTGTAATTTAAAAGGAGCTAGACAAAGGCAAAGAAAAGTCAGTTTTAAAGTTTGCTTTCCAGAGTTGTTCCATGGTCTCAGAGCTCATTGCTTCAAACCCAGCACCAGATTAGTCACTGCAGTTGGCTTCATTGTGGCCCCTGTGATAAAGGCTCTTTGTGGCTGTAGGTGGAGGGAAGCATAGCAAGATGGGAGAATGTAGCCTAGAGCATCTCATCAGGAAATTAAAAGTCACATTATAGTTTTCCATATAGTTATATGGGCCTTTTAATGTCAGAGCCCATGTTTCTGCCTAGCAGGACAATGCCTTATGTTTGCTTACAGAAAACATTTGTGTTTGTCTTGTCTTATATAATCTTCACTTACCTGCAAGTTAGAAATGGTTATTCTCATTTTATGGATGAATACACTAAAGTCTAGAATATATAAGTGACCAATATAGCAAAGCTAGCAGTGGCAGAGCCAGAACTTGAATCCTGGACTTTGGGTTCTAAAGACAGTGCTATGCTTGCTGTACCCCTTAGCCACGATGACTGGATTATATCTTACCTTGTTTTTGAGGTTCTCTGCCATGTTCACTCCTACATCCCAATACCAATGCAGTACATTATGTATAATAAATGTTAATTAAATGGCATTTTCTTCTTTAAGTGCTTTCTAACTTAATACTGAAGGAAATAATGATTTACTTAGTTTGGAGAATGTCTTTCATCCTCATCAAAAAAGACATACCAAATTATTTGTTTCATGGACTCCTTTTGAAGTTATGCTAGGAGTGACGTTTATGGGACAGAAGATGATCTTGATTGTCTAATGGGAAAAACATTCAGCTAGAAGACCCCACATGACTTTGAAGTGACCTTAAGTAAGTGACTTAAGTGACTTAGCCTCTTGAAATCTCTTCTCCTTTCCATAATGGGCTTGATAATACCGGCCCTTCATTCCTCAGGGGGTGGTTTAGAGGATCTCAAGTTATGGAAGTGATTGACCAACTATAAATCATGTGCAGCATGATTGATTGCTTGCAGGGACTGGGGCTCCTGGCTGAAACATGTGGCTTCTCTCCTGGGAATGAGGGCAATCAGTCTATGAGCAACGAGTTCCTGGGCAATTCTTTGCCAGACTAGTCTCTCGCCATCTTCCAGTCACATCATTCCCTCTTCTTCCTACTCCCAGATCAGCTCTGACCCAATAAGGGCTCTTAAACAATGATGTGGAGAGTGCTGGTGAGCTGCTGCCTGCTTTATTGTGATATAAATGTTTACAATATAGTCTTATGTGTTTTGTTACTGATATAAATTATTTGGCCAGTTGAGTAAAAAGCAGTCAACATATGGATGTCATAGCCAGAGCTGCATTCTTAGGTCAGTTGATAGTTATGCGATGTGGGTGAACTAGAAGGTATTTAAGACTTTTTTTTTTTTTTTTTTTTTTTTTTTTTTTTGCGGTACGTGGGCCTCTCACTGTTGTGGCCTCTCCCGTTGCGGAGCACAGGCTCCGGACGCGCAGGCTCAGTGGCCATGGCTCACGGGCCCAGCCGCTCTGCGGCATGTGGGATCTTCCCGGACCAGGGCACGAACCCGTGTCCCCTGCATCGGCAGGCGGACTCTCAACCCCTGTGCCACCAGGGAAGCCCCGGTTTTTAAGACTTTTTGACCTGATGTTTGCAACATCCTCTTTCCTCATCAAAGTATAATGGACTCTCAAACCAGAGTTCACTCTAGTACCTTCCAAAGGGAAATGCCACTGATCTCTAATGATATCTGGTATGTGTTAGCCCAGGGCCAGATACTCCCCTATACGACCTCTTGGAACAATTGATCAGGTGTGGTAGATATTACAGTTGTTATTTGCAAGTGAAGAAATGGATGCTCTGGTTAAATAATGTGCCTGAAATCACCTAGCTAGTAAGTGATTGAGCCAAGATTTAAACTTTGGGTTTCTGACTCCCAGTGTAGGGCTCTTTGGACTACATTTAGTCTTGTTGGGTATACACTAGCCACAGTGAAATAGAGCCCATGGAGCTGCTGTGGATCATTGTATTAGTCACAAGGAAGAAACCCATTTGTAACCAACATTGTAACTGGTATTATAAATACATACTTGTGGCAAACACTTTTCTTCTTTTAATTTTATGTTGTAATTTTATGATGTTCTTTGAGGGGCAGAAATATTTGGTTTTTTATTTAGTAAAAACTATTGATTGTTTTCTTTTTATGATTTCTCCAGTTGCCGTTTCTGTGTTCAGAAAAACTTCCCCGATTCAGAGATGAGATAAATATACCTTTGCATTTTCTTATTTTTTAAATTTAACTTTTTACTCTTTATGAAATTTATGTTGGGCATAGGGTACTAAACTGAATTACTTCTTTTTGGTTTTCAAATTGCAAACTTTCCCAGCACAATTTCTTAAGTAATTCATCTTATCCCTTACTGATTTGTGGATTCCTGTATTACATAAATTTTCATATACGTTAGCCTCTCTCCTGTGCTCAGTAATCTTTCAGCAATGCTTATACCAGTTTTACACTGTTCCAGTTGTTATAGCATTACAGTTCAGACTAATACCTGGTAGAGCATAATAAATCCTCTTTTATTATTCTTTATTTTTATGCACACTGTTTAAAAACTGTAAGTGCCCATTGGACTTTACCAATAGGCCTCTAGAGCAGGGGTTGTTAAACTATGGCCCACAGTCCTTAAGTGGCCCACCACCTGTTTTTGTAAATAAAGTTTTATTAGAACACAGTCACACTCATTTGTGTATCTATTATATATATATGTCATTGCGTATGTATTCTTTGCATCACAATGGCAGAGTTGAATAGATTTGACAGAGATTTTTATGAATCACAAAGCCTAAAATATCTACTATCTGGCCCTTTACAAAAAGGTAGCCGACCTCAGGTCTAGAAGATTTGGGATAGGAAGTAGAATAGGAAACCAGTGCCGCTAGGTCTAGGCCCCACTTCTTGGGACATGCTGCAGACTCCAAGTGAGACTTTGGCTCTATGCTCCAATGTATTGCATCTCTGTCTATTCTTCATCAGTAAGGAGAAAGTTAAGATAGAGCTAACGCTCTCTCTCTGCAGTTGGTCTTCCCACTAGCTTTACTGCTGTTTTGATAGAAAGCATTTCTTCCCAGTCTGGCTTCTCTCTACAACCCTGGACACTTCTTTTGCTGGGGGTAGGGGGGTAATCAATATACAGTGTTAACCTAAACAAAATAATACAACTACATAAATTGACTGCTTGAAAGATCATTTCATAGCCAGTGAAGTGAGTATTTTATATCATCCACTGCTTTCATGATCTCATGACATTTCCTCTCCACTTGCCCTGGGGCACAGAAGTTGACTTTACATCTGGATTAGCTGAGGGCTCAAGATAGGGGAGTCTGAGGCGCTTTGATGGGAGGAACAAGAAGTATGGGCTCATGAAAGGCAGTAAGAGTCTCTTGGAAGGTTAAGTCTTCAAGCGTGTAGGTATATCTAAGAGACCCTGCATGACCCTTCTCTGGGGCAAGTATGGGCCATGTGCTCATGGAGTGCTTGAGGGATGCTAAAGTGACACTTCCATGGAAAACTGAATAGTGATATCCCTACAAGGACAGACCATACCTCACAGCAAATACACAAGTCACTGTTTGGTTTATTTTTATGACAGTTTTGAAACTCTGGCTTGTCTCAGTGGCAAGTGCTAGTCTTCTCTGTGTGGTCTAGAATGGGCTTTTATGCACTCAGCAGTGGGCTATGAAGGATTGTTTTAGCTGGTCAGAGGTCCCTGCGAGGCTGACAGTAATGCCTAGAAAGTTGTGTGTGCACGCGTGCGTGTAAGTGCATGTGTGAGCCTGCACACACACACAGAAGAGAAAGAAAATTAAAAAGAGAAGAAAAAGTAAGCTTTTAAAAAGTCACGTGTATTTTCTGGTATAGTCTCAGAATGCTATAAAGAAAAAAACTGTGTTGGTGCAGGTTCATGCAGAAATAACTATTTTCACAAGAACCAAGAATTAAAAATTAAAAAAAATATATTAATTTTCACCATCTCAGAATGGAAGGATGGGGTGTGGTTTTTCCAGCCTCAGGACATTTCCTTCCTTCAAACTGGGCAAGGATTGATTAAATAGGAATGTGACATCTCCTCTGCTGAATGGTAGAAATCAAGGAGAGGGGGAAGTCAAGAGGAAGGAAAGAAATTTGAATGTAAATAAAGAGGGAAGAGAGACCAATGAGAATGGGAAAAGGAACAGAAGTGTTGCAGAGACCCACTGATGAGAAATGTGGTTTGATGATAATCTTTCAAGAGAATTTTGTCTTACAAAAAGTCACTGACTGAAAGATATGTCAAGGTGTGCAGCAGAGACTGGGCGTAGGCTAGCTATCCAGAGTTCCACGGTGGTGATGATAGAGGTTTGGCTTTGTTGAATATCTGTGCTCAATGATGTATATGTACTCTTAACTCTGCCATCAACTGATATTGCAATGCATGCGCACTCCTCAGAGATCGTAAACCCTAAGAGTTGATAAGAGCTCAGCGACGAACCTGCCACCCAGTGTAGAAATTTCATCCCATGAGATTTCTGACAGAACGGAATTATCGAATTCGTAGATCTTGAAAGAAGCTTAAACCCTCAAGTAGCGGCTAATATTGTGGGCTTTAGGAAGTTACAGGGTCTAGATTTGAATCTGTGTTGCCCTATATCTTGGCTGTGTCCTTGAGAAGGTTAGTTCAACCCTCTAAGCCTAAATGAGCCTATAACGTCTGGATGAGAATAGCATCTACCATTTTGGAATGTGATGAGGATTAAGTGAAATGGTATAAATTGCTTAACATAATGCTCCACACATGGCAAATGCTCAGTAAATGTTATGTATTATTAATTTATTATCATCATCTTTACTATTATTTTAGATTATCTACTATTATTATCTTTTGTATTCTCTTCATTTTAGAAACAAGGATCACTCTGGAGAAAGTAGTCACCTCCAGTAGTGGATTGCAGCAAGAAGACCTTGAATCTAGAGAAGTCCAATAAAAGTGTTTCATGCTGGTATTAAAACTTTGAAAGTTGGTTGGGTGTATTTCAGATACTATCTCCTTCTTCAGACCGAAAGGGCATCACATAGGATAAAAGAATAATATTTTGCTAAATATGGTACCTCAGGCTTTGAACTAAAAAAAAAGGGATGATTTACTTTTGGGAAGAGTGAGGCTAAATATTAAAGCAACTTTATTTATTGAAAGAATGATTGTAATTCCTAGAGTGCTGTAAAGTGGGTAAAAGGAGGAGAGATTCAATTGGCTTTATCTTTGAGAATCTGTGGCCTGGTGATGAGTTAGAAGAGAGAAAGTTCTGCTTCTCAGAGCCCTAGGTTTTTCATTAATCTACTAAAAAAGAGAAAACCATTCTTTAATGATTATGCCTTGTAAATAGGAGCAAGGCTCATTTTACATTCAGAGAGTTCCAGAGAAAAGATCTAACCCATAAAATAATCAGAGAATATATGGAACTTTTTCCCCCACATCTTTAAAATGAAACTTTTTATTTTGAGATAATTGTATCCCCGCATGCAGTTATAAGAGATAATACAGAGAGATCTGAGTATCCTTTACATAGTTCCCCCCTATAGTAATACCTTGCAAACCTATTGTTTGATACCACAACCAGGATGTTGATTTTGATGTAGTCAAGATACAGAAAATTTTACAAGATACAGAATATTTATACGTCTTTGCAGAGCCCTATATCCTGAAGATTTTCTCTTGTTTTTTTTTTTTTTTTTTTTAATTTATACTTTTACATTTCACTTTTAAGTCCATGATGCATTTTGAGATAATTTTAGTATAAAGAATGAGACGAGTTGAGGTTCAGTTTTTGCCCGAACATATGGATGTACAATTTTTCAGCACCAGTTTTTGAAAAGTCTATTTTTCCTCCATTGAGTTGCTTTTGTACCTTTGTCAAAAACCAGTTGAGCATATTTGTGTAGGTCTATTTGTGCATTCTCTGTTCTTCTCCATTGGTCTGTAAGTCTGTCCCTCCACCACCAATACCATGCAGTGTTGATTACTATACCTATGTAAGTTTTGAAACAGGACAGACTGATTCCTCCCACTTCATTCTTCTTTTTCAATATTCTTTTAGCTATTCTAGTTCCTTTTCTGTTCCATACAAATTTAAAATAATCTTGATTATATCTACAAAAAAAAATCTCACTGGGATTTTGACAGAAGTCATGTTAAACCTGTATATCAACTTGGGAGAATTGAAATCTTTACTATGTTAGGTTTTCTAATACCTGAACATGGTATGTCTCTTAATGTATTATTTTTTTCATTAGCATTGTGTAGTTTTCACTGTACAAGTCCTGTTAGATTTATATCAAGTACTTAATTTTTTTGAGCAATTGTAAATGGTGCTATCTTTAAAAGGTTCATGTCCATGTGTTCATTGTTAGTACATAGAAATAATAGATTTTTTAAAGATTTTTTTGATGTGGACTATTTTTAAAGTCTTTATTGAATTTGTTCCAATATTGCTTCTGTTTTATGTTTTGGTTTTTTGGCTGTGAGGCAGGTGGGATCTTAGCTCCCTGATCAGGGATCGAACCTGCACCCCCTTCATTGGAAGGCAAAGTCTTAACCACTGGACCCCCAGGGAAGTCCCGTAATAGATTTTTGTATGTTTATCTTGTGTCCTGTGACCTTGCTGAACTCACATATTAGTTCTAGGTGTGTGTGTGTGTGTGTGTGTGTGTATTTCTTGGGATTTTCTACATAGAAAATCACGTCATCTACAAATAGGGACAGTTTTATTTCTTCCTTCAATTCTGTATGCATTCTTTTCTTGCTTTATTTCACTGGCAAGAACTTTCAACACCATGTTGAATAAGAATGATGACACATCCTTGCCTTGTTCCTGATCTTCAGGGGAAAGCATTCAGTCATCCACTGTTGTTTACTTAGGCTTTTTATAGATGTTCTCTATCAAGATAAGGAAGTTCCCTTCTATTCAAATTTTTCTGAGAGTTTAAAAAAAATCATGAATGTTGTTAAATTTTTTCAAATGCTTTTTCTGCATCTGTTGATATGATAATGTGATTTTCCTTGTGAGCCTGGGAACATGGTGGATTACACTGATACATTTTTTGAATATTGAACCAACCTCATATCCTTGGAATAAACCCCAGCTGGTCATGGTTTATAGTTCTATGTATGTATTGATAAATTCTATTTGCTAATATTTTGTTAAGGATTTTTGTGTCTGTGTTCATGAAGGGTATTGATCTGCAGTTTTCTTTTTTGTACTGTCTTTGTCTCATTTTGGTATCAGAGTAATGCCAGCTTCATAAAATGAATTGTAATGTTCCCTTCTCCTCTGTTTCAGGAAGGTATTATAGAGAATTAGTGTTAATTATTTAAATTTTGGTAGGATTTTCTAGTGCAACCATCTGGGCCTAGAGATTTCATTTTGGGGAGTATTTTAATTATTAATTCAATTTCATTGATAGTTTAGTGACTATTCAAATTATCTATTTCATACTGGATGATTTGTTGTAGCCAGTGTTTTTTGAGGAAATGGTCCATTTCATTTACATTGTCAAATTTGTGTATGTAGAATTGTTTGTAGTATTCTTTTATTATTCTTTTGATGTCTGAAGGTTTACAGTGACATCTCATGTTTCATTTGTAATATTGATAGTTTGTGTCTTCTCTCTTTTTTCTCTGTTAGCCTCGGCAAGAGGTTTTCCCAATTTTATTGATCTATTCAAGGAACCATCTCTATTTCATTGGTTTCTACAGTGTTTTTTTGTTTTCATTTTTATTAGTTTTTACTCTTCTTTCTTCTCCTTGCTTTGGATTTATTTTGCTCTTTTTCTAGATTCTTGAGGTATGAGCTTAGATGATTGATCTGAGACTTTTCCTCTTTTCTATATATGCAGTTAGTGCTATAAATTTCTTTCCCAGTACTGCTTTAAGTCTGTCCCACAAATTTTAATATGTTGTATTTTTATTTTCCTTCAGTTTAACATATTATTTGATTTTTCTCAGATTCCCTTTATTACTTGTGTATTATTTAGAAGTGTCCTGTTTAGTTTATAACTGTTTGGAGAATTTCCTGTTACTTTTTTGTTAATTCTCTCTAGTTTGTTTCCATTTTGGTTGGCATGTGCACTCTATGATTTCAAGTCTTCTAATTTTGTCAAGGTAAGTTTTATGGCCCAGGATGCAGGCTGTTTTGGATGTGGGCTTTCCATGGATACTTGCAAGTAATGTGTATTCTCTTCTGTTGTGGGGACTGTTCTATAAATGTCAGTTAGATACTGTTGCTTGATGGTGTTGTTCAGTTCTTCTGTATTCTGTGATTTTCTACTTTACTTGTTCTATCAGTTGAAGAGAGAGGGGTATGTAGTTTTCAAATATAATTGGATTGGCCTACTTCTCCTTTCAGTTTTAACAATTTTTGCTTCACATATTTTGCAGCTCTGTTGTTTGGTACAGTCACACATAGGCTTATGTATCCTTGGTAAATTGATCCTTTTTTCATTATATGATAATCTTTTCTGTATATGGTAATTTTTGTCTTGAAGTCTAATTTATATGATACTAGTAAAGCCACTCCTACTTTTTTTTAAATTAATTTTTGCATGATGTATGTTTTCCATCATTTTACTTTCATCCTGACTATATCATTATACTGGAAATGAGTTTCTTGTAGGCAGCATTTAGTTGGGTCTTGTTTTCAATCCATCCTGCCATTCTCTGTCTTTTAGTTCATATATTTAGGCCTTTTATATTTATTGTCATTATTCATATGTTAGGGCATAAGTTTACCATTTTTTTTTGTTCTCTCTGTTTCTTTATTCCTCTTTTCTTTGCTCTGCACTCCTGTTGGTTACTTGAGTTTTCTTTTTTAGATTTAGTGTTTTGATTTATCTGTAGTGCTTTGAGTGTACTTTTTTTTAAAAATTAATTTATTTTATTTAATTTTGCTGTGCTGGGTCTTCGTTTCTGTGCAAGGGCTTTCTCTGGTTGCGGCAAGTGGGGGCCACTCTTCATCACGGTGCGCGGGCCTCTCTTGTTGCGGAGCACAGGCTCCAGACGCGCAGGCTCAGCAGTTGTGGCTCATGGGCATGGTTGCTCTGCGGCATGTTGGATCCTCCCAGACCAGGGCTCGAACCCATGTCCCCTGCATTAGCAGGCAGATTCTCAACCACTGCGCCACCACGGAAGCCCGAGTGTACTTCTTTGCGTAGCTTTTTTTAGTGTTTGCTCTACATATTTCACACATACACACACATATACATATACAAAATTACAGTCTACTGGTATCATCATTTTAACAGTTTGTGTGAAATGTATAAACCTCATATAAACCTCCCTTTATGTCTTTTTTACCCATTTATAGTATAATATTAAATAATTTCTCTACATGCATTTAGAACCACATCAGACAGTGTAGGAGTTTTTACTTCAATTGTCAGACGTAATTTAGAAGAATCAGGGGGGGAGATGAAAAGTCTACTTTATTTACCTGTATTTTTGCCTATTGGGTTGTTCCTTCCTTCCTGATGTTTTAAGATTCTTTCTTTTGTCATCTCCTCCATTTAGAGAACTTCCATTAGCCATTATTTTAAGGTAGAGGAGCTGACAACAAATTCTTTCAATTTTCTTTCGTTTGAAAATATCTTGATTTCCTCTAACTCCTGAAGGACATTTTTACTAGATGAAAATTCTAGGTAGACAGTTGTTTTCAGCATTTGAAAAATGTTGTGTCACTTCCTTCTGGCTTCTGTGGTTTCTGATGAGAAATCCACTGTCATTTAAATTACTTTTCCATTATTGGTGAGATGTCATATTTCTCTGGCTGTTTTCAAGATTTTTTTCTTTGTCTTTAATTTTCGAAGTTTGTCTGTGATATGTTGTCTTAATCAGCTTGGACTGCCATGACAAAATAGCACAGACTAGGTGGCTTAAACAACAAAAATGAATTTTCTCACATTTCTGGAGGCTGGAAGTCTGGGATCAGGGTGCCTGTATAGTTGGGTTCTAGTGAGAGCTTTCTTCCTGACTTTCAGATGGCTGCTGCCTTCTTGCTATGTCCTCACATGGCAGAGACAGAGATCTCTCTCTTTCTTCCTCTTCTTATAGGCCAGTAATCCTATTGGATTAGGACCACACCCATATGAACTCATTTAACCTTAATTACCTCCTAAAAGTCCTATCTCCACATACAGTCACAATGGGGGTTAGAGCTTCAACATAGGAATTTGAGGGGCACAATTCAGTCTATTGTATATGTCATGGTGTTGATTTTTTTTTTTTTTTTTTTTTTTTTGGATTTAATCTGCTTGCAGTTCATTCATCTTCTTGAACCTGTAGGTTGATATCTTTTACCACTTTTGGGAAGTTTTAAGTCATTACTTCTTTGACTTTTTTTTCAGCCATGCCTCCTTTCCCCTCTTCTTCTGGGACTTCAATAACATAATAAATGTTACATCTTTTGTTATAGTCCACAGGTCCCTGTGGCTCTGCTCATTTTTTTTCTATCTCTTTTCTCTCTTTTTCTCAGATTAGGTAATTTCTATTGTTCTGTCTCCCACTTCACTGATTTTTTTTCCCTCTGTGTCCTGCATTCTACTGTTGTGCCATCCACTGAGCTTTTCATTTGGTTACTGTGTTTTTCAGTTCTAAAATGTCCATTTTGTTCTTATTTATACTGTCTTTTTTTGTTTGTTTGTTTGTTTTTTGCAGTACTCGGGCCTCTCACTGTTGTGGCCTCTCCCGTTGCGGAGCACAGGCTCCGGACGCACAGGCTCAGCGGCCATGGCTCATGGGCCTAGCCGCTCCACAGCATGTGGGATCTTCCCGGATCGGGGCATGAACCCATGTCCCCTGCGTCGGCAGGCGGACTCTCAACCCCTGTGCCACCAGGGACGCCCTATACTGTCCTTTTATTTGCTGATTCTTTAATTTCTTTTTTGAGACTTTATTTTTTCATTTGTTTTAAGTGTGTTGATAATTGCTCATCGAAGCACTTTTATGATAGCCACTTAAAAATCTTTGTCAGAGAATTCTAACATCTCTGTCATCTCACTGTTGGCCTCTACTGATGTCTCCTTTCATTCAGTTTGAGATTGTCTTAGTTCTTGCTATTACTCCTAATCTTCAGCTGAAATCTGAGCATTTTGTTAGTATGTTATGAGACTCTATATCTTACTTAAACTTTCTGATTTACCTGGCTCTGTCTGACACTGTTCTGTTACGGAACGGTGCAGGGAGCCACCCCCTTACCACTCAGTCCAGGTGGAAGTGTAGGTTCTCTACTCACCGTTGGTACTTGAGGGGGCTTGTTACTCTTGAGAAGGATTTGGAGGCCCGCCTCCCTGCTAGCCTCCACTGAGACCAAGATGATAGTGGAGGAGTTGCTTCCTTACTGCAAGATGGTGGTAAAAGACCTCTTCTGACACAAGCCCGGAGGGCATGGAGAGTGGTTGCTTATTACTGTAAAAAAAATTCAGGCTCCACATGTGGTGCTCACTTGACACCATGAAGATGGGGGATTTTGTTATTGCATGGCAGAGATGAAAGTTCTGGCAACCACTTGGCCTTTTCTGACACTACCCGGATGGGCAAGTTGGGATGCCTCATTATAGTCTGGCAAGGGTGGAGGTTCAGATTCCCCACCTGCTCTTTGCCGATCTGGGTAAGTGAAACCACTCTTTTTTCTTATGGTGTTTGGCTGGAGTACAGCAATTACTTTGTCAAAGTTTTCTGCCTTCCTAGACCTTTCCTGGTTCTTTGGCTTGATGGGGCTTTTTTTTTCATTTGCACCCTATGGTATTTCTATGTCCAGTTTCACCAGTAGCTAAGTCTGAGATATATGAGGCAAAAAGAAAACTCAAGGGACTCACTGACAGGTCATTCTTTAGGTCCCGAGGTCCCTACTCAGTCTCCCTTCTCTCTACCATTCAGAGTCTGTTTATGCTTATTTTACATATCACGTCTAGGGCTTTTAGTTGTACTTAGTAGAAGGAATAGGAACAGAGAGGTCTACTCCATCTTCTCTGAAGTGGAGGTCTGGAAATCTGTGCATTTGTTTTGAAAACACCAAAGCACTTGATAAATGTATGATAACTGAGGGACCATTTGATGGTCAGTTATAGGCTGACTCTCGAGGGACTCAGGGTAAGGTTCCCAGGGAGCTCTCTGAGGTACTGGACTCTCCTTAGTCTCTGGCCCAGTGGATGAGAATTTTCCATCTCTCTGTTTTACTGCTTCTAATGGCCTTAAACCTTTCTTCTGTTTTCACTTATTTTGGTACCAACTTCTAACTACTCTGTCCTGCTCTATCACACTCAACTTTTAACTGCTGCCTCGTGAACCCATGCTTAACTGGGCCTTAATAACTGGCTATATATTGCCTATTTTTGATAATAATTTGTATTTGCTATCACTGTAGCCGTACCCTTGTTTTGCTAGCTCCTTGGAAAGTCACAGCTCTGTCATGGTCTTTAATTGCTTTTGTCAGTTACCTCTAGCCATTGACTTGCCCGTTTGTGGAACAAGTCCTCTGGAAAAATGCAAAACAGAAGAGAAGCCCTTCCCCCAAGATGCTAATAGTTTCAGAGGGAAACTAGAATTAATTACAACTAGGGGAAATTTTCTGGTGCCTTTCATCTACACTACATTCATTGGTTTCTTTTACTTTTAAGGGATAAGGAGCAGAAAATAAAATAAATAATTGGCTCTGTTGAGTTTTGTTCTCTTCCTTTTCCCTCAGTTTTGAGTATTTGCGGAGAAATAACTGCAAAACGTTTTATTTATTTTTATTCTACTAAGAATATTAAAAGGGAAATGATGTGGCCATGGTAGAAAAGATATTTTTCTTAAGAGAAAATTCTCTCAGAAATAGAAAAAATATAGCAGTCTCTTATTATGAGTTGACCTTGGAGCCAAGAATTAGTAGGTTATTCCTTCCATCCATTCCATTCCTAATGCAATAGGTAAGAGACAGACAGGTTACATCTGAAAATTTCCCTGACCTCTGAAGAAAGTTTTCACTTCTTCCTATGTCTGATAGTAATTTTACTGGTTGTGTTTTTAGGACCTAACATCCTCCTCCACCAAAGAGGCAACAGTTTTCCCTTCTTGAGCTTCGTGAGAATCTTTTACAGAAATTTTACCTAGCTGTCAGTCTGTTAACCCTCAAGTACTTAGTTTATTTCACGGGATTACTTTTAATGCCTTGGCCAGATCAAACTAGTGAGTTTGGGAGCCTGGATTTGATCCCAGGTTAGTTAACTTCAAAGCGTTATTGTGCTCTTTAAAATGGTGTTTCAGTCTCCCTGCACATAGTGAGTGATGAATCTCTGAATGGCTGATGAACTGTTCTGAACGATGTGGTTTATTATACATTATACATTGTGCGCTGTGTGTCACTGACCTGGTAAGGGTCTATGCGTGCTCTTCTGTATATTGATAAGATGAGGAAAATGATACTTTCTATCTGCCCTGAGGATGTTATGAGTATTAAACATCTATGAAGAAAAGTTCTACAAGCATACCTTTATCATTTGATAACAAGAAAAGTCTGAATTGATGAAAAGTCAGAATACGTGATTACTTAAAATTAAAAAAAAATCACATTCAAGAACATTCAGTAAAGAGAACAATGATTTATTAAGTGGATCTATGTTTTTTTAAAAATTGAGTTTGTAATAATTCTTAGGAAATTTATGTTTACATGAATTATAAGCAGGAAGGTGCTACCCAAGTGCATAAAAGCAGTTTGTTCTTTTAAGAAACTTGGTCATTCTCTCTGAGATCTCAAGCATATGAGTATATTCCTTAACAAACCCTTTTATATAGCGTAAGAGTAACCTGACGGTGAGGTACACATAAATGGTCATAGATTTCAAATATGAAAGATATAAATGATTTAGGGTTTACTCTGAGTGCCTACTCAACGTGGTAGAACAGAGCAGTATTCTGAAGTTAGATGGATCTGGTTTCTGATCTTGAAACCACCTTTAATCACGTGACCATGAGCAGGTTACTAAGCACCTCCACCACTAGGTATTCTCATTTCTAAAATGGGGAGAATACCAGGTACACAGATCTCATAAAATTGTTGGGATATTCAATGAGATAATGCATGAAAAGTGCTATGAACAGTACTCGCAGCATAACAAAGGCTAACTGCTTCTATTATTAATGTTGTTGTTAACATGATTAATAAGAAGTAATAAAGATGATGCTCTTTACCTCTGAGAGGATTAGG
>NW_006773166.1:1066825-1084139 GCF_000442215.2 Lipotes vexillifer | reverse complement strand
TTTCCCTCTGAGAGGTTTAGGTAATAACTGAGTCTATATTTGTTAGCAACACAAGATGACCAATCCACGTATAGCATCCTACCCCCTCATTTCAGCTTCTTGTCTAAAGTAGGAGCAAAGAAATGACAGATTCAATCTAAAATATTCTTGGGTGGCTCAGCTAACCCTGGGATTAGGACTGCTGTGTCACAGGTCTGAAACAAGAGGATTTCAAGACCCTTGCATTTATTCCAGAGTATTCCAGATGTTTGTAGCTACCTTGAAACTCTGAACCAGCCAGTAGGAAGAAGGGGCCCCGGGGAACTGTTTGCTGTAGGAAGAAAGCTGGCTTTTGCGCTGACTTCTTTTCTGCTCACGGCAGTAGCAACTCCACTTCATAATATCCTCTCTAGGCATGCATTCTGATCAAAGTAGTTATTTAAAGGTTGTTGCTAATAAGAGAGTAGATACCCCCGGTATTTCCCAGAACAGAGCTCACATTCTGGGAATCTTGGGTCCATGTGACTTCCTGAGTAGGTGATTCACACTGAGCAAGGAGATAGGTTCGGCATGACACAATCTGCAGATGCAAATAAATCCCCGGACAGAGGATGAGGCTGCTGAGTGTCCCCTTTGCTGGCTGAAGCTCCCAGTGTATGCACAAAACACCCCATCCCAGGCCCCAGATGTGTGCAGGTTTCTAATTGCCAGCGCTTTACTAAGATTTGAAGGGTGAGAGAGTTGCAAAATCACGAACACCGAGGGCGGTGTTAGGAAGGCAGCTTCCTGCACACTGTTGTAGGTGTTCGTGAGATTATCAATTGCTCCGGGAGAGACACAGGACTGGAGGGCTTAGGGAATGTGGTGGTCCCCCTCTTCGTGGTTTCTGCTCCCTGAGCTGGTGCTTTCCTAGAGAAATGTACCCTGTACTTCCATTTCTGCAGTGAAAGTAACTCGAGCTTGGCAGGTAAGTCTTTCAGGTCACCTTTAAAAAAAAAAAGGTATGAGAGCTGTGGTGGGGTGTGCCGTACCCCGTTCGCTTACATCAGGCACATTTTATTGGTGCAGAAGTGATATTTGGAAGCGTAAATGTGGAGCAGAGGTTTGCAGCAGCCAGATGAACTACGTGGCCCTGGGGGAAGAGGTAGGGGCACGAACAAAAGGAAGGGAAGGGGACACGGGCATTTTCTCCGGTTTTGCTTGGAAATTTTGCCTCCAGGCTGGTGCCTAGCTCCAGGACAGGGTCTTTGGCATGAGATATAGCTGTGATCTTCCCCATTTTTCTCTCTCTCTTTTTTTTTCTTTTGTGTTTTTTTCCTGCTTGTTTAGTTACCACTGCATGGGAGCAGGCAGACAGAAGCAGGGTTGCATGCTGTCAATACAGGCTGAAGAAGTCAGTAAGCAGCCAGACAGGGAGTGAAATGGGAGGGGGCAGCTCTAGATTTCTTAGGTTATTTCTTGTGAGCTTTTCAGAACTTGTGTGATTCAGGCTTGTCAGATGCTATTTTGAGCTGGGCTGAGGCAAACACGTTCACTTGGTGCACCAGATGTTGCCTGCAGCCTCCCAATTTCCAGAGGCACCTGGGTTGGCTTTCCTGGGGGCAAGGGAATGTCCAGGCAAGGGATATGAATGAGGGACTGGGAAATTACAATGGGGAAGGTAAATGTTCTATTGCTCTGGAGTTTAGTAGAAATCGTAATACGACTCTGGAGATAATTATTAGGATTGCAGTGATTGGCTTGAGGGAATGAGGAACTGTGCCTCATTCAGGTCACTGTGTGCATCAGAGTGAATGCTTAGTAAATGCATGTTGATTGAATATTAGTACGAAAATGTGTACTTTTTGGGTGAGCTCAGATTCATATGCTGGGTTATCCTTGAATGTCAAGGTGGAGTAATAAGAAAAGCTAATCCTAATTGGAGGGTAAATTATGAAGAAGAGATGAGTTCTGCTGAATAGTAGAATAATATCCTCAGTGGAAGCATTGGACAGGGAGACACAAAATACAGAGCTTGCCTATCTATCTGTCTGTCTGTCTATCTATTTTTCTATCTATCCATTCATTTCTGTCTCTCATTTATTAACCACCTGGTTCCAGGAGAATTTCATGTAGGTTATAAGACAGATTTAATGCAGATTAGCATCATTAGAGATAAAAATGACAAAAGATAAGCCTTCATCCAGAGGTCGATCTTCTGTGGTTCTGCAGTGACATGGCCTACAGATGACTGAAATGTAAGAGTAACTATAATTCTTGATTTAAGCATTTATTTCAACTTCATCTTCCACCAACCTCATTCCAGATACTGCAAACATGGAGGAAAGTAGACAGACGCTTGGCCCTCCTCTCAGCAAAAGGCAGGTAACAGTGGCACAGGTGATTGAGTCATACATGGAGGGCTGGTTGCACATATACCCTTGGGAGGTGATAAAGCAGATAACTGGGCGGTCGTTCTTCACTCTTTAACCTGGGCTGCTCTTTTGTAGCCACATGGTGCTTTGCTTACGTTTTCTCCTCGTATTTGAAACTGAAACAGGAAAAGTATGGTCTGCGTTCCCATGGTCTCCCTGCTTAATATAATATTCTATTATTTTCTCAGCTACTAAAATATTCTATTATTACTGACCACTTCCTCCTCTGCTCAGTGTTTTTGTCACTGGCTGCGGTTTACATAAAATGACACAGGCTTGTCAGCTTGAATTGCATTGAGTGTGAGTGCTGTGGATGGGGAGGGGATTCCGGGTGCGCTGATGAATTCCTGCAACTGCCAGGGCTGGGAGCCTGCCTGGGAGCCAAGTGGATTGTGGACAGATGCTTTACATGCTGGGTCGACTTGGCTCAGCTCATATTCCCAGGTTCTGACCTGGAGCTGGGGGAGGGACACATTCATTCACTCGGCCTGCACAGAAATACTGACTTAACATCTGCTATGTGTAGGGCATAGAGTCCTTGTGCACTTGAGAGTCAACTGCAGGGGTCCCTTACCCCATGAAGTCTACTCTGTTGCCTACGTAGGAGATGTTGTTCCATTGTCTCATTTATTTATCTTGGGAGGGAAAAGAGTTTTTTCCCATTTCATGAATGAGGGAACTGAGACGTGTTTTAAGCACCTTGCCTAAGATCGCACAGCTAGTGAATAGATGAATCATAATTGAAACTCTGTTTACTTTGAAGTATGGGTTTGTTTCAACAACACCACACATTGTAAGGGAAGACGCCTTCAGAAAAGACTCTTTTATAAGGCATGCTAAGGGTTGAAAAGTTTGCTCAGGGAGGGCCCATAGAGGAGTGGAAATTAAGGTGGGCCTTGAGCAGATGCCAAAGAAGCTCAGTCCAAACTGGCTTAAACAAAAAGGAGGGTTTACTGGCTCATGTACCTGAGAAGACGTCACCAAGGTCTGGATTTCCTTCAGTGTGTTCTCGTCTCCTTCTGTGTTGGCATTTTATCCTCAGGATCTGCCCATCGACTTCTGGACTCTCCCACCCAGTAGCAGTAGCCCCCTTCCCTCCTGGCAGTGGGATGATTGCAGGAGTTTAAGGCCCCCAGACAGTTCCTGAGCTCACTTTCTCTCATTGGACCCAGCTGTGGCCGGGGGGAGACAAATAAACGGGCCGTTCAGCACTTTCCCCCAGAGCGCATAAGTGAAACTAGCAGAGAGGCAAGTTCCCCAGAGGAAAATGAGGGTGGGAGCAGGGGAGATGGATGCTTGGTGGCCTACCAGCATCCCCTAGCAGAGGACTTAGGCAAGGGGAGCAGAAATACTCACAGCAGGAGCAGTGGTGGCACCCAGGGGTGGGTGGGTCTGGGTCAGGAGTCAGGATACCAGTTCTGCAACTCTGCCTTTGCCAGCTGTGACTTCTTACCAGTGCCATCTGACCCTTGAACCGCCGTGTTGCACTTGATAACTCCCTCTTGAACTCTGGTGGGCGGGGAATGGGGGGATGGGTCTTAGAATAACGAGGCATAAATAAGTATATCCAGTAGGGTGGGTCATATCAGTGTAAATGGGTGGTGGTCCTTCCCCTGGTTGCTCCTAAGATTCTCTATCTCTGCTCTGGGGCTGCACAAACCCTGCACCATAAGGGTCCATTGATGTTGGTTCCTGGCCACGCCCTCCAGTATAAGTTGGGTCTTATAGGTCACCGTCTGCTCAGGGCTAAAGCAGCCTGTAAGGAGACAGAGACAGGGTCTCAGGGATTGGAAGCCTGTTGAATGGTCCTAGGAGGATGCAACACTTGTTGTTTCACCAACCCTCTATTAACCAACGCCTAGGTTTGTTCAAGGGGCTAATGCATCAGGGGGTTTATGCTGATGCCATGAGGAGGAAGCTCAGTGTTTGGTCCATCAAACCATAGAGCTCATGTGTTTTTTTCTTTCTCAGAGAAGCTTGATGGGTAATGGGAAATAATACTGTTCTAGGAGGAATCAGGAGACATAAGTTTGGTCTATATCTACTGTTCCTCATTTGACATTTTTTTTTTTTTTTTTTTACAAATTACTTTAATTTCTGAGCCTTATCTGTAAAGTGGGGGTGAGAGTTCCTTGCAGGTTTGTGAGGCTCAAACAAGAAAGTAGGCAACAGCATGCCTGACTGCCAGTAAGCCCCCAACAGAGTTTTTCTTCTCTTCCTTCCTCAGATAGAATTATTTTACGTTCAGGCTTTGTTATCCTAGTAGAGAAACCCAGGTTATGCTTTGGTAGGCCACTCCTGCCTGTGTTTGAGTCAAACTAGATTTAGCAGGTGCAAAGGGCTGCAGAAGTGACTTGACGGTTGATAGACTGACAGCCAGGTTTCTGACTCCAGGGCATCAGGAGTCCTGAGTGTTGACTCTTTGAGTGCCACAGTGCAGTCATCCTCTGAGCTTCCTCCACCCGTGCTTTGTTCCTTTGTAAATGATGCCACCCCACACCCAGTTACACTTGGGAATCATCCTAGCTTCCATGTCTTTGCCTCTCTTTTCTGCTGCTTAGCCTCTCCGTTCTGCGTTTACACATCCCATCAGTCAACGAAGTCCTATTGATTTTATAACCAAATCCCGCTTAAACCCACACCATCCTGTTCATCCCTAGTGTTCCAATGCTGCCTCATCCCTCACTGAACTCTTATAATTGCTGCCTCACCGTACGTGGCATAAAGAGTACTCAACAAATGGTTTTTGAATGAATGAGGAATGAGATAATGAGATAGGTAAAATTTAGTGAAACATTTAGGCCCTGAGTTCCTAAACTTCTCCTGTTTGTAAGATAGGCATGAGTCGGTATTTCTAGGAATATTTATGGGAAAGAACTAGGTCCTTCTGCCTCTAACCTACCATGTGTCTGGAGTCACAATTCCCCCCCATTTTATAGAGATGTTTAACAAGTATGCATCAGTCGAGGTGCTTGTTTCTGCAGGGAAGACCATCCCCAAGTCTTCCCACGTCTTGAGGGAGATATCCTCCCCTACCCCTCTGAGCTCTCATTTCACCATCCGCATTTAGCTGGGCTCTGGGAAACTTAATCTAAGGCTGTGCAATGCTAGAAGTGGCCGCTTAACAGCTTGTCAGGGAGGAGAGGCAATTTACTTACCCAACTGAATTACCTGTTTATACTTGTGCTCTCCCAAGCGTACATCAGAACAAGAAGACAATAGAAGAAATGTTAACACTGTACGGGACTTGTGGTCCACACCAAGAGAAATTTAGCCCATGAAAATGCTTTCTTTCTTTGGTGGGGAATCTCTTTCTCCATCAGAACCGCCTCCCTCCCCTCACTTGCCTTGCAACAGATTTTCTTTTACAGGATCTCTGCTCAAGGTTCTTTTCCTCTGAAAACAGAAACACCTAGCTGACTGCTCACAACTCTTTACTGATTTGATGGCAGCCTAGGGACTGAAGAACAAGCCTGTTTTGTAGGTGCCTCCGAGGAGCTGACTTTAGGATGCTGCAAAAAAGACAAGTATCAGAAAATTCTCATGAGTGTGACAGTCCTCAAGGCAGGAAGAGTTCCCGGTGGGCCTCCCTCTGCGTGCTGGAGGAATGAAGAAACACGTTACACTATCGTCATAAGTCAGGTTGAGCATGGACATTTCTGGTGGAGCGGGACGGGGATTCCATCTCAGGCTGAGAGCTGTTCCTGAATGGCTGTCCCAACCAACTTGTCTGTTTCTCAGCTATTAATAGAAACTATCATTTGGACTAGCATTCAAACATTTGGCACCTGGGGTGGGAGAGGGCAGAGCATAAGGGGGCAGAGGGCATTTGGGAATATTTGGGCTTGCTTCTTGATTTTCCCGAAGCCAGTTCTGGTCGTGAGGCTGAAGGGCAATAGGCAATAAAGTGGCACACAGATGGAGGGAGACTGTTGGGCAGGTGGACCTCAGTCTCTATTATTCTGACTAGACATTGTGACTGAGCGACCTTTTTTTTTTTACTTATGATACTCTATCAGGACTGTTTTGATTGTAAGTGACTGGGCCAACCCAAACTGCTTTAAGCCAAAAGGGAATTTTAGTGGAGTCCATAAGGAGAAAGTCTAGGAGTTGTTCTGGATTGAGGTACAGCATGATGCAGAGTCTCATGTGACGGTGCCAGGTTTCATGTTCTCATCTTTCAGCTTCGTTCTGTTCTCTTGCCTTATGATCACAGGATTAATGTAGCAGCTCCAAATCTCACTCCGCTTAGCTTCTGTCTGGGGGTGGGGGTGGGGTAATATAAGAGCTCCTTTTCTGAATAATCAGAAAAAGAATCCTGGGCTTTTCTTTTATTGACCCTACTAAGTTGCCTGCTTCTTCCTGGAGCAGTCACTGTACCCAGAAAAAGAAGTTATACTGATTATCTTAGGCCAGTTGGTATAAGGATGGAATGAGAGAGGGTAACCAGTGAATCCTCAAGAAAATTCAGTTCACCCTGGAGAAAGGTGATGACTTCCTCACTGGAAACTTCTCAAGTGATGACTTATATCTTAGGTCCTTCAGACAGTATTTTCTCTCCAGTGTTGGCAGCATCCAGAGGACCCACACCTTCTTATTCTCCTTCTTACCAATCAATATATGAAGTCTCAGCAGTTCCCCAAAGTGGCTCAGGGACATGGAGAATAAGAAGGAATGGCTCAAGAGACTATAATGCATAAATTGGCTGTTTCAATGGCCCTATAGTTCTTTCACTCCTGAGTCAGGGTTCTTATTTAGAGCAGAGGGACCCAGAACATCTTTGCTCCTACAGATGGTGTTGGGTGGGTAACAGCATATGAGGAGATATATGGGTGGGAGGGGCTGATGTCAGGAGGGCTGAGTTGGAACATTGGAGTCAAGTCAAGAGAAAAGCCCTGAGGTTTCAGTTGATGAAGAGAAACTTCCTTAATGGAAAGGTGTGAATTTCTGGCAGCCTCTCTGTAAGGATGGAGAAAAAGAAACCCAACTCTGGAATGACTAAAACTCCGCTGGACACAGACTTGAGGCATATCCTATAGGGGCTACTAGGTGGGGAGGCAGGGCCTCGTGCGCTGAGTAGTGCTGCTCAGTGATTTTCTTCCCTTGACCCTGGCAAAGGCAACTTGGTAGAAAACACTGACACTACTTACCTATGTGACTTTGGATAATTCACTTACTCTTATCAAGTCTAGCTTTCCTTATCTGTAAATGGGGATAATAGAAATAGCTACCTCATCAAGAAATCGTAAAAATTGAATGAAATAATGTTATGTAAAACCTGACACAAGCTCAGCCCGTGGTAGAAAACGTAATATCAGCTTCAGCTCTTTCCTCCCTGTCTGTAAACTCTAATCTAGATACTCAACAACTTGGAAGTTTTTCCCTCAACTCAAAACATGACTTCATGACACTAAGCATGTCGATAATAAGCGACCAAAATTAACTTGTCGTTAATGTTTCTTTCTTTTTTTTGGAGTTAGTATTTTTGGAGCAGTTGCACCAGACCACAGAAAAATGGAGGCTCAGTGGGCCCTGCCCTTCCTGCAGCACAGCCATTGGATCAGAGCCACTTGTGTTGGAGTCCCTGCTCTGCCCCTGACTAGCTATGTCATCTTTGGAAGTAAATCGAATCTCTCACCTCAGAATTTTGCTCAGTAAAATTAGGATAATGATACTTGCCCACAAAGTTACTGTGAGAATTTGAGACAATTCATGTTAAAGCCTGGCCTTGTTACAATTCTTTACATCATTAGTGCCCATTCTGTGGGATTTTATGATTCAGAATGTTACTGCGTGGCAGTTGGTGGAAGGATATAGCCCTAGAGCACCCCATCTGGTATTGGGGGAGCCCCCTAAAATGGCCATACATAGACATTTCTGTAAAATCCAAGTCCACAGAGCAGTTGTTCCTAACGTCCCCCTGTCCAAGCATGGGGCCAGGTTGGCTGCCAGGTTGTTTTTTTCCAAGGGATGACCCTACTTTCATGCTTCCGTGATTTACTTATAGAACAAATTACCACGTTGGGTGAGAGGTTGGATTTCATGGACCTCAAATGTCCTTTTCCAACTCCGAGATTCTGTGTGCCTATGATTTCACTTCCCTTTGGGAAATAACCCTTACAATTGCCAGTGGCGTGGCCTTAAGCAAGTTCCTTAACCCCTCTATGCCTCAATTTCTTAATTTTAGAATGGGGCTAATTCTAATCCCCACATCCTAGGACGGTTGTGAGATTTAAACAGAAAGTGTATGTAATTGCTGAGCACAGTGTGGCAGGACTTCAGTGCTGCTCACAGATGGCCAGTTCTCTCCTCATGTGGGTTGTAGTAGGGTGACACTTCCTGGATCCCTTGTTGTAGGATGGGGCCATGTGACTAAGTCCAACCAATGAGTAGTGGGTCAAAATGAGGTCTGTAACTTCTGGATCAGAGCATTTTATTGCCAATATGTGACTTTTGGCTCAGTCACCTTAACATTTGGGATGGTGGCTATTTAGCATGCCTGACCTCCCTACCCTTGGCCAATGTAGTCCGAGGGAGAATAACTTTTGGTGTATCGAGGGACTAAGATTTTGGAGGTGTTTTTCCTGCTGCATAACCTGGCCTCTAGGGCCCAAGATCATCGCTAGCATCACGGGCACTTGCTATGTGCCAGGCACACGTTACTCCACACTTTATAATGGTACCCTAGAAAGATGTATCATTATCATCCTCATATTCATATGGGGAAACTAAGGTCAGAAATGTGAAGTAACTTGCCCAAGGTCACCCTGCTAGTAAGTGGTAGAGTGAGGATTTACACCCACATTGTCCAACTTTAGAGCTCGTGCTCTTAGTCACTATTCTGCAGACTCCATAGACCAAGCCTGTGGTTTCCTGGTACGATCAGCCAATATTAATTCTGCCTTCCCTTTCTCTTGAACTGCATCCCCTGTAGTTTCACTTGGAAATGATTCCCTCTGTTGGCTTTTACTCTTCAGAGTGGTGGTGAGGCTGAGAAATCAGCAGGGTGGCCTGCTGTGGTTGTCTAACTCTCACGTTGTCATGGGAAGTCTCTCATTTTCTTTGCTTGACCACTTTTTGGTTTTTAACCTGTTATTTAAACCAGAATCTTTGGTATGGAGACAAGAAACTTCTTAAGAATATGGAAGGCATTTTTCCCTATCTTTGCTTGAAGGCATTGAAGTGGTTATCTTGAGTCCTAGAAACAGAGACTTGAGATGGGGGTTCTTGTGTACGTGATATATTATTAATGAAGTGCTTTGGGGAGAAACCTGTAAAGAAATGAGGGAGGCAGGATAGGGCAGGGAAAGAAGCTAAGCAAAGATGTAGTATAGCTGAAGTCTACCTTCAGCCTGACTCCATGAGGGAGCTATGGTGTATGATTTGTACTATAAAGAGCTTGTTGTGTATTGAGGCAAGGGGACTGAGGCTTCATTCCCCTGAGTAGGTTGGTCATTGGCCTTGGTTGTAACCTCCCAGGTATCTCCAGGTGAGGTGGTTCCCATTGGCTAAAGGCAATCCTACAAGAAGGATGCAGGTGTGAGCTAGTTACAGCCAACAGCTGCAGCATTTGGGAGATGGGTGCACCTGCCAGGTAAAGGGATCTGGAAGATGTGCCAAGAGCATCTACTACAGTTTGAGGTCAGTGACTCATCCTTTCCAGATTTGTGCTTTTTCAGGGAGTGATAGGGTCAGGCTTAGGGGAGGCAGCAAAGTGTGTAACACAGCAGTGGAACGTGATCCCAGTGGGGCCTTATTACATGCTTTGTGTTGACATCCAAGAGTTGTGTCTGTGACTGTGAGGGCAAGGTGGTCAAAGACCTCTGTCCTGACCTTTGGACCTGGAACTGACACATGTCGCCTGTTACCTGAGAAAGTTTTCTCTTTACTTTCTACCTTTTTAAGTGGGCAAGGTGGCTGCCAAAAATGTTTTGGCAACTCTTGGGATGTTTTCCTTCCGAGTGAAATAGGCAACTTCAATCTGATAGGTCCAGAATCAGCAACTCAGACTAATAATATGAATACTAACACCAACACCGACACGATTTATTAAATGCCTGCTATGTGCCAGGGGCTTTAGTTGTATAACTGTTTTCTCTAATTCTCCCTATGACCCTCCAAGATAAGGAATAATAGGATCCTTTTTCTGGTCCAGACAATAAACATCAGGAAAGGTCAGCAATTTTTCCAAGGACACACTGTTAAAACAGTTTGCATGTAAGTAGTAAAGAAGATAAGTCACAGCATCAAAGAATGGAAGATGAAGGAGAAAATGATGAAAAACCACATACTCACCAAAGAGCAGAAAACATCGTACTGTACAATAGGGAAGTCTCACTGTTTTGATTAATATAAAAATCTTGCCATGCTGAGTGTGGGGTAAGAGGGCAAGGCAAGGCTGACGTGCTGTAGATGGGATTCGATTCCAGTGCGTCTGACTCTAAAGCTGAAACATCTTACTTTGCTATATACTGTTTTAATAAGCACGTGATTTTAAGATGTCTACCCACTTAGCTCTGATCCATGAATTCTAGTACAGAAGAGTGGTTAAACACTCAGACCTTGGAGGGAGACAGACTTGAGTACTGGCTCTGTGACTTGGGGAAAGTTACTTAGCCTCTCTAAGCCTCAGTTTCCCATGTGTCCAGTGGGGATAAGAATACTTAGCTTGTATAACTCATGTGGATTAAATGACATCATATATGTAAAATGCCTATCATATAAAAAACACCTGTTCTCTACCAGTTATTGTAATGTATCCATGAGGAGCTTTCCGTCTAGTTGGGGAGGAAAAAACAGTTTCAGTCTCTATTGTTTAATAATAAACAACTACAGAAATTGGTGGCTTGAAACAACAATGATTTATTACTTAGCATGGTTTTATGGGTTGACTGGGTGAACCACCCAGTCATGTTGCACATCATGTCAGCCTGGTCTCTCATGTGGTTGCATTTAGCTGGGAGCTTAGTTGAGCTCCAAAAAGGGATGTTCAGGAAGGCCTCTGGTCCTCATTCACATGCTTCTTATCATCAGTAGTCTAGCTCAAGCTTCTTATATGGCAGCTGCACTCCAAGAGCCCCCAAACTGAAGCACCCTGCCTTTTTAAACGTTAGGCCCAGAGTTAGCAGACTGTCACTTCTATAGATAAAGCAAATACATGGCCACTCCAGATTCAAGGGGGAGGGGAATCAAACTCCGAGACTTATTGGGCAGAGAGGCATGTGTGTGTTGGAAGAGGAGGAATTATTGGCCCCTGTGTTAGTCAGGGTTCTCCAGAGAAATAGAACCAATAAGAATATATATATATATGGAGATTTCTTGGCTCTTGTGGTTATAAAAGCTGAGAAGTCCCACAGTCTGCCATCTACAAGCTGGAGAACCAGGAAAGCTGGTGGTGTAATTCAGTCTGAGCCTGAAGCCCTGAGAATTGGGGATGAGGTGGGGTAGGGCTGATGGTGTAAGTCCTGATCTGAGCCTGAAAGCCCTAGACGAAGGGCAGGAGACGATGGAGGTCTCAGCTCAAGCAGAGAGAGTGTGTTTGCCCTTTTTGTTGTATTGGGGCCCTCAGTGGATTGGATGAGGCCCACCCACAGTGGGTTTTCTTGGAGTGGAATATTTGATTATTTTTTTCCCTGTTTTAGATTCTAGGATAGAGTTTAACATTCTTTGCTGTCCGAGATGGGCTGGTGTCATAGTCTTCTTAGTCTGTGACCACTTTTTTTTCCCCTATTTTTTTCCCTATTTATATCACCAAGTAGCCTATCGAGTTAATATTTAAGTTGTCAATAGATATGTGCCCTTATTTTTTACGGCATAATATAAAATAACTGAATTTCATGAGAAGGTCTGTTACACCTGAATCAAATGTTAATCTCTTCTGGAAACACCGTCATAGACACACCCAGAAATGATGTTCCACCAGCTATTGGGGCATCCCTTAGCCCAGTTGACACATAAAATTAACCATCACAGCAGCCATATTTGAAGACTGTCTCTTGTGGAAACATTCATTTTAGACCTTAGTGTCTGACAGAGTGCTGCCTTTGAGCTACAGATATTTACCGTGAAGGCTGATACCCTGTGGAGTGCGTTAGTTTTTTTAGGGATGACTTAACAGAGCTTCAGTTGGACCCTGCATGAAGGATGGGAAATTGCTATGGAAGGAAAAAGGAGAGGGTCTATCTGCTGTTCTGATTTTTCACCCATGTGAACCAGGACAGACTCTGTAAGTTGGGGAGGGAAGATGGGGACCCTGATTTTAACTGTCAAATTGATCTAGAATTGTCAGATGGGATAATTTAACCCTCAAATGAGGGTGATTTATCCAGTGTATTGTAATCAGATAGTCGTCTAAGTTGTTCCCTATGAGCTCTGGTAAATCACTTTTAGTACATATTGAAAGTGACAATATTGTATTTTATCACCGAATTGCCATCTTACAGTAATAACTAATGCATGTCATTGGCTTTGGCTCCAGCACTGAATTACACTCACTTGGGGGCACATAGATCCAGACGGGAGCTGTCACTTCTGTCTCCTCGTCCATGGCTGGGACCAAGAGGCTGGTAGGGAAACTGTACCGTTGCAACCTTTGCAGATTAGCTGGTTCAGAGATACCTGTGGTCTCGTGAAGCATGGAACTTCTCTTCGGTGCAGTTTGGGTCGATATGATCTAGGGTGGACCTAGTAATTCTATTAAATGAGTGATGAGTGCTTTGATGACTAAAGGTAAGGATCTTATTTAAACAGAGAAATAAGGACTGGTCAGGAATCAGGCTCAAATGATCTCTGCCTGGTCTGGCTCCTGCCCACGTGTCCAGCCTCAGCTTGCTCTGATCCCCACCTTGAACTTTCTGCTCTACCTGTACACACCGTACTCTGCTTCTCTACCATTGTTCATGTCCTTTTCTTTGCCTGGAACGTGCTCTCCCACTTACCCCACCAATTCCCCTGGTCAGGGAAGATGCACTGCAAACACCCCCTCCCGGGTGCCTCACTCCTCTCCTTGTTTCATTCGTCACACTGCATTATCATTACTTATTTACACCTCTAGCTCTGCCACTAGACAGACTGTGAGCTTCTTGAAGCCAGGAACTCATTTTAATAATGTTGGTATCCCAACCAACCAGCAGGGGACTGATTGGCCCAGATGCTGAATATGTTTCCCTTTAGCTAAGGGGTTTCCTGTTTTGACGTTATATATCTGGATGGGAATCAGTATGAGTATTTACTGCAAAGGTGAAATTTATATGGCTCTGGCACAAAAGCCTGGGCAAGGGCCCAGAGATAGATTAGTCTGGAAGGGCTTGGAGGTATTTGTACATTTAGCATTAAGTGAGGAATTAAGCACGTCTTCACACTGATGAATTTGAATCCAGCTTTATTTCTGGAGGCCTTCATGTGTTAGAAATAATATTGAATGATCATTTCATTCATGCTGGTGGACTGGGGTGTCAGATCTCACAGAACTTCCCAAACCATTTGCCTTCAGTTCCCTGTTCCTCACCCTGCCCTTAGAAATGAGGGATCTGAGAGTAAGTTCCAGGGGTGGTAGGAGAAGGGAGAATGCATTCCCACATGCCTAGCCCAAGTGCATACACTCCTTCCTTTGAGAGAAGTGAAAGAAAGGTCTCTGAGCCTAGGAACTGGATCTCCCCTTTCGAACTGTAATCTGTAGGCAGATGGGGCAAGAAACCCCATGCAGGTTCAGAGACAGATGTCAGTGTGTGCCTTACAAGGAAACAAGGCAAGTGCCTGAAGAAAGGTGGCAGGGGTCTTCAAAACGAAGCCTTTTTCTACATCTTTGATTCTAGGTGCATGCCTCATGAAAGTTATTCTGGTAGTGATGATAATATAATAGTAATGATTTATATATATTGAAAGTTTTCTACATGCTAGGCACCATGCCAAACTTTTTACTTGGCCTCCTTGATTTCAACTCGCAACTTCATGAGAAAGATTAATCTGATTTTCGTGTTATGGATGAGGCACAGAGAGACAAAGATAACTTGCCCAAGGTTGCAAAGCTAATTAATGGAGGAGCTGGGATTTGCACCCAGGCAGTCTAACGGAGAGCTATAGTCCTAACCTTGGCACTATATTATTTTCCAAGTAATAATAGTAAGGATAACAACAATAGTAAAAAGTGCAGCTAATGTTTATTGGGTGCTAACTCTGTGCTGGACCCCTGCCAGGCTCTTTACATGGAAAGCCTCATTTCCTCTCACCACAGCCTTTGGAGCGGGTTATTATTATTGCCCTCATTTCAGAGGTGGAGTGACTCAGACTTAGAGATTCGGCGCCATGTCTGAGGTCACACAGCTAGTTCACAGCGGATCTGGATTCATTCTCAGACTCTGTATCTCCTGAGACCCCTGTCCCATTTTTTTTGTCTTGGTTCAGGAGAAGTTGTCTTTCCATCAATCCAGATCTCCTTCTCAGCAGCCAGTTCTCATCTCCTTCCTGAAGATGAGACCCAAAGAGAATTAACCTCCTTCTTCGAAGGCAAAGGCCATATGTCAGTGAAGAGTGTGGTGGATTCTGTTGGGGAGCGTGGGCTCCAAAAACCGTAGCGCTAAAGAACAACTAAGAGCGCGTATCAGAGGGAACAGTTCTAGAGACTGGGTGAATGGGAACCTGTTTCATCCCACTGTATTTGAAGCCAGAATACCATGTCATGACACTGACCTGCACTAGGGGCTATATTGGTGACCAAGGAAAATTGACCCTCTGTAGGCTTTTAGTACCATTGGTAATGAGGACTTTACATGTGTGTATGTTTATGTATTTGTACATACATGTATGTATATATGTACACACACACACACACACACACACACACACACACACACACACGAAGTCCTCACTACCAATGGTACCAATACACGGCTTTGGGGGGGAGGAGGAGTACCTGTTATGTGCAGAGCACTCAACTTATGCTTTTGGGCAGAGGCGATTTACAAAAAAAGATGGAGTGGTACCATTTGCCCTAAGCTGCCCTGGAAGTCTAAGCAGAGAAGTAAGGCAGATATGTATGTGGACAGTGTTTTCATAGACTGGCTTGATTAGCAGATTTGCAAACGTTTTGAAATCATAAAACCTACAAATATATTTTTAATCCCCAAACCTTTATGAAACAGTAAAGTTCTCAATCTTTATACAGGAAAGGTAATAGAGCAAGGTTTATATCTGTTTGCAGCTAGTGATTCATGGCTCTACCTGTGAGTGTCGGACTTTTGAAATATCATTACTAATAAAGTTCAGAGGATGTTATGGGAGGGATGCCGTGAAAGTTGTGTGTCCTTTGTCATGTCTTTAGCTGGGTCACACGAAACTAATGTGATCGTTTTCCACCTCCAGGTGAAGCACTTACTCTGCTCGCCTGTTGCTCGCTGTCTTCTGCTGCACTTGGGAACAAATGTGCAGCTTCAGGGTGTCGCTGGCAAAGGAACTGCTAGGAACTAGGTTAAGAATGGATATTCCTCTTTAAAAACTATGAATTTTGAGATCACACAAAATAAGGTCCACCTCAATTTAAGGAATGTGCCGTGGATCCGAAAATTGGTCATTGTAACATCCTGGCCTGGCTGGAAGAGTCTCAATGGCTTACGTGCTGAGGGGCCCCAGGCCAAGGTTTCAGCTTTCATGTGATTTGGTGACCCTGACTTTGGTCCATTGCTGTAGGCAGAACCTCTGGGTCTTGACTCAGGACCTTCCAAATGGGTTCTCGAAAGTGGACCCTGGTGATGGTGAGTGGAGGCTCCAAAAGATCCCACATGCCGCGGAGCAGCTGAACCCCAAAAAAAAAAAAAAAAAAAAAGTGGAAAGGAGAGCACAGCATGGGGACCCAGCACTCCCACCTTCAGATGTTGTCCTCAGGAAATGTGATCACCTTTTAGACGCTGGAGAATTATTACTGCATCATTCAGAATAGTGACCAGTTAAAAATATCCTAATGGCCCATCAAGAAGGACATACATAGTTAAATTATGATATCTAATATTTGGAATATTAGGAATATTTTTCAGCCATTAAAAACCATGTTCTTGAAGAGTATTTGATAGCATGGATATAGTTAGATGGATAAATATAGATACACATATATTTGGGTAAAAAATGCAGAAGATTTCTTTCTATAAAGTACGATCTTGGTTTTTTAAAGTATCTATATCCATCCCTAGAAAAAATTCTCGAAAGAAACATACAAACATTTTTCGGTGATTGTCTCTGTGTACCAGATGATTTTAATTTTCTTCTTTGAAACTATCTGGCCAAGTTATTTTCTACAATCACATATTACCTTTTCAACCATAAAACAGCAACAAATACCAGGTGTTTCTACTGTGGCATGTTCATCCCGTGCAGAATTGCAGTGGGAGCTAGACAGAGGGGCTTGGTGCTGAATGCTGCATTTATTAGTTGGCTCATGGAGGGCAAGCCTTCCCTTCCAATTCCAGGATAAGCAAGAGACCCCGCTTTCCTCATGGGTCTTTGAAAGCTGGGAGGAGTGACTCCGTGCTGTCTGAAAGTGAAGGTCTGTAGCCAGGGTGGTTACTCTGCCCCCACTCCTCCCTCTTCCCCGACGTTACTGCTTTTCATACTTCAGGGCTTGGCTCAGTTGGTGCTTTCCCAGGTAATCTTCCCTGGAATAGGGGTCCAGGTTCCCCTTTTGAATGTCCTTGTAGCACTTTAGAACTATCATCGTTGCAATTTTATATCCATTATTGAGGTTATTAGAGGAATGTGAGGTCCCTCCTCTGAATTATGTGTTTTGTCTTTTTTTTTTTTTTTTTTTTTTTCGGTACGCGGGCCTCTTACTGCTGTGGCCTCTCCCGTTGCGGAGCACAGGCTCCGGACACACAGGCTCAGCAGCCATGGCTCACGGGCCCAGCCGCTCTGCAGCATGTGGGATCTTCCCGGAC
>NW_006773166.1:1051820-1066567 GCF_000442215.2 Lipotes vexillifer | reverse complement strand
GTGTCCCCTGCATCGGCAGGCGGACTCTCAACCACTGTGCCACCAGGGAAGCCCGTGTTTTGTCATTTTTGACTATCCCTCATTACTGGCATATAAGAGTCTCCCACGAATGTTTGTTAAATGAATAAATACACTCTTCCATGCAAAGGTTTGAATCAGCTGGTGGGAAGACAGATCTGATACTTCGAGGTGGACTGGAGGGGTGATAGTGTTAATTGAGAGAAAGCTTCCTACAGAGTCACTACGCCATTTCTTTTTTTTTCTGGGCAAGAGTGTGATTCAACACACCAGAGCGCTAAGGCTTTGCATTCTAATGTGGGTCAATCAATCGAGAAATCAATCAGCATCTATTCACCCCGTGCAGACCAGGTGCCCAGCACAGTGCTAGAGGCACTAAGGCCTTTGGGAAGCAGCTTTGCCTCTTTCCTTCAGTTCGTGAAATGGGGTTATTAAGACTTGTAGAATCCAGGATACAGGAAGGGCCAGGGGTAGGAGTGACTAATCAATGATTGCAATGACTGGAAAAGGACCATGAAAAGCCAGTGGCATTTGAGCTCCAGCATTTTCACTGTGGGGTCCAGTGAAACCCAGAGTTAATCTTCCCCAAGAAGGACGTGCATGGGAAAATGCCCCTGATGATTTTTGCAGAGGTGTCATCTTAAAAACAAACAAAAATCGTAAGGTGCCTACCTGAACTTGGAAGCATGAAATAAAAAGCAAATTGTTCCCATTTGAATAACTGTGGAGTTAATGGCTCTGAATTGTGTTGGTTTAGCAGGTTTCTGCCTTTCAGGGGTGGGACAGGGGGGAAGTTTGGTCTAGCTTAATTAATTAGCCTTTCCCTGCTGAAATGTGACAAAACAGCTACCCTGAAATGTTGCTCTCTAAAAATGAAAAAGGAGAATTCCTCCTCAGTCACCTTTATATGGAAACCAAGGACAGGAAGAGAAATAAGACATGGGCTGTTAGGGTAATATGATGTGGGCAATGGATACATTTAGACAGCAAAGCCCACTGCTTACTTTCAGTCTCTGTAGCCTAATCATTCTCCTCCTGGAATCTATGAGGGAAGTTCACATTTAGGGGCGGGGAGGACAAATGGCTATGCTCATAGCCTATTAGGGACAGTTTATAACACCCGCCCTCCCACCGCTTCCCCCCCACTCCACACACACACTCACACATTGTTTGGGAAGTTTGAGCTGAGCTGTCTTTGGAATGACAGGGCCTCATGCATGTAGCATTTGTAATAAGCTGGTCCTTGGGTGGGCTAGAGTTTGTCCACATAGTGGAGGTAAGGAGTTGGAGGAAGGGAAGGAGAAGCTTGTTAATTAAGACTAAAGGCCAACAAACTGTTTGCAAGCCTAGCAACCTAGTTACAGCTGATTCTCATCTCCTAGAGCAAACATTTATAGGTTTGCCAAGACCTCTTGCTAGCTCCCTGCCTCCATGTAGTCATTTTCTGTGCTAGACAGTAATAAGTCTGCATTTATTCTTAAATGTCCTTTAATGCCCACTTCATTAGAGCAGTCCAGTTAGAGCCCGTTAGCAAGGTTTTACTGCATTATTTTTTGGAGAAAAAGGGATATTCGCATTGAGAGGAAGGCTTTCTGCTTAAGGAAATATTTTCCCCTGAGGCGCATGAATACATGAACAAGCATATGCAAAAACTTAAGGCTAGGATTCGGTGCATCCTAAGTAAATTCCAGGAAAGGTGAGTAATGGTCTAGGCTCAAGAGAGAAACGCATCCCTTGGGGGTTCTTGAACAGAACTAAAGGCCCCCTCTTTGGGTGAGGGGATCCTGTGCTGCACTGTTACTTTCTTCTCCCACGTTGTATCTCCTGCATTTATCTCCTGCTTCTGTCACTTCCTAGATCTTCGATTTGGCCAAGCTACCATCCAGCTGTTCTGCTACGACATTGTCATTGCATCGGTCCTGCATGAGACACTCTCAAGGAAAGTCTATTTGGATGTCTTCTTTCCTTGTCAGTCTTCATGTCTGTCCCTTCTGAATTTGAGGCCCGTGTCTACCCTTGGACCCTGGGCCTTTTCCCTTAACATCTCCAGTGTGAAAGCTCTTCCACAGTGGGTTTCTGTGCTCCTCTCTTCATCCTCCTGGGTCCCAAAGGGAGTCAGGAAGTGCCTGGACAGACTGTCAGAACAAAGTTCCCACTGTCCTCCAACTGTGGGTTTTGATCATTTCTTTCGGTAACCAGTTTAGTTTAATTATTTATGGAAGAACTTCATAGCGCAAAAGGAAATGTCCTATAAAGCATTTATCACGGAATCAGTCTTTGTAATCTGAGACATCCCCAGAGCAAAAGCAAAGTATCTGTGCTAATGATTCAGGTATTACCTTTGGGGAGAGACAGGATGAGATATCTAGGGTTGGTGGGGTTTGAATCACTGTGGTTGATGCAGTGGATGAGCCTAGAATCTGTGGGAGGTCTTGTGCCGTCCCAGTCCTCCCAGTGACACAGTGTGGTGCTCACTGCTGTTATCATCATTATACAGTGGGGAAACTGAGGCACAGAGAAATAAGCTGCCTTACCCAGAGTTTCTAAAGTGGAAAGTGGAGTAGAGGCTACATTTGGAAAGAGGCAGTGTAATGCCACAGCAGCATTCTTAACGTTCTGGAATCTGGTCATGTACAAGCTGGTCCCTTGATTGGTCACTGTCTCATATTCCTGGCTTATCCGATCCTTTCCAGCTTCCTAGAGCTGGATGTACTGATTGGCCTGAACAGAAGATTCAGAAGTTTATCAGGAGTCTCACTGTGTTGATTTGGTGAGACTGGAAGAAGATGTCTTTAGCAAATAAACCCAGTATCCAATGCACCTAGAATGGGCCAGCCTGCTTCCACCATTTCCTAGATCCCTGACTTAGCCAAGCTCCTTAATTTTTGAAAGTCTCAGCTGTCTCATTTATAGGATAATAGTAGCCTCTACTTCATACTGGGCTGTAAGAACTAAAGAGAAGAGGGAGTGCATGGAAGGTACTTGGTAAACAGTTAAGAGTTTTAGAACTGTTTATAAATTCTAGCCAAGGCCCTTTGGCTCCTTATGGCCCAGAAATCCCGGTAACCCTGGGACGATGTTTCCTAAACTCTAGTATCCTTAGGGATGACCTGGGGTGGAGGTGTTAAAAGTGCAGTTTCCCAGATTTCACCCCAAGTGATTCAGGTTGGACCAGGTGTGCTGATGCAGAGGTCCAGGGACCATCACAGAGAAACACTGGCTCAGAGGCCAAGGAACCCCCATTCCACCCCTTGACTAGACCCTCCACATTCCTTCAGTCTCTTCTGACCCCGAGAAGCAAGTGTTAGAAACATTCTCAGCAGAATGTCTACTAAAGGCTTTATAAGGCCAACAAGTAATAGTTTCATGATTGTGGAAGCAGCCCTCAGAATAGTACATTTTTCCCCCTCCCCCATTTCCCATGTTGGCTCCAGGCCCCCTCCCCCCAACCAGCTTCTATTTGCACCATATAGTCTGTGGCATTTTTGAACTTCAGGGCTCCTGTCTGGCTTGTTATTCTCTTAGCTGAGGAATTGTAGCACCTAATTAATAGGAAATTAGCTGTGAATGTAACATTTGGCCCGTAGTCAGGGCCCAAGAAGTTATAAATATACACCACGTGAGTGGCCCGGGCACCTGATTCCTGGCAGCTCCAGAAGTGGCACTTTCCATGCTGTTCCAGGAAGTGAAATCATAGGTCAGAGGCAGCTGGGAGTTGGGGTCGCTTGCCCTGAGGGCCAAGCGGGGAGCATCCTGGGGAGCACGAGGGCCTGTCTGCTTCATCTGGCTTCCCAGACAGCACATATACTTTCCTCAAGTTAAATGTCTCTTCAAAGGCCAGGCTGGAGAGGAAGCAGAAAGGAAGTTGGAGCAGGGGCTGGAGAGGACTTGGAGGAGGGCTCTGAGATCCCTTATAGGGTGTCCCAAACACTGGTCCCCCAGAGACACTGTTAGGTCTGCTGTTGTTCCAGGCACATCCATTTGGCTTCTTTGAGAAGCAGGGACCTTGTGCATTGAGGGCCATGCCACTGCCACTCACAGGTGCTGACCATGAAGCTGAGGTCCAGAGAGGTTAAGTATCTTGTCTAAACAGCTAGGAGCAGAGCTGGGATTTGAACCACAATTTTCTAATCCCCAAGTCCGATGCTTTCTGCAGGACCTCAGAGCTGCCTAAATGCTTCAGGAGGAGAAAATGATTTTTAAAAGCACCAGTGAGGAGAAAGGATAGAGGGGGAGAGGGAGAAGCAGAAAGGTCAAGGGCAAGGTGAGGTGCCTCCAGGGGTCTTGCAGGGAGGCAGAAGGGCCTCCACAAAGGAGGAAGCATTGCCCAGAAATCAGAGCTGCAGCTTTTCTCTGGATTCACCTGATTTAAATTATCTCACTTTTCTTTTTCTCAACTTCCCCTGTGAGGAAATAGAAATTGAGCACCCTGTCATTTCCCTCATGAGAGTTAAAATTCTGCTGATGAAAGGACCTGTTCAAATTCTAAGTCTGTTTGTCACGAGCCAAACCAGGGTGGGAAGAGAATGCTGGGTTCCTTGGCAAAGCAGGCGGGACCAGCAGGGGAAGCCGGGCTGACCACGTTAGGGAACAGAAAGCCCAGAGTAAGTGCAATGTTTTGCCAGCTTTATTTAAGAGGCCGATTGAAGCCTCTTTAACACAGGCTTCTACCTGAGAGCGATATAATGAATCCAGCATTTATGTATCTCTGGAAGGAGGCTTCTGAAAGAGGAGAAAAATATAAAAGAAATTGCATCTTTGGGGATGCAATGGGACATTGGGAAATAACTCATTGACGATGTCACAGAGCACAAGATAGATGGGGAGGCTGCATGTTGCTGAGGCTGAGGGAGGACAGTCTTCCCTGGAAGGAAAGTGTGGCTCCAGCCTTGTTCAGGGAAGGGAGTTATAAATCAGAGTCCAGACAGAGAACACAGGTGTCACTGCTACCCTGAAAGAAAGATAATATAGCTTCCTCTTCCCGCCTTTCCGCACTAGCCAGAGGCATTTCCTGACCCTCCACTGAGGAAGGGATCCATCCCATCTGGTTTCTTATCCTCTGGGGGGTGTTACCAGTTCATTACCATCCCAGCCAGTGCTTTGGCGCAAAATGGCTTTGGAGTCCGAAAGAGTTGAGTTCAAACATCACATCCTCCACTTAGTAGTTCCTTACTTTTGTAGGCCCTCAGTTTCTTATTGTGTTAAAAGTATGGGGTAATATCTCTTTGAGAGGGTTTTTAAGAGGATTAAATGAGATAACAGTCAAAAAAAAAACCCTCACAGTTGAGCTCTAAGAACAATTATTGCCATTATCATTAACGTAAATAAGAGAATCAAGAATAACACTTGGTACTTGCTGGTCACTCAGTAATCAGTTTCTGTTCTCTTTTTCAAGGTCATATCAGCAATAATACCATTAGGAAAAGATGTTCACTGTTTTGTCTCCCTCATCAATTTGTACCCTCTCCCAAACAATCCTAAGCCACAGCCTAGGCCAAAGCCAACCCCAAGCCTCTACCCAGATCTATCCACAATCCTAACTCGAATCCCAACCCCAGACCCATCCTAACCCTATACCAAACTGTAACCCCTACTCTATTCCCAGCCCTATTTCAACTGTATTAGTCAGGGTTCTCCAGAGAAAGAGGACCAACAAGATGCATAAAAGAGAGATAGACACTCGTTACAAGGAGTTGACTGGTGCTATTATGGAGGCTGGCAAGTCCCAAGATCTGCACGGTGAGCTGGGGACCAAGGAGAGCCAATGGTGTGGTTCTGGTCTGAAGGCTCGCAGGACTGATACCCAGGGAAAGCTGATGTTTCAGTTAGAGTCTGAAGACAGGAGGAAAGGAGCTGATGTCCTACTTCTGTGACCATCAGACAGGAAGGATTCTCTCTTATTTGGGGGAGGGTCGGCCTTTTTGTTCTATTCAGGCCTTCAACTGACTGGGCGAGGTCCACCCACGTTAGGGAGGGCAGTTTGCTTTACTCAGTCCACTGTTCTAAGTGTTAATCTCATCCAAAATCACCCTCACAGAAATACCCAGGATAATGTTTGAGCAAATGTCTTGATACCATATGACTCAGTCAAGTTGACACAAAATCAAAATTAACCGTTATACTACCATTATCCCTAATCCTCTTCCCAACCCTCTCTCTAAGGCAAGGCCAAACCTAACTCCACCCTAATCATACTATTAAATATTGCTCTGCATTGTTAATGCCTCAGTTTTCTAAGACAGGCTACATACTATCTTAGCCATCACAACTTGCTGATCAGTGTGATGATTTCACACCATAGCTTGATAATTTGTCTCTGGAATACGGAAGGGAAAGGGAAAGGACATTGGAAAATAGATTCTTGCTCAGATAGCAACCCAGTATGATTAGCATCTGCCTTTGGCATGAGGAACTGCTCGGACACGAAGAGCGATTTCCATTTGTTGGCGCCAACTCCTGCCCCGTTCTCTTGGCTAAACCCTATCTTAATAGGGTCTGTGTGAGGTTGGGATGGCCAGGGACAGAGGCGTGGGCACAACCTCTAAAGATGTCTTATTGCAAAGAATATAGGTTTATAGACCACTGTGGGATGAAAAGTACGTTGTATTGTCACTCAGATTGATCCTGTATGATGAGAAAGAAAGCTTCCTGGTTTCTAGAAAGACTCCTGTAGAATCAGAATGTTAGAACTGAAATGAATGGTGATCTAGCCCAGTGGTTCTCAACTTTAAAATCTCTGATGCCTGGGTCTCATCCTGTACCGATTGGTCCATCTCTGGGGACAAGCCCTGGGTACTGGTATTTTTAGAACTATGCTGTAGCATACTATTGCCAAGTGGCTCCACCAGTCTAGCCAAAGCCTTTGTTTTACAAATGGAAAAGGTGAGGCTCAAAGATGTCAAGTAACTTTAAAAAAGTCAGATACCTAGAGGCAAAGCCAACACCCAAAGTCTCAGGACTCCTAGTCCAGTGCTCTTGTCAGAACACCATACCTTCACTCATCTTATTTCCTCAGATCTGTAGCCAGAGAACAGTAGGATCATCTAGGACCCATCTTAGGATCCTCATGGAAGTGGTACTCCCACTCAGCGATTTGCAATTCTTCCTGCCACACCAGAGTAAAGGCTTTCATTCCTCTGCACTGGATAGCTCTTGTTCAGAGAGGTAGGGGCACTGTGGTGGAAACAATTCTTTACTAAACCATTTGGAACAATAAAGAAATAAATCCTACTCCACCAACCTTGACCAGACAGCCAAAGGTTGTACTCACTTGGTACTGACCTTGTAAAGATGGATTGCAACTTTGGGGAGTTGATTTTATTGTTGTTGTTTTCCTTCTGGGCATTTAGAGTTTATGTTCACTGAGGAGAATTCTGGGAATTGTAGGTTCCATGTTATTAGCATCTGCTTCTTTCCCCTGCCTTTGTGTTCAATTTCATTCTTTTCTAATTTTTAAAAAGTTTTCGGGGCTTCCCTGGTGGCGCAGTGGTTGAGAGTCCACCTGCCGATGCAGGGGACACGGGTTCGTGCCCCGATCTGGGAAGATCCCACATGCCGCGGAGCGGCTGGGCCCGTGAGCCGTGGCCACTGAGCCTGCGCGTCCGGAGCCTGTGCTCCGCAACGGGAGAGGCCATAACGGTGAGAGGCCCGCGTACCGCAGGAAAAAAAAAAAAAAGTTTTTGGATTTTTAGTGAACTCATACTAAATGAATTGTTATTTTAAAATGGGTGACAGAAATCCACCTTAAGTCCTGATCTGACATATTTAGAAAACATGGGAACCTCTGAAGCAGGCATTTTCCCTGGGACATAGTTCTTCTTTATAACCCAAAGGGTGCAGAGGGGATTCTGCACTTATCTAGTCATTCATTCAAATGATGTGTATAGCTTCCTTATAGGTCCAGGGAATTTGATTGGCACTAAGGGAAAATTAAGGTGAATTGGATTCAGTACTTGACCTCAAGAAGTTTAAATCTAACGATCAGGGAAGATGAGTACCCTCGAAAACCCATACCATAAGCAAGGTGATGTTCCCTAAATGTTCTGCAACAGGTGTTCAGGGGTGAATGAGATGACTTCTAGTTGAGGGATAAGGGATGGTTCCAGTGATGATGCGACATTTTAGTTGAGCCTTAGGAAGTTGATAGGATTTAGACAAAAATAAGTGTAAATCATGTGGGCAAGGGAACATCATGTGTAAAGAGAAACAAAGGGGAAGGAAAGAATGTGTATGGGGTGTGTTTGTTTTTGGTATGGTAGGCAGGGGAGAATGATCTGAAAAAATTTAAATGTAGATCTTATGGACTCTTAAGAGTTGAAATAGGTTTTAGAGATTATCTGGTTAACTTTATTTTGTACATTAGAAAATAATAGTAATGATAATAATAGTAGCAGCAATGTTTGAGTTTACTTATTGCATGCTTTCTGCAGGCAGTTATTGAGCTACATGCTTCACATGGATTTTTCTCCTTCACATGGATTTATGTTGTTTCCTCAGAATATCTCTTGGGGATAAGTGTTATTACTATGTCCACTTTGCAGATGAAGAAACTAAGGCTCAGAAGTCAGTGATCCAGTGAGGGGCAAAGCTGGGATTTGAACCCAAGGCTATATTTTCTCCACTGCCCTGATTCTGCCATGTTCAGAGAAGGTGGTAGTGCCATTATAGGGGAGGGAGAACTGATGCATTCATTTTGGATGTGTTGACTTGGAGGTGCTCATGAGACCTCCAGGAGGATAGATGAGTTTGGAGACTGGGGAAAAAGTAATAGTAAAGAAAAGGAGTTTGTTTTGAGAAATTACATCCTAAGGTTTGCATATTCAGGGCACCAGTCATCTGACTTGCCCCGTGGAATTTCCAGAGAGGAATTCTAGCAGCTCATTGGCAAGGCTGCTCCGTAGTGTGTGTATGGTTTTCCAGACCCATCTTCAAAAGCTGCAGTCAAGGTGTTCTTTTTTGGACATGTTTCAGCTCCTCTCTCCTCCATGTGTACCCGCAGTGCTGTCTCCATTTTTCTGAAGGGACTTTGCAACTTGCTGTCCTGTTGCTGGCTGCCAAGATGTGTCTCTGTGAGGTATCTAGCTGTTCAGCACTGGGTGAAATAAGTGCTTCTGACCCTGTGATCCCAGTAGCGATGAAAAGCTCATTTTGTGGCGGGAGCTGAAGATGGTGAACATGTGCACAGAGGTGGGAGGACCGACCGGAGGGAAGCAGGGAGCTTTGGCAGCCTGGGAGAGCGCTCGTACCTCAGGATAACACAAGAAGTTCAGTGAAGCTCTTACTAACTCCAACTCCAAGTCCTTTGTCATTTCCTGACTTGGACTAGCCAGTGTGCCTTCACTGTTGTAACTAGGAATGTCTGAGCAGTGGGAAAAGTAAGGCAGGAAAGAGGGGAGAACACTTGGTCAAGGCTTTGCAGCCTATGGCTTAGCGTCCGGAATTCGCATTACCCCGTAAGAAAAACCCTCAGGAAAGAGATCTGAGGGTTGGAGTCTAAATTAGTCTTCTGTTGCTGCTGTAACAGATTAATAAACTTAGTGACCTAAAGCAACATCCATTTACTAGCTCACAGTTGTGCAGGTCAGAAGTACAGATAGGTTTGGATGGGTTCTCTGCTTAGGATCTCACAAGGCTGAAATCAAGGTGTTGGCTGGATGGGCTCTTATCTGCAGATTCTAGGAAGAACCTACTTCCAACCTCAGGCCCATGGTTGACCAAAGTTAATTTCTCGCAGTTGTAGGATTGAAGTGACCCTTTCTCTGCTTGCTGTCAGCCTTGGGCCACTCTTAGCTCCTAAAGGCCATCCACATTCTTTGTCCTGGGACCTACTCCATCTTCAAGACTAGCAATGGAGCATCAAATCCTACCTGTACTTTAAATCTCTGACTTCCTCTTTGTTACCAGCTGGAGAAACCCTGCTTTTAAGGGGCTTGTGTGATTAGGGCCTACCTGGGTAATACCCCTTTGCCATATGCATTAATTTGCATGGACTGTCATAACAAAGTACCACAAACTGGGTGGCTTAAACAACAAAATTTTATTAGCTCACAGTTGTGGAGGCTAGACGTCTGAAATCAAGGTGTTGGCCAGGTTGGTCCGTCTGTGGGCTACAAGGAAACGATCTGCTCCAGGCCTCTCTCCTTGGCTTGTAGGTAACTGTCTTCATGGCCACATAGTGTTCTCCCTGTGTGCATGCCTATGTCCAAATTTTTCCTTTTTAAAAGGACTCCAGTCATACTGGATTTGGGCCTGCCCTTAAGACAACCTTATTTCCAAATAAGGTCACTTCCTGAGAAACTGGGGGTTAGTACTTTTGAGGGGATACAATTCAACCCATAACACCATCAAACATATCAGTCATAAATGTGATATCTCATCCTACTCATGGGTTCCACCCATACTCAAAGGTGAGATAAGACAGGGTCACAGGTCATTCCTAGGATTTTGCTTGCCACCGAGTCCCTGAACCAGGAGAGCTGCTGAGTGGCTGGGATGTGAGAACAGCCATGAGTAAAAAGGAGATCGCGGGCTTCCCTGGTGGCGCAGTGGTTGAGAGTCCGCCTGCCGATACAGGGGACACGGGTTCGTGCCCTGGTCCGGGAAGATCCCACATGCGGCGGAGCGGCTGGGCCTGTGAGCCATGGCCGCTGAGCCTGCGCGTCCGGAGCCTGTGCTCCGCAACGGGAGAGGCCACAGCAGTGAGAGGCCCGCGTACCGCAAAAAAAAAAAAAAAAAAAAAAAAAAAAAAAAAAAGGAGATCGCTGGTAGCTGTGGTGAGAGCAGCTTCAGTGGGGTGGAGAGTGTGGAGATTGCTGCGCTCAAGAAGCAGCTGTGACCAAGAGGAAGGCAGATGGTGAGAAGAGAAGAAAACAGGGTTGAATAAAAGAGACCTGGACTTGTTTGTTTGATATCTGGAAATAACGGACAGAGAGGAACCAGTGGCAAGCTAAAGCGTCCAGCTATTTCTGGTTTGTCCACATGCCCCCTTCTATGGAAACTTGACTTATTACCCCACATTGTAGAATGCACATATTATTAAATGGCCTTTGCAAATAGAGATATGTGCAATCTGGCTGAGTTATAGTTACTTTGGAGACCGATGTTTGCTTACTTGTGGCCTGGTAAATCTCAGCCTTCATATCACAGGAATGCATTTCTATTTGGTCTCCACCTTCCTGATTCTTTTAAAATTTTATGTGATTTTTTTTTGGAAGGAAAGTTTTGATAGAACTTGGTAATAGCACTAGCTGCTGTTGATTGAGAATCTACTGATGACAGGCCTTGTGAGAAGTGTGCACGTACATTATTCCTCATCCCCCTTCTGCAAGGGGAAACTGACTCTCCGAAGGGCTTCAGGGCTGTGGCCAAGGTTAGAGACCTAGTGAGTAGTGATGTTTCATCTCCCACAGCACTCTGGCCTCATCACTGTACTCACAGCAAACCCTTTCTCTTCTAAAGTTTGGCAAGTTTCTTCTTTTGAAAAGGCTCACTGTTTGTCTAGGATGCACTTAGAGCAGCAAATATTCTGTGAGAACAAACTGTAGTGCTCACCGTTTATCCCCCTCCCAGTCCAAAACTCCTAGGCTTCCCAGCTCAGCTATTTGAGAAATTACTCAAGGAAAAATGTTCATCACCCAGAATAATTCATTGATGAGCAAAGAACAATACAGAGACATTTCAGCCAATGTGACTTTTTGCAAAGGTCATGCACGCCGGTGCCCAGGGGTTTGTGATGGACATGGTACCCAAGGCACAAGATCACATTTGCTTCTCTTTCTGGATACATTTCGTCATGAAAGGGTTTGCAAGGCTCCATCTGCTGACATATAGAAGTCTGTTCCCCCAAATGGAGGGCCTTTTCTCATTTCCAAAGAGAACTGTGAATCATAGAAGAAACTTCAAAGGATCATGTCAGGAGTAAGAACCTAGAGCAATCAGAATTTAGGGTCCTGGAGTGGAGAACAGCAGGTGTAGACCTCAGACTTTCCAGGCTTGAGAAGAGATGGATTGTACCAGAGGTGAGATCGCTTTGGGAGAAGCTACAGAGAGAAAATCACAAGTTGACTGGGTTTTGGAGGAAGTGTAGGAGTTTGTCAGGTGAGTGGAAAATAGAAGGTGCAAGAGAAGGGCCTCTCAGGTAGAGGCAAGGTACAGGATTTAAATGTCAATGCTTGTCATGCTAAGTGGCTCAAGTATAAATGATAATGTTAATAATGACACCACTACCCCCATACTAATAAACACAAACACTTATATGTTACCTACTGTATGCCAGGGCACATTAATTATAAGTACGTTAATTATATCAACTCATATATTCCTCATATGATGCGGGCACTATTATTATCCTTGTTTTACAGATGAGGAAACTGAGGCATGGGTGAATTATCATTCCAAAGAAACTGCAACTATCAGAGTCAAGATTTTTTTTTTGCGGTACACGGGCCTCTCACTGTTGTGGTCTCTCCCGTTGCGGAGCACAGGCTCCAGACGCACAGGCCCAGCAGCCATGGCTCACGGGCCTAGCGTCTCCGTGGCATGTGGGATCTTCCCGGACTGGGGCACGAACCCATGTCCTCTGCATCGGCAGGCGGACTCTCAACCACTGCGCCACCAGGGAAGCCCCAGAGTCAAGATTTTAATCCAGCAATTTACCTCTAGAGCCATGCTGTCCATTAGAACTTTCTGTAATGATGGAAATGTTCTAAATCTGCACTTCTGTTTTAGTAGTCACTAACCACGTGTGGCTGTCAGGCACTTGAAATGTGGCTGGTGTGACTGAGGACCTGAGTTTTACATTTTGTTTAATTTTGATTAAATTTAAGTAGGCACATGTGGCTAGTGGCCACTGTATTGGACAAGGCAGCTTGCTAGTCTACTTAACCATAACACTCTGCTGCCTTTCAAACTGGGGAGTATGGAGTTGACTCTGTAATAACAGTGGTGGTACTAACAACCACCACAGAAATAAGGGCTGCCATTTATTTAGCTCTTACTATATGCAGGGTAATGTGCTAAGTGCTTCTAGAAGGTTGTGTCCTGCAATCTCCACGAAAACCTTGTTCGTGATGGCTACGAGCATGGATTCTGGATCCAGACTGCCTGCATGCAAAACCCAGCTCTGCCACTTGTTAGCCCCGCAGCCTTAGGTACATTACTTATCCTCTCTGGGCCTCAGGTTCCTCATTTGGGAGATGGACTAAATAATAGCATCCACTTCATATGCTTGTTATGGTTATTGCAGGAGTCTCTGCACTTAAAGCTTGCAGCATGGTGCCTCACATGTGGTAAGCATCGAATACTTGGGTGGTATTGATGTTATCACCCTTACACATTAGATGAAGAAACCAAGGCACAGAGAGTAAGGCCTCGAGCTTAAAGGCACAGCTAAGTGTGGAAGAGCTGGTATTCAACCCATAGGTAGCCTGATTTCAAAGTCCACGTTCTTAACAACTATGCTGTGGTTTCTGTTCAGAGTTTCTAGAAGTGTCATTTGTAGAGAACTGGTATTAAAAGCCTCCAGGGTGCTTGTTAAAAATATAGTCTCTGAGACTTGCTGAGAACAAGTATCTTAGACTGTTTAGGGTGAAGACCAAGAATCTGCATTTTTGTAGGTTTCCCAGGTGATTTTCAAGTACAATTTAACCAACGAGAAACCACTGAAAAATTTTAATGTAGAGCTAAGTAGAAGGAGAGGACAGGTTTGAGGTGTAGAAAATATGCAGAGGATAAAGTAATTTTGCAAACAGATCTAGTTTTAGAAAGGTCTTTCTCACTGAGAACTCAATCTGAAGCCTGGAGAAAGGTCCTCGGATAAACTTGACAAGCTGGACATGTTTGGTACCTTTTGTCACCAGTAAAGTGATGGGGGATGGAAGCCAGGAGAGTGAATGAAAGTTGTAAGGTAGAGGCAAGGAATATAGATTATTCTCTACAGAGGGAAAAGGAAGAGGAAGGATGCTAGCTTGTGGGGAGACATGGTTGACAGAGGGTTGTTTGTAGGATGAGAGACTTGAGCATGTTTATAGGAAGAGGGGACCCAGATCCAGTGGAACAGAGGATCTGAAGATAGTGAAAACATGATTTTGAATTGAAACCCCAGCAGAGGGAAGAGGGGATCGTATCTTAGAAGAAGTTGGAGTACTTCTTTCTTTGGGGTAGGAGGAAAAAATAGGGAAAAGCTTAGCGGTAGGGGCAAGAATTCATAACTGGAAGTCTTGGAAGTGTAATTCTACATTGTTCCAAATGAGAGCGTTGGTGAGGAATAAGGATAAACATGGTAACATCTGCAATACTTTGAAGGCCTTCTCTGTGCCAGGCATTGTATAGTGCTCTTCAGGAATTACTGTTTTTAATCCCAAGAGGTAAATGTAATAGGCATACCCATTTTACAGCCGACAAGGAGAAGTTAATTGCCTGTGGTCACGTAACTAGTAAGTAGTAGAGCTGGGATTTGACCCCAGAGAGTCTGGGTTCAGAGTTTGATCTCTTAATGGCTATCCTGTGTGATAAAAAGACAGCAGTAATGAAGACCTACATTCTCGTGGTACTTAAAAAAACCACATCTCCCCATTTTACAGGTGTGGAAACCATTTACAGGTGTGGAAACCAAGGCAGAATTTGCCAGACTTGTCACACATCTAGGCAGGGCCAGAGCAATGGCTGGAACTGGAGTCTCTTGACTTGTAGTTCTCTTTCCCAGGACGTGGACGCCCACACACTCCTGAGTA
>NW_006773166.1:1041316-1051810 GCF_000442215.2 Lipotes vexillifer | reverse complement strand
TCTTTCCCTCTCTCCCTCTTCCATTCCAACACCTGCCCCACCCCTACTCTCACCCAAACCCCAGTCCTGAAATGCCAGGAAGCTGGCCCAGCACCTGCTGCCTCCTTCTGGCTGGAATCCTCCGCCTGGCCAGGTGCCACGGCCCTGCTCTAGTGCAAGGGGCCCCATGCAGGCAGGCAGCGGGTGGAAGGCCACGTTTGTTTTGCTTTTATTGTTAAATAATATAAATCTGTTGGCTGCACCACCCGCGGGGACATGAGTTGTGTGCCTTCCCGAACAGTCGCTAATGAGACAGTTAATCATCTGTTTATTCTGTGTGAAGAGAGGTGGCGGCTCTATCTCTCAAACCAGACACGGGGCTCAGGACCCTTGGGGAAGCTGTCCACCCCTGGCACATGAGTCACCTACAGTCCCAGCACAGTCCTGCCCTGCAGGCCCCTGTACCTCTTTCCCCGAAGCATTGGCCAGGATGGAGGCATCCCCTGATGTTGATTACTATTACTGTTATTGGAGCTATTATTTTTTTTAAAAATACACCCTTCCCTGAGAAGCAAAGAAAAAAAAAAGTAATTTATAAAGATGCTTTGTTGGGAGATAAGTAGTTTTCCTCTTGGGTACAGGGGGTTTATCTCACATATGCAGAGGTTCCTAGAGGTCGTGCAACGCACGAGATAGAGCTCTGGGATCCTCCCTTGGGAAGACAGTCAGCGTTCGCTGTTTTCCTAGTTTCAGGGTTAAGGAGGTGAAATCAGCTGTGTTCCTCCCCTGGGCTCCCTGGGGCTGAGGCCACTTTTATTAGAGCAAATCAGGCTTGTCCAGGAGCCATGGGAGGGGAAGAAGACAGGCAGGAGGATGTGAGGAAGGGGTTAGGGTGGGTGGTGTGCTAGCGTGACTGCTGTCTGCCCCTGGGCTACCCAGTCTGGATGATTGTCTGCAAGGACTCCCATCTCCTCTATTTGCATGCTGCTAGCATCCTCCTGCTATATTCTTGGTGTTGGGATAAATCCTATTGCCTGAAGCTTATATTTCAATTAACTAGGTCCAACTGTCTGTGTCCTGAGGCATAGGGACACTGCTGCTGTGTTTTCTGCAGGGCATTGCATCACTGACAGTCTGTCTGTCTGTCTGTCTGTCTGTAGTCAGCCAGCTCCCATCCTTGAGGCTGTGCCTCTCTGCAGAACTGTTTGCCTCCCAGGCAGGGGCTGAATTACCCAGGGCAGGGCTTATGTTTCAGGAGTAGTTTGGACAGGCAGAACAGCTATTCTTTTGGACCACTGGATCAGGGAGCAAGAGTGCATGGGTCCTCCATGGAAACAGTGAAGCCGGTCGGAGGGGCAGTAAAGTGGGGTCAGCCCCATACTACGGTTGCTTTTTAGCATTCTCTCTGCTTCACCCTGGGGCCCTACCTAGATAATCCTTCTTCATCTTATCCTTTCTTCTCCCTGTTTTCTTCCCCAAATAGCCCTTTTCAACCTCTGCATCTGTGCCGTTGCTGTTTCCTCCATAAGAATTTCCTTCCCTTTTCTTTTCTTACCACTCCTTATCAAAACCCATCCTTCAAGGCTCAGTTCAAATGTCACCCACTCCAGGAAGCCTTCCCGTTGTCTTCTGCAGGCAGAATTAACCTTGCTTTCTGTGCCTGGGACTGCTCAGTTCTCACACCTCTCCCTTCTTTGGGTCAGGGCTGGCATCTCATTCTGTGTGTCTCACAGTACGGCATCACACAGTGCACATGATTTTGTGTCTTTGAGTTTGCTCTGGTTTAGCTTTGTAGTGGGTTTAATGGTTTACTCTTTCTCCTGAAAGATACGGCACATTCTAATTTCTGGAACCTATGACTATTACCTTATTGGGAAAACCGGTCATTGCAGATGTAATTAAGTTAAGGATCTTGAGATGAAGAGTTGATCCTGGGTTAATCAGATGGGCCCTAAATCCGGTGACAGGTGTCCTTATAAGAGACACACAGGGGAGATTTGACAGACAGAAAAGAAAGTGAGGTGAAGATGGGGGCAGAGATCACAGTGATGTGGTCACAAGCCAATGAATCCAAGGAATTCTGACAGTCACCAGAAGCTGAAAGAGGCAAGGAAGGCTTCTCCCTGAGAACCTCCAGCAGGAGTGGCTCTGCCAACACCTTGACTTCAGACTTGTGGCCTCCAGAATTGCGAGGAAATAAATTTCTGTTGTTTCAAGCCGCCCAGTTTGTGGTAATTTGTTACAGCAGCCCTAGGAAGCTAATAACAGGCTAATAAATAATAAACTAATAACAGGTGGGCAGGGGAGAGCAGGAAGAACACAAAAATATCAGTGTGGGGAGTCTGGACCCTTCCTTCCAGGCTGTGGTTTATTACCCCTGATTCCTCCTGCTTCTATTTCATACAATCCAAGCCCTGTTACTCCTGTACCAGGCCTTGTGTGGTTAAGGACAGGCATTGCCATAGTTGGAGGGCCACTACTGAGTAAATAATCATAATTATAATACCAATAAGAGCAGCTGCCATTTGTAGAGTTCACAGAGTGCTTTGCCTCACCTCGTTTCATTCCGTCTTTACAGTAGACTTGAAAGGTGTGTGTTAGCATCCGCCTTTACATGTGAGGAAATGGACAACCGGAGGTGTAAAGGGACTCAGGCATAACCATACATACAACTGGTGTGGTTGAGCCAGGACTTCAAAAACCCTTGTCTTCTGGTTCCAAATCCATTTCTTTTTAACTGTGTATTTGATGTTCTTTGAGTATAAGACCTACTGGATCAAATCTGCTTTTCATTCTTTCCAAGACAAGAATATACTTTGCCTGAAGAAGGGATACTGCTTTTCCTTCTTTCCCCTAAGGTGTGCTGAAACCCAACAGGCTTTGGCAGTAGTGGAGAGGCTGAGAGGAAGCACTGTTTGTTCAAGGTATTTGTTTTAAAAGGAATCTCTGTGTGCATTAATCCTCTGTTATTTTTTGGGTAGACTACTGGGGAATCTGTGTGTGTGTGTGTGTGTGTGTGTGTGTGTGTGTGTGTGTGTGTCTCTGCATAGAAGTGCGGTCTGCACTTGGCCGGCACTTATCCCCCTCTGGTGGTCACTGGCATAAATCCATCACCTGATCATCTAAAATTCCAATGAAAGGAAGATCACTGGGTCAGGAGGACCCAGGGAGAGTCAACACATTTAGCATGGTTTATGTTTGCCTGCTCACCCCTTAAGAGCTTCAGTGTATGATTCTGCTCCTCAAACAAGAGTGTTGCATAAATGGAAAGAAAGTGGACTTTGGAGGCTCACAGATAGGTTCACATCTTAACTCTGCTACTTAATGTCTACAGTGGTTTGAGTGTACTTAACCTTGCCAATCCACATCTGTAAAATGGGATAATAGCAAATACCTTCCCAGGAGTATTATAAGGTTATGTGAAATAATGTGCTTAAATTTCCTGGTACATAGTATAGGCACTTAGTCATCATTAATTTTCTTCCTCTCACCCACACATGATTAGTTCTGCTATTAAAGTTATGCTTCTAGGGCTTCCCTGGTGGCACAGTGGTTGAGAGTCCGCCTGCCGATGCAGGGGACACGGGTTCTGTGCCCCGGTCCGGGAAGATCCCACATGCCACGGAGCGGCTGGGCCTGTGAGCCATGGCCGCTGAGCCTGCGCGTCCGGAGCCTGTGCTCCACAACGGGAGAGGCCACAGCAGCGAGAGGCCCGCGTACCGCAAAAAAAAAAAAAAAAAAAAGAAAAGTTATGCTTCTATTGTAAATCATACCTTTTTCTAGGGAAAATTGAGTAGTTCTGTCACATTATTCTCTGGAAGATACAAAGATGTCCTTTTTGCAAAGGGGAAGCTAAGGACTTGAACAGAGGAAATTAATACTCAGATGCCAGTTAATAATAAGGGCTTAAACAGACATAGGGACGCTTGTTTTCCCACTTTAATGGAAGGGGAAGTAAACTAATATTTATTAGCCCCCCCCAATATAAGCCAGGTCCTTTCCTCAAATATTTTATTTAATTCTTACAACAGCCCAACAAGGTTGGTAATATTATCCCCATTTTACAGATGAGGAAATGCAGACCTAGGGAATTCTGCTCGTTGTAGGTTACATAGCTGAGAAACCATATTCCTGCCCAGGATGCCTAACTCCTGTCCCAGTGCTCCTATTTCCCACCGTGCTGCTTCCCTAGGAGCCCTGGGGAAAATGTAGCTCATGAAGAGCCCATGTGTAAGGATTAATCAAGAGGTGCAGCATTATCATCCCCAGCTGCCAAAGAACACAATATGCGATTCCAGGGGACTGGTTTCTGCCTAGTCATTCAGCAATAAGGGATGGGAGGAGTTTGCATAGAACCTGACCAGTAATGTAATGCTAGACCCACGAGATTTCCCCTGTCCTACTGTTTATGGACCTGATGCCCACTATCATTTTGAGGAAGGTTTGAGAAAGTCTACCCAAGATCTGTAATATACTGCAGGTTATTATTTGAGTGAGTAGAGTACAGATAGAAGAAATTATATCAGTTCCCCTTGAACCAAACACCAGAGCTGAGTCTTGTTAGCCGATTAACTAACACTTCTGGTTGTCCTGTTAGGCTTTGCAGAGCAGTGGAGGGACTTGTGGGGAAATGGGTTTACAAAGGGGACAGAACTGTAAACTCACCAAGGAGGTCAAAGAACCACATAAGAGATAGGAAAACACTTGTAACATAACACATTTTCCTGTGTGGTTGTTGAGAGACCTGTGTCCTAGTGCTTGATCTACCAGCTTTGCCACCTAGGAGAAGTTATTCTCTCTCTCTGGGATTTCAGTTTGTAAAATAAAAAGGTCAGGAAAGATGATATCTGGGGTTTCTTTCAGATAAAAGCATATGTTGTTTTTTGAGTCTGAGAGCAGTCAGAGGGCCTGGGAAGTGAGAGGAGGCAGAGATCATGATCAGACTGAACAAGCAGAGTTGCAGCTGGGTGCAGAAAGAGCTTCAGTGGCTGTCTATATATGCAGTGGGCCAAGAAGTATTCCTGGGTTGGGGTGGGTGGCATTAGGCTTCCCCATCTCCATGCACAGTGCCGTGGGAACTTTTTTTTTCACATCTTTATTGGAGTATAACTGCTTTACAGTGTTGTGTTAGTTTCTGCTGTATAACACAGTGAATCAGCTATACATATACATACATCCCTATGTCTCATCCCTCTTGTGTCTCCCTCCCACCCTCCCTATCCCACCCCTCTAGGTGGTCACAAACCACTGAGCTGATCTCCCTGTGCTATGCGGCTGCTTCCCACTAGCCATCTATTTTACATTTGGTGGTGTATATATGTCAGTGCCATGCTCTCACTTTATCCCAGCTTACCCTTCCCTCTCCCCGTGTCCTCAAGTCCCATGGGAACATTTTTATTAAAGCATTCACCAGGCTCTAGTGTCCATGAGCGTCATGTCCCTCACTAGATTATGAGTTTCTTGATGGAGAAGACCAACTATTTTTTGTGGTCATCAGTGAGTAGTGGTGGAAAGAATGGACGCAACAACCAAGCTCTTTTTGATTCCATTTTTCTAGAGACGTTCTTCATACATCAGTTTTGTTTTGGGGATCTCTTCTTCTCAATGGGACAGTAGATTCTAAAGCTCAGATTAGGAAGGGTAAGTAAAGGTGAGTCGATGTTTGCAGATATAGGTGAACGTTGGAAGTTATGCCTATGGTTCTGGTAAAAAAAAAAAAAAAATCCTACTCACTTTTAGTTCCTTGCCTTCCTGGGTTGTGAACCTGCCTTGAAAATGATGTGAGTGGGAAGCAAAGCCAGGAATGGTGTGCACTAGCTTACAACCGTGTCACAGTCCCTGTTGCCATTGCTGGTCTGTGGTCAGACACAGCAAGTTTGACAGTGTATATACCTGACTTTTCTTATAACCATCATACACATTGCATCCACCATCTTTCCCCTCCTTATACACTTCGGGAACTGCCATTAGAGGTATTATCATTTTTTAGCTCAATACAGGTCCTACTCTCTTCAGATCTGTGAGCTGATTTTCATTTAACTTACTCCCTTTCCTTTCCCAAATTTTATTTTTATCTTGATATCAAGTCAATGATTTGGAGGTGAAGCCTGGGAAAGGAGGCTAAAGGGAAACCAAAGTTACACATGCAAGATGGGGAAAGGGAGAAAACTTAGACAATAGTGTCCATCGGATAGTTACTATGTGCTTAACATTGTGCTCTGGGCTTTATGTGCGTTATTTTTAGTCTCTTCAACAGCCCTATGAAGAAAGTGTGATTCTGGAATTTTACATAGGCAGAGGCTCAGGCTCAGGGCAGTTAAATAAGTGTCCAAGATCACACAGCTAGTGAGAGGCAGATCTGGGACTTGAAGCAGGATTGTGTGACTCCAGACTCAGTCTATCTTTTCAGTCTAGCATCTTTATTTTCCCAAGTACTTTCCTCATAGCCTCTCTATCTTAGATATAGTTCACACTTACTACTAAAAGGACCAAATGGTGACATAGCATTTAGGTGCCTAGCCCAGGCCCTGACACAAAGCAAGTACTCTGTAGACATTAGTTGATATTGCTGTTATTTTCACATCTGATAGTTTGGGGTTTTCCACAATATCCTGGGATGTGAAAAGGGAAAACAGGGTTAGTTAATTGGAGACAGTCAAGCATGTGGAGACTAGGATAAACATTACTGATCATTCATTAATTCCAGGCTTTATGAGGAATGAGTAGCTGCTCTGTTTGAAGGTTGCATTTGCCTCAGCCTAGATCAGGGTGGTGAAGATGTCTGTTCCAGACTCTGACTTGTTTCTAAGTGATCATTATTGCCATCACTTTTAGGCACCCATGCAGTGTTCCTGTGGTGCATGACATAGTTCAACATTCCAGAATTCAGTTTGTGAACTTTGGAAACTAGCCCTGTATGCCATTGAAGAATGGCTTCGGGCCTGCGTGCCTCTGTCCATGGTGCTGAAACCAGAGCTCCTGGGAGGTAGAAGCAGATGGTACCACGTGGTACCTCTCATCTGCACAGCCTGCCTGAGCTCAGAGACTGAACTACTGTGAAAAGAAGGCTGGCTTGGGAGTTGAGGGATCTGGGTAGAGTTCCAATAACTTGCTGTGTGGCCCCAGGCAAACCACCTAACCTCTCTGTTTCAGTGTTCCCACTGGTAAAATTGGATTGCTGCATTCAGTCATTCCTACTTCCAAGTGCTGCTGATTTTGTGTGAGTAAATGATATAACAGATGCTAAAGTGGGATACAAATGCATGGTATGATTATGCTGTTATTGCTGCTCAGTCTTTTAATGACACATTTTGACTATATCATTTTAATTCACTGAGGCACCCGAAGGCCTAATAACATATAATGCAACAAGCAGGAAATCAAACAAACTGATAAATGCACTGGAAAAACAAAGAAATAAGTTTTCTGTGTTGTTTGCAAGCTGCTGTATAGCTGTATAGCTCAGGGTGTGTCTCTAAGAAGAAGAAAGATAATGACCGCTGAGGAGTTAGCCTCTGTCTGGAAGGAGAGAAGACGAAGGAGATCACACCTGGTTACCTCTACAAGCCCCAAAGGGAAGCTCTGTTCTACTGCCACAGGGCCTGAAATATCACCATTAGCCTGATATTCTAGCTTGGTATTCCTTGCCTTTCACAGAATGGTTGGTCGCATTCTCCCTTTTTGAATTAATCGTATTTGCTATGGCCTGGGATTTGGAGACTGAATCCTTGGTCTAGGTTCTTTCTCTAGCTATAGAATTTTCATAAAGCAAGTAGTTTAACCTCTTCTAAACTCAGTTTCTCCATCTGTAAAATGGGCTCAATAGTAATAATACCTGCCCTATGAAATGGTTGAGAAGATAAAATTTTTGAAAGAGGCTTTCTAAAATCATGTGAACATTAGTTGTCATTATTCTCTGACATGCTCTGGTCAAAGTATCCCATGAGCAGGTCTTGCCTTTTCCCTGTTCCGTACTTTGTGTGTTCTGTTCTTTTCACCAGGTACATCTTCTCCTCCATCTCCTGTTAAAATCTTCAAATATCAGGTCAAACACCACCTTCTGTAACCACCCCAACCATAAGTGATTTTTTTTTTCTTTCCAGAATTCCTAGAGGATCTGTTTTCTTTACTGTTCATCTGATTGTTTCCTTAGAATATGGTAGTGTAGTTATTTTAGTACATTTTTACTTTCCTCAATGGATTATGAGATCTTGGAAGATGGGATCATATCTTACACACAGTAGATGCCCATTATCCATTTGAATGAATGTGTAAGATGGATGTTATGCCCATTCCCTTAGGTCTTCTTTAAAATACAAGTACTGCTGGGGAAAGTGACCCAGTAGGTTATTAGTACCTATATATTGGGCTGGCCAAAACGTTTGTTTAGGTTTTTCCATAACATCGAACAAACGTTTTGGCCAACCCAATATCAATTAAGAGCACTGGGCTCAAGTGGCCAAATGAGGCTGGAAGGGAAAAGCTGGAGACAACAAGTTGAATAAGAAAGTGGGAGCTTCTGAAGACATGTTTCATCATTGTAGCAGTTTTTCCTGGCCCGATTTTGGTCTTGGAGGTGCCATGTAACCAGTGTGTTAGCTTGGAAAGATACCTTATAAGCTCTAAGCAGGGACAAAAGTTAGAATTCATGGACACAGGAAATTGTGCAATATCTAGACCCACCAGAAGGTGGCTCACTGTCACTAATTCCATGGTCTGGCAGTTTTGCTCCTGGGGATCCCCCAAAATGATGTGGTATTCTGATGGGTAATTCTCCTCTGTATTTTATGTGGTTCAATGCTGCCCCCTCCTTATCCCCTCCTCTGTCCCTTCATGATGTAAAAACATGAAACTGACTCCAGTCTGTAGGCTGGAGAATGCCCCCCTATGGACTTTCTTCTTTGAGAAGGTTCCCACTGCGATGGGATAGAGGTGTCTCAGCTTCCTCTCAACTCGTGCTAAGGTGCAGAACCAAACTCACATCGCACCCTCTGCATTTGTATCTCCCATCTGGATTCTTAGAGGGTGAACAGTCAGTGCCTTTTTGGACCAAGGAGGGTAAAGGGAGAAAAATCACTGTCCTTTGATACTTTCATTCCTTGCTCCCTCTGCACCCCCTCTATTTTTCCAGATTTCTTGTCTGAATTGCAGGAACAGCACCTCTCTCTGTGTTTCTTCCCTGGATCACCTCATCTCACTATCCTCGTATTTTCACAAGATACGTGGCTCAGGTATTTTTCTCTTTTTAAAAATCATAGTGATAGCTTTCATTTTTATGGTTCTTTACAGTTATTAAAGCTATTTTTTCCCATGAACCATTTAATTTGACACTCACAGTGGCTAGGAGAAGTTTGGGAGCACAGCTACTGATATCCCCATTGTACAGATGAAAATACTCATACATAGGGAGAGGAAGTGATTTTCTCAGAAAATATAAGAAATACAAGGTCTCCTAATGAATTCTACCATTCTGCTTCTTACTATGGATGATGCAAATAAGGCCCCAAAAGGAACACAGAACATACCCCCAGTCCTATAATCAATAGTAGAAATGGAGCTGGAAGAAACATCTCCTGATTCACAGCTCAGTGCTCCTTTTATCCCACTATAGAGTCTTTCTCTGTGATCTAACAAACCATTGGCTAGCTATCCGGCCAGTCAATTTACCATCTATCCTCTTAGAACTGTGGAGGTTAATCAATCAAAATCTTGACAGAAGATCCCAGAGGTGAATGGCTGAGGCATTCTGGGAAGCTCATCAGGAATAATTTTTTTTAAGCTAAAAATGGATAAAAACAAAGACTGGAAAGAAATCCATCAAAACGTTAACAATGACTGTGCTTGGTGTAGTGGAGTTATGGACAATTTATTTTTATTTTCCTGTGTTCCTGTATTTTCAGATTTTCTTCAGTGAGATTTTATTACTTTTATAATGGAAAATAAACATTAGAAAGTGGGGGAAAAAAAGAGGATTTGGGCACAGATATTGCATGTGTGTGTGGTGGCTGTTACCACCCTGTGTTGGATTAAACTGAGGGTGAGTAAAGCAGGAACAATTCTCTGATCTCCTCTTCCAACAGGCCATTCTGTGCCTCTCTGGTTCCCGTTTCTCCCCTGAAGCCCCAGATGATGGCTTTGTCAGGGTGCACTCACACCTTTCTCCCTCCCCTCAGCCCTGGTCCACTCTACAAAGCCACAGCACACAACAGGGCAGGCCTCACCCTGTCTTGGCAGAGCTGTGGGCTCCTGCACTCCTCACTCTGCCTGCTGTGGACTTATGTAACACATTCTCAGGACTTCATTTTCCAGTAGATTGAAAGCACAGACACTTGATTTTCTCCAAAAAGATCTGTTTGGAAGTGCAATTGCCTTGAATTACATGGTGGCGCGAGAGGCCAGACCTTGCTGTAAATAACTTTCCTCTCAGCTACACAGGGGCCTGGCTGGCAGCGGAGTCCATGCTTCAGATGATGGTGCTTGATGTGGAGAGAGGGAGAAAGAGAGAGAGAGGGAAAG
>NW_006773166.1:1037996-1041306 GCF_000442215.2 Lipotes vexillifer | reverse complement strand
GGAAAAGAGAGAAAGCGTGTGTGTGAAAGAAGGGGTGCACAGTCTTGGGGCCTTTGCTCAGTTGCTGCCACTTCTTTCACCTTTGGAGTTTTGCGTCTGAATGAGTGGTGAGGGCAGAAGGGGCAGAACTGGGGCTGGGCTTCTGGGCTCTTTCATCAGCTGGTTTATAGGACTTCTCTCTCTTTACATCTCCCACCCTGCCACCGAGGGGGCTGTGTGGGGATGAGTGACTCGTGCATGCGGTGTGGGGTGGCACAAAGAGCAAACTTTAGAATTGGACACATCCAAGTTCTAGTCCCAGATGTGCCAATTGCAGTTTATGGGACCTTAGCAAATCACTTATATGTCTGACCTGTCTTTATCCATTAAAAAACCCAAACAATATAGGTGATGGGTGTGGGAGTTGAGAGTATCTACATTTCAAGCTTGTTGTGAGGATTAAAGGGACTAATATTGGAGAAATCACACTGTGCAATGCCTGACACTTGGTCTGTTCCCTATAAATTTAGTTCCATTCTGTGCCCTGCGTTTTCTGCCATGACAGACTGAAATGAGAAGCAAAATTAATGGGCTTGGAACTAGGATGGCTCAAACCAAGTAGTGAAACATGCAGAGTTTGGGATGTTTTACTTCTTTTTTTCATATTCTCTTCCTCTATAGATATCCGTAGCTCACATACATGATTCTCCTAAAAAAGACTGGAATGAACTAGCTTATACTGTGGCATGGCAGATGGGACGTCATGCAAGTCTTCTCCTGGTGGGCAAGTAGAGGGCAATCCTTAAGCCAAGATGCAGCATTTTATGCAAGGTAGTATCTAGATACGGAAGCTGTTTTTAGATTAGGAAGTTTTTCCACTTTGGCTGTTCTTAAGACTGGCCTTATCTTGCAGGCATCAGAATGGGATCATGCATTAGCTTAACTGGACATTTTTCTCTAAACTTACATGGTATTGTCCTTTTCATGTTTCTCCATCAAGTTGGGGAAACAGTGGAAATGTAGTAAACTGTGGACAGCATCCTCAGGAAAAGACTTACAGATGACTCTGGGGAAGGCATTCAGCCACCCACCTACTAAACATTTATTAAAATCCTACTCCATGATATAATAAAAACGGCCAACATTTGTTAAATATTTTGCCAAGTTCTCAAGTACGTTATCTCATTTAACCTTCACTGCTTTTGGTGGAGTAGTTACTGTTATTATTATGCCGTTATGATAGCATAGTGGTTAAGAGGAAAGACACTGGAGCCAGATTACCTGGTTCAAATCTCAGCTCACTAGTCACTAGTAGTGGGAACTTAGGCAACCTAATTCTTTGGGCCTCAATCTTCTTATATTTAAGGTAGGTATTTAAACAATATTACTACTTCTAGGGCTATAGTGTTTAGAAGTGTGCCTGGCTATTATTATCTCCATTTAACATCTAAGAACACTGAGGATAAGAGGAGGGGAAGTGATTTTCTTGGTGATGCCCAGGTAGTGACAGATCTAGGTCAAAAATCTTATGTCTTATGACTCCAGTCTAGTACTTTTTCCTTGCTCTGAGGAAGATATGCAGGATCAGTTATATCCCCCATAATACCATCTTTTTTGACAGCTGTCAGTCATAAGAAACAATGTTTCAGAATGTCTGAAAATCTTGGTGAGAACAATTGAAGCCCTGATGCTTGCTTAATTAAACTCTAGTGCCTGAAAGCATGTAAAAAAAAAAAAAAAGTCCTCACAAGTTGGGGTCGGTTTGTATGCCCACCCCAGGTTGGCAGCTGTGGCTTCAACAGCAGTTAGTGGACTTGCTAATGAGTGGCACTGAGGCTAACACCCAGGCTAGGGACCGAGTGGCATTAGATACAATAGGCCAGGTCCAGGGAAGCCTCGCTGATAGGTGGAAACCTATCAAGAAAAGAGTCAACTGGTGTGGTGAACATAGGTCAAGCTCTGAGTTTCCATTAGGAAAAAAACCCAAACAGCCACTTCACAGAATATGGTAAGTAACCATTGATGGCATCAGGATAAAATGTGGAGTGGAAGTTATGTTTTCCAAAGAGTTTTTTCTCTTTTCTAGAGTGACCTAGAATAAACCTTTAGTTGGCCAAGTCCTATAACGCCCCACGTGTTTCAGGTGAAGAGGGTGGGTCATATGGGGAGGGTGCTACCAAGGAGTCCACTTTTGCCCTCCCCGCATTTCTCCATACCTCCCCTGACAAAATGCCTACATTTCTGTCCTTAGGGATTTAGCCTTTCGGGCATTGCTAGTGTTGTTTTTTTTTAAATGAATACTCAGTTAAGTATCCAATATCCCCAAGAGGGCAGTACGTTACACTAGATCATGTAGTATCTTATAAAGAAGTCTATTCCTTCCTGTTTGGATGCAGCAGGCCGCTAGATCCCTTAATCCAATTCAGAACTGGAATATAGGCAAGGTGCCTTGGGAGGTGAGAGGGCGGACAATCTTTGCTAATTCACATTTTGCCAGGGGCCAGCCTACTTTGTGCCTTTCTGCTTAGCAGAGAGCTGCTGGAAGTTCTGATTGAAGACAAGTTAGAACAGGGAGCTGTGATCCGGGATAAGAAAGCATCCTACTCAGCCACGATAATTAAGAGTTTGTCCTCCTTTCTTTCCTTCTTCCTTAAGCTTAAGAAAGAGCATCTCACTTGCTATGCGTTGGGTGTGTCCTCCCAGAAGATGCTGAAGTGCTAACCCCCAGTACCTGTGAATGTGACCTTATTCGGCAAGATGGTCTTTGCAGATGATCAAGTTAAGATGAGGTCATTAGGTTGGGTCCTGAACCGATATGACCGTTGTCCTTATACAAAGGGGACGTTTCGATATAGAGACAGACACGCATGCAGGGAGGAGGGCACGTGAAGCCGAGGGCAGAGATCAGAGTGATGCGCCCATTGGCCGAGGGATGCCAGCCATTACCAGCACACCACCAGATGTTAGGAGAGAAGCAAAGAACAGGTTCTCCCTTATGGCCCTCAGAAGGGACGGAGCCTGACAGCACCTTGATCTCAGGCTTCTAGCTTCCAGAACTGTGAGACAAAGGTGCCACCCAGTTGGTGGTACTTTCTATGCAGCCTTAGCACACTAATACACCACCGAACCAGGATAATTAAGAGTTTGCCCTTCCTTTTTTCAGTAAATATTTAGTAATTCCCTACTGTGCGCCAGGCACAATGCCAAGTACTGGAAGCAGTATCTTAGGTTAAGATCTCTGCTTTTAAGGAGTTCATAGACTAGCAGGGATGTAGGTTAATAAACAGGCCATTCTTAGCAGTGGGATAAGTATTTAATATCTACTCTTTCC
>NW_006773166.1:1036811-1037986 GCF_000442215.2 Lipotes vexillifer | reverse complement strand
TCTTTCCCTCTAGCTTGTTGGCTCTCAACCATGGCCAAATACTAGAATCTCTTGGGAACTTAAAAAAATAATAAATAAAAAACTTAGGTCCAGTCCTCGCTCCCAGACATTTTGATCTACTTGGACTGGGGTGGGGATGCAAGGCATTGGTGTTTTATTTAATTCCGGAGACTGCCATTGTTGAGAACTACTGTTTTAAATATACCCGGCCCCACTCCAGACCAATTCAGTTGGAATACTAATGATGGGTTTAAAATGTTTCCCAGGTGATTCTAATGTGTAGCCAGGTTTGAGGACCACTTTCTCCTATGAGGTAGGAATGACATATCCTTTCCACAGTGCTGAGCTCAGAGAAGGCAGTCAGTAAATAATTAAGTCAGGATCTATAATCAGAAAAGTGTAAGATGCTCTTGGTGCATAGAAGAGGAATACTCAGTGCAGTTGTGGGAGAACTGAGACCCAAAAGGTAAGTCCATTTAGGCAAGCAAGGAGGAGAAAGAAGAACGTTTCTGGCAGAGGGAACAGTGTGTACATAACGGTCAAGGAGCTGGATATGGCTCAGCATGGCTGGAGTCGCCTGTGGGTGGTGAGAGGTAAGGCTAGAAAGGTAACAAGGGCTGAGTCATGAAGAGCCCTGTAAGCCATGGTAAGGAGATTGGGTTCTGCCAGAGGCTTACATGGGTTGTCTTGGGGACATAACCATGGCTCTCAAGGCTGATTTTTTTTTTAAGAGAGATATTTGAACTGGGTCTTCTTTGTTTTTAAACTTGTGGACATATTTTATTTTATTTTATTTTATTTTTTAAATCTTTTGCCCATGGCACACGGCATGTGGGATGTTAGTTCCCCCGGCCAGGGGTCAAACCCGCGCCCCCTGCATTGGCAGTGCCGAGTCTTAACCACTGGACTGCCAGGGAAGTCCTCAAGGCTGATTTTTGGTCTCTTGGCACTGGTGCTCACACAGGTCCAGGTATGGGCTTAGAAGCTTGCACTTTTTCTCTTTGAAGACAGAAGTCCAGATAGGATGTGTGTCTTGGAACCCAAGCCTGCAGGCCCAGCTCACGAGAGGAGCATCGTCAACTTTCCAGAGAGACCCCCACGTAACACGACTGTATCACGTCCCTAACTGTGACCTACCATCACTAAGACTTAGGAGTGAGACGTTCCCGACACTC
>NW_006773166.1:1030996-1036785 GCF_000442215.2 Lipotes vexillifer | reverse complement strand
ACTCTTTCCACACGTCTGCATCTTGGGTGGACACCGGGACATCTTTCACATCCGTTGTTTAGCATCCTTTCGGATGTTCATTTTAATCCGATTTTACCTGGATAAACGTGGGGGCTGGGGGTTGGAGAAAGTTCAGTGTGACTTGCCCCAGCTGCCCTCGTAGGAGGGCCCTCCAGCCAGGTGGGTTGATAGCTGAGAGAAGGACCAAACCCGCCATCCTGGAGGTTTGTTCATGGTGCGGCGCGTAGCATTTCTTGGGTGTTAGCTTGTCCGAGCTGCGCTGTTGCCAGCAGTGCCCAATTTAGTACTCTGCGGTTTTCATTAACAGCCTGCCTGCTCCACTCTGAGTCCTTAATGAAGATGTTAAATAAAATTGGACGTTATTATTGCCATTTGTACAGCACTTCATATTTACCGAGTGCCTTCTGTGCGTTTTTATTCTTTCCCAAGCAATAGCCCTACAAAGTACCTCTGTCCCCATTCTACAGAGAAAGCCCTTGAGAGTTCGTTGATTGGTTGAGAGCCCTGTGGCCAGTCACCCCCATTCTCCAGGGGGGACTCCTCTCCTTCCTTTTGCCCAAAACCCAACTCACGGAGCTGTACTAGCTTCTCGGGGGCCCATCTGACCCCTCACACCTTCCAAGTTGCAGGCTTCTCGCTCCGAATATTATTCCTCTTCCGTCTTGTGGTTTTGTGTTTCAGTTCAGGGAAGCCTTGGTCTTCTCTTAGTCAACCTGAATGAATTTGCAAGTACAATTTCCTGATGGGCATCAGATGTCTTGCTGAACGTCCAAACACACACACAGAGTTCGGCAGGGCCACCGCTGTCCCTGCCACCTCTTCTCAGAGGCCTGTCAGTGGCGCTGTGGATGTATCTGGCACCATCTGTCCTTTGTAAACATCACAGGGCAGGCAGCACTGTTGTCTTTCTGCTTGTGACAACCTCCCTCTCTTACTGTAGGATACCTCAAATCAAAGGCTCCTGGTGACAGCATCTCTGTAAGAACTGGGAGAGAAAATACACCTCATAAAGAAAGACACAGAAAGCTGCTCAGGTTTGCTTCCCTGAGGCTCATTGGAGCAGCTGAATAATGCGTATTAACAGCTTTGCTTAGCTCTCTGTGCCTTGGTTTTCTCATATGTTAAATGGGGACACTGATAAAAATGCAGGTATGTTAAGGGTTTTCTGCTTTAATGACTCAAGCATTTGGGGATGGATGTTTTACAGCACTATTTTTGACTTCACACTTTTAAAATCTACCTTACTGACTAATTGTCTCCCTCTACCATACTGTTCTATCTTCACGTTGCCTTCTCTATACATACTCCATTTCTAGCTCATTCTTTTTCTGGCTAACTTTTCCTTTCTTACCATCTCTCTCATTTTCATTCATTTTTTTCCCTTCTGCTGCTGCACTGAATGTCGTCACCCTGTTGTTCCGCTCTTCATCTCAGCCCACGCAAGGGCCTCTGCTGTTTCTGATGAGGTCATCCCACAGGCTGGCCTTTCCTCCCTAGCCCCTGCAGGCTTACTTCCTGAAAGTTCCTGATGGAGGATTTACCGTGCAGTGTGGGTCATCTGGGGCTGGGGGGGTGGGGGTGGGTGGGGAGAAAGGCCCTGAACCTCCTCACATTGTTACTGGGTGATAGGGTTGTGGGCTGTGGTGAGGTTGTGAATAACTGAGGCAGCTGTGGCTCCTTTGACTCAAGAAGCTGCTTTCTGGTCAGGAGCAGGTGGCACTGAAGTATACAAAATGGGTCAGAATAGGGTTTGGCAGCACATTGCAGTGAATGGAAAGAACATTGAACTGAGAATTATTTAAAGTGAGAAGCTATGAAAAGTCTGAGACTATAGCCTATTTGCAAGCTAAGAAGTTAGTCTGCCACAGATATATATATATGTGTGTGTGTGTGTGTGTGTGTGTGTGAGCTTATATACACATATATGGTAAATATATGTTTTTGTATATATCCATATATAGTATATACACACATGAATACATATGCACATATATGTATATACACGTATATATGTGTATACACACATTACTGTCAGTATGTATATGTACACACACACACACATATAAATATATATAAATAAATATCTGGGTTAGAGACAAAAGAACATTGGTAACTTATGGCAAAAGCAGCAACCAGAGCAGCCTCTTGCCTCAGTTCTCTGAGTCTCAATCCCCAGGGGGTGATGGTAAGGGCTGGGTGAAACCGGCACATACGGGGTGGGGGGTGTATCAAGGAGAGGACCCCCAAGTTAGGAAACTGATTTTATCTAGGGCTGCTGGTGACCTGCTCATTCTCCCCTCCAGGGAGCCAGAGAACTGTACTCTGGAATGTACGCCAGTCTGCTTGGAAATGTTGGAGTCCTTACTCTCCTGGAATGGCTCTGGGGAGGGAGATGTTGCCTATCTTTGTTTATGGGTGAAACAAATCTGCCTTCAGACCCGGAGAGACACTATCTTAGCTTCCGAGGATGATTTACTATGCAAACACCCTCGAAAAGATTGACGGAGCCCTTTGCCCAGTCCATGCAGAAAAGCGAGATATTCATAGAGAATTGTCTCCTAAGGAAGACCCTCAGGTATAAAATGAGGGGCTTAGACAACTTTAGAGTTGCAGAAAATGTGGGATGTGTGTACCACCACTCTCTAAATCTGCGCCCAAACAGACGTCACTAATCAATTGTGGTTTTCTGCCTCAACACCCCCAGCAGTTTCTACTGTGCTGATTATTTCCTCAATTACTCTAGCCGTGTAAAATTGTATTCTTCATATTTTTTCCTTGTGTTTCATTTTTCTCCTTTTGTGAATCTGTGTATGTATGTCCCTCTCTCTACATGGGGGCGAAGGAGAACATGTGTTTTGACGCAATTTTGTGGTCTGAGATTTTCCTATGAGGCAAATAGGAAGGTTCCTAATCCTACCAGACAGCGTTTGTAGTTTAATTTTTTTTCTGGTTGTCATACTTTTCCTTATTACTGGGAATGTTACTATTATTTTTAGATTTGAGGTACAGTTGATTTACAACATTATGTAAGTTTCAGGTATACAGCATAGTTATTCACAATTTTTAAAGGTTACACTCCATTTATAGTTATTATAAAATATTGGCTATATTCCCCATGCTGTACAATGTGTCCTTATAGTTTATTCATTTTATACATAGTAATTTGTACCTGTTAATCCCCTACCTCTGTCTTGCCCCTCCTCCCTTCCTTCTCCCCACTGGTAACAATTAGTCTGTTCTCTGTATCTGTGAATCTGTTTTTGTTGTTGTTGTTGTTATATTCACTAGTTTATTTTTTAGATTTGACATATAAGTGATATCATTCAGTATTTGTCTTTCTCTGTCCTACTTATTTCACTTAGCATAATATCCTCCAAGTCCACATCTTCTTTATCCAGTCATCTGTTGATGGGCACCTTGGTTGCTTCCATATCTTGGCTATCGGAAACAATGCTGCTATGAATGTTTGGGTGCATGTATATTTTCAATTTAGTGTTTTTGTTTTCTTTGGATATATACCCAGGGGTGGAATTGCTGGATCATATGGTAGGTAGTTCTATTTTTAGTTTTTTGAGAAACCTCCATGCTGTTTTCCATAGTGGCTACACCAATTTACCTTCCTACCAACAGTTTATGAGGGTTCCCTTTTCTCCAGATTCTCTCCAACATTTGTTATTTGTGTTCTTTTTGATGATAGCCATTCTGCCAGGGGTGAGGTGATATCTCATTGTATTCATAGCTTAATCTTTAATCCATGAGAGCTGAAGCTATTAATCTAGAGACGCTTCTCTTCTAAACAGGGATTATGAGAAGAATGCCCATTGTAACATCTCCTTCTCACCATTGGCTGTGAAGGGAGTCCCCAGATTCCACTAGAATGCTGTGCTGGAACCCTCTGACTACACAGAAAACTCTCAAAGAAATATGGCACAGGGGAATGTGTGCTTGGAGAAGGGGATCCTGTGTCAGAAGACATGCAGCCTGAGGCTTCTTCCAACTTTGAAGTTGGGCCAATGATGCTCCCTGGCTATTTGGAAGTTGCCCCTTTCCCTTTTAGCCAATTTGAACTCTACTCCCAGCACAGGCAACCTCCCCCCACCCCTGCGTCCTATGCTTCACCTTCTCCATTTATTCACTGGATAGATGTAGAGGTACATGGCTAACGTACTGGAGTTTCTGCTGGAGACCTGGTTATGTCTTACTCTTGTTGAAATGAAAGAAATCACGAGAATAATGGGAAAAGTGTGTGAACTTTGAGCAGGGCATCAAAAGATAGGGGATGCTGATTAGCTATGTGACCTCGGACAAGTTGCCTCACTTCTTTGTGCCTCAGGTATCCTTTCCTGAAAATGAAAAAGTGAATGCCTTCTTGGCTGTCTGTCTCATGGGGATGTTGGCAGAGCAAATGAGTTCATGTTCAGTGTATGAGGTGCTCAAAAGAAAGATGCTGGCGGAATGTAAAGTTGTTCGCTTTTGCCTCACTAAAAATGTCATCACCCTCTTGTCCTGTGCCTCATGCAAGGGCCGTGGAAGGGCCTCTGCTCTTTCAGACAAGGTCATCCCGCAGGATAGCCTTTCTTCCCTAGCCCCTGCAGGATTACTCCTGTAAGTGCCTAATGGAGGATTTGTGGTACAGTGTGGGACATCTAGGGGGGTGGGTGACCCAGTGCCCCCTCGCATGGTTATTGGATGATAGGGGTTTTAGGTGTGGTGAGGTTGTGAAAAACTGAGGAGATTGTGGATCCTTTGACTCAAGGAGCTACTTTCTGGGCAGAAGCTGGGGCCACTGACGTGTGCACAAAGGGTCAAAATAGGGTTGGTTGGGCACACAAATCGATTGTAATGAAAGGACCATGGACTGGACCTGAGATTCTGTCCCTCTTGGGTCACTAATTAGTAGATATGTAGCTAAGGTACTAGGAATATGCCTGGTGATCTGTGGTACTGGGAATTTTTTTTCTTCTTGCATCCTGTGGACACCTGAAGGTAATTCAGAAGTTTACCAGTAGACTAGCCCGTCCGCCTGCCTCTGCTCTTTTTCTTTCTAACTCCTCTCTTCCCTCCCTCCACAAATATTTCTTTATATTCATCTGTAATTGAAGGTCAGCATCTCTGAAATCAGGCCTGCTGGCATATGTCTAAACATTCATTAACTGAGAGACAGACATTCACAGAAACATTTTTAAATGTCCACAAACCAACACATGGATTGTCAAATCCTAATCACAGGTTCAAATCAGGATTCTGACACTAATGTTTTAGAACATTCTAGTGTTGATCAGCGTTTTTCCTGGTACAACCCTCATAAATCTCGTGTGTACGCATGTGTGTGTGCAGCTGTGTAAGATGTTTTATTAACTAGCATTGCAAAGCTAAGCACCCAATGAAAAGGTACTGGAGAAGTATATGTTATTATGACAGAATTGTTTAGAAATATGGTCAAATAAAACTTGTATTGAAAGAGGTAGGACTTTTTCCAGCGCCATGTTGCCAAACTCAAATCTACTCCAAGACATAGGGGTTTTGTTCTGAGTGTCCTGGTGGCCATGTGGATGTTCCTTTATTCTCTTCTTTCAGTGCAGAGAGGCTTTTGAAAAGATGCTTCAGATGAATAATTCTGCTGCCATGGCCAATACGCAGCTCATTCCACATGGATGTCCTCTCAGACTCTAACCTAGTTTGCGTTCAGGTAATTCTGGTAATGGGGCGTTTACCTCTCCCCTGGGGGACCATTTCCAGCATCTAGCCATCCAGCAGTTTAGTCAGAG
>NW_006773166.1:1008250-1030986 GCF_000442215.2 Lipotes vexillifer | reverse complement strand
TGATTTAAGGAGGGAAAGAGGTGTTTGTAGAACTGTGGGAAAGAGAGGAATATGGATATGACACATTGACCTATTTTAAGAAGGCAGGGTGGCTTCAAGCCTTTCGAATTTGTTTCTCCCAGCTGCCAGGGATAACTGTGAGCTGTGGCAACTGCTGAGGCCCAAATCCTAAGTGTTTTTGTCACCTCAAAAAATTCGATTAGCAAATCAGAATAATTGAAGTGCACATTTCCAGGCCACTTCCTGAATAAAATATGTACACGTGTGAAGTGAGACCTGAGCTAAGATCCGTTTTTTTTCTGTTGAACGAGCAGTACTTTGGGGCTGGAGAGAGCTGGTTCCCAGCGCCCGCTTTGCACTTAACAGTTGTGTGATCTTTAAATTTCCTTCTAATGAAATGAGGAGAGTAATACTTTCCCCACGGGCTTGCGTGAGAGATAAATGAGATAAAGCCCCAAGCGCGATGCCTGTTGAGTGGCGCTCAGCGCATGGTCATTCCTCTTTCTAGGAAGGAGGCTCAGCTTCCTGGGGCTCTGTTAAGCCTCCCCTGAATTCCTGCCGACCCCTTCGGATGCCTCAATGATCTATGGACAGCTTCCAGATGGGTGTGTTACTATCAGTCTCCAAAAGAGCCACCTTCACTCCTTTCTCTTGTAGAGGCCAGGCACATACAGAAGGGCAGAAGGACAGATCTCCCAGGGTGGCTGTCACCAGATGTCACAGGCACTCTGTGTTTGTGGGGTTGCTCTGAAAAGCAGATGGGGGATTTGTCCACTTTTTAAAATTCAGAGTTCAACATATGAGACAAGAGTAGTAATTATACCATAAATTGGCACAAACTGCAATGAGAGAAGACCTTCTGTACTTCCGCTGCCTCAGCCTGCACATCAGGATGTGCTAATTAAAGCATCTTTCTCCAGCTTCCGTTATCAGACATCTTAATTTATTTACTTATTAAAAAATAAGAGGAGGCTTTGCGCTTTGTTGTTTTTCCCCTTTATTTTACCTCCATCGTTTTGTGTTTAATGATCTTGGCAAAATGAATAAATAAAATGACTATAATTAAATATAGTTCTTATTGGGTATGGTGCTTTCCTCCCCTTGGACTGGAAGTTTTTATAATAACAATGACCTTGTAATTTAAAGCATATCCTAGGGATGTCTATTCTTTATTTTGAACTGCTTTGAACGCACATTGGTTGAGCAGTGGCAGTAATGAGGGTGAGAATGGTTGGCAGCTGGTGCAAGCTTTCCCCACAGGTTAAAAAGCAGGATGCTTTTCCCAGGATAAAGTCTCACGGCCTCAGAATGTGTCATGTGTCATGGACCTTCTCCTCTCAGTAATCATCTGCAGTCAACGCACTGCTTCTGTTCCAAATCGTATTGGGAGTACCAGCCTATAGATCCAGAATTTGGCATTGATTTGAATCCTTGTGTGTTCAACTCGCTGATAGTCATTCACTTATTAATTCATTCAACAAATGAGTAGAATGAATGAAAGAAGTCTCTGGGAGATATAGCAGTGAGCTAGAAAGAGGCTGGGATGAGCCTGGATTGGGTGAGGGTCATGGGGGTCACTGGTCAGATTGGAGGGCTTGTTTGGAGAGAAAGTAGGGAATAAAGTTGGATATATGAATTCCCCCACTGCAGGTATAGTTCTCTGTCTGTCTGTCTATCTATCTATCTATCTGTCTGTCTAATATCTGCCCATTTCTTCTGTTTCAGAGTAGTCAGAGGCTGACTTTTTTTTTTTTTTTTTTTTTTTTTTTTTTTTGTCTTGGTTGCTGCACGCAGGCTTTCTCTAGTTTTGGCAAGCAGGGGCTACTCTTCTTTGCGGTGCATGGGCTTCTCCTTGCAGTGGCTTCTCTTGTTGCAGAGCACAGGCTCTAGGCGCACGGGCTCAGTAGTCGTGGCTCACGGGCTCTAGAGCACAAGCTCAGTAGTTGTGGCACATGGGCTTAGTTGCACCGTGGAATGTGGGATTGTCTCAGACCAGGGCTCGAACCCATGTCTCCTGAATTGGCAGGCGGATTCCTAACCACTGTGCAGATGGCATTTTTTAAAATAGTTTTGTTTTCATTTTGCTATTGAAAAGTCCTTTTAGACCCCTCTGCAACATGCAAAAATGCACTCACATTAACTGATACATGAGGTGTGCTTCTGCTATTTTTCCTCTGCTTCACTTGGCAATTAAACACATGATTTCCCAGCAAATGACTGTAATTTTCTGCTTCCATAATATTTATGTCAACTCCAGAGGAGCTGGGAGTTGTCATCCTGAAAACCTGACCATCTGAGGCAATGGCAGCAGCTTGTAATTTCATCTGTATCCACTAATTACTGGATGATCAGAACACCAGAAATAAAAAAATCATATGGTGAAAAACCATAATATGTGCCCTCAGCTGGCTAACTCAGAATTTGAAGCCATGTGCAAATGAGCACATAACTTTCTGAGTGATTTACTGCTGTTTTGGGATACATACTGAGCTTTGAAAATATTTCCTTTGACCTGAACTACAAACTTCAAGTTGAATATGACTGAAAGCACCACACAGATCTCGCCAAGAGGGCTGCAGAAGCAATTCTTTCTTGTGTCAAAAGGTATGATTAGAACACATGTTCTACAGAACTTGTCAACAAGATTGTCAGAACAAGGTGGCATTCAGTTGAAGGCAGAATTCATACACTGGACCATCTGTGATTATCTGTATTTCTGCATTTGGGAATTATGGAAAGAATATGATGTGGGGTTTAAGCTTTCTTTGCATCCCAGAAAGTGCCAGCTCCCTCTTTTCACATATTCACCAGGCCTTAAACAGTAACTTAGCCCAACTGCCTCATTTTGCTTATAACCGGGAAAACAAAAAAAAAAAAAAAAAAAAAAAAAAAAAGTTACAGACCGTGTGATTCCATTTATGTGACAGTCTTGAAACGATGAGGTGGGAGCAGAAGGGCGGGCCAGGCTATGGAGGGAGCACGAGGGTGATCTTTGTGGCCAAGGAACTATTCCGTATCTTGACCAACTACACACAAGATGAAATTGCAGGAGCACACACGTGCACACGCACATACACAGCCCGAGTAAACCGGTGACACCCGAGTAAGGAAGGTCTGTAGGCTGTACCATCAGTTTCCAGGTTTTGATCTGCTATGTGAGATGTGACCATTGGCACGAACTGGATGAAGGGAATGAGGACCTTTCTGTACTGTTTTTCTAACTTCCTGTGACTCCATAATCATTATTTTTAAAAAGACTAGGAAAAAAAATCCACTCACCTCAAGGGACGAGGGAGAAAGGGAAGAAAGGGAAGTAAGGGACAAGGGAAGAAAGGGAAGTAAGGCATTTTAACTAATGCCAGCCAGGCTCTGTCCGTGGATCGTCTGGTCCAGCCGCCCCTGTGGTCCCATGAAGTCTGTCTTGTCCCATTTTAGGGACAAGGACACCAGGGTCCAAAGTGGAGGAATTGTGCCTCAGACCAAGCCTGTGCCGTCTCTGGGGAGAGACACCGTCGGCAGGGAGACGTCTCCCAGAAGACGACGCTTCTGCGAGAAGCATCGTCGGCAGCCTTTGAGGCAGAAGAGGACCAAGGAAGTGGTGGGTTTGCCACAGTGGCCGTCACCCCGGAAACAAGCTCCATCTCGGACTGAGCAGTTCATCCCCTTGGGTTCCTGTTCGATGTCATTGTGTGAGCCGGCCGGTGTCCCTGCCTCCTGAAGTCTCGTGTCCTCTAAACGCCCCCTTTGCCACCACGCTCTCCAGCCATCAACCCAGGGGGCCCTGACTGAAGGCTGATCTCGGCCCGGTGCGTGGCTATCCCCTCAAGGAATGTCCCTGTTTCTTCCCGCTGCTCCAAGTGCCCTCTCGCTGAAAGAGCTGGTGGTCCCACGCGGATGCCCACAGTCCTTTCACAGCTCTCAGCTTGTCTAGGCTCCATCGTCTTCCCCGACCAGCACCCCCGGCACCCAGGGTGTGCTTGCTTCACCCTCAAGAATGTGCGTCTCCCTGGCACAGAGCCGGTGCTCGGGGTGGGGCTCATCCGACGAGTGATTGTGAACTTGCCACGGTGGCCTCGTGCTGACAGTAACCGCATGTCTATAGGTTGGTCTTACCTATGCCACCCGATGGTGGGTCCCTCAGCCGCCCGGTTCCTGCTCTCCCAGCCCCGAGCCCAGGACGCAGCTTTAAAGCAGCCACGGACCACGAGCACCCCCTCGCCACCTTGCCGGACGCACACCTTCACCCCTGGGTTCAGGCCTGACCTCCCGTGCCCCTGACACAGCACCCGCTGCATGCAATGTAGACGCACAGCTCCGTCACTGGTAACACCCACTCCTGCACCCACACTGCAGGTGGCGCTCGGGCACCACCCGTACAGAACAAGCCCTATCAACCCCTGGAACCCGGCCCGGTCCAGAATTGTGACAAGAGGAAAATTCCGCTTGCCCTTGTTGGGGGTCGGCAGACCACACCTCAGGGGCCAAATCCAGCCCCACTGCCTGTTTTTGCAGGACCTGCAATCTAAGAACGGCTTCTACATGTTTTATTTTTATTTTTTTGCGGTTCGCGGGCCTCTCACCGCTGTGGCCTCTCCCGCTGCGGAGCACAGGCTCCGGACGTGCAGGCTCAGAGGCCATGGCTCACGGGCCCAGCCGCTCCGTGGCACGCGGGATCCTCCCGGACTGGGGCATGAACCCGCGTCCCCTGCATCGGCAGGCGGACTCCCAACCACTGCGTCACCAGGGAAGCCCGAAGCTGACTTTTTATTCCCCTCTTGGGACAAGGTCATCTTATCGCATAAAGGGTAGGGTGTAAAAAGGCCTTGGCTTTGAGTACATTTGACCTCAGGGTTTATATGGCTGCAAACCAAACATCTTAACTTTTCTTCCACCCTTCGAACAACACCTACTTGCCCCTAGAGCTCTATCCCTAAGTTGGCTGTGTGCTATTCTCCCTCCCTACACACTCTACCCACTTCCTGACAGTTGGTTTGGAACATGATTTTTAAAAACTCACTTTTTTAAACCTGTCCCAGTGAAGTGTCAACGTACACCGTCTCCATCCCAGGGGCGCTTTATTATATCCTTGGAATCAGTCTGTCTAAGTAGTTTTATAGGAATTTAAGAATAATATAATGATGCTCTTCACCTCAGCAACAGAAATGTAGTTGGTCTGGTGCCTCAGACCTACAAGCCATTTTTTCTGAGGCCTTGAAGAAATGTTCCTGTGGCCCACCTTACCCTCCTTTGTGAAGGATGGTCTAAAAATGGAAGGACTATGGGCTTCCGCTGGAATTCTCTGTCCTATTTCTTTAAGCAACAACAAACATACACATATAATGATTATTATCACGTCTGTCACGTGGCAGGTCCTCAATAAAGTAATTTTTTCTTTCCTTTCTTCCTTTCTTCCATGATAGTGGACACAGTGCATGTTCAATGTGCCCAATATTAGTTATACTCAAGGCACAGTACCCTTTAGGGGCAACGCAGCAGAGAGGTGCCTCGTTTCTGTCTCATGGAAATGGGAGACAGACCAACAGGGGTCACAGGATTCTCTTGCTTCCTGATAATCACTGTTACCACTAGGGAGGTTCTTCTAGGTACAGGTGGTACTCAGCAACTGTTTGCTTAGGATCAAAGGACATTTGCCTCCCCCAGCCAGCCTTTACATGTAAGTTTGTATAGATCATTATGCAAAATAGAGATGTTCAGTATTGCCCCTTTACAGAATATTCCTTGACCTTTAGCTATTACTAAATATTACTGTTATTTCCCATTTTTCATGACGCCTATTTATTTATTTATTATTTTATTTTCTGGTGGGAAACAGTGATCCTACCTTTTCACATGTGGCAAACATTTTCCCATGTTCGCTCAAAAAGAATTTTTCTTCCAACTCCCATTCTTTTTTTTTTAACATCTTTATCGGAGTATAATTGCTTTACAATGGTGTGTTAGTTTCTGCTTTATAACAAAGTCCAACTCCCATTCTTCAGAGAACTCTCTGGAAGCTGCTCTGGTGCCTGAACAGACCTTAAAATTTGCAGAACACTTTTTTCTGAAACTCTTGTTCCTTGAGCTCCCCTGTCCCTTCTCCTCGGGGCTGCCCATCCCCTGCTTCAGCCTCTTTGCTGGTAAAATAAGCCTCAAGTGATGTGTCTTTCCTTGGCCTACTTTCCGCTCCCTCCCCCAACCCCCAATAATATGATGCCCCAGAGTGGTAGAAAGGGAGCATTTCCTTTAAGAGCTTTGCAGGCTGTGAACATAATCAGGGGGTGCATTCAGAGAACTGTGGGTGATTCTTGAACATGAAACAGTTTAAAGCCTCATGTAACCTTTGACCTACTGGACAAGTAAGATGGACACTCCCCTGGATCGCACAGACTTCCCTTTTCTTCGGAGAGACATCCCCTCTTCCTCTCTTAGCTTCCTGAATCTCTTGCTCCCTAATCTCGCTCCCCCTTCCTCCTCCCTCTACTCTCCTGATAACACGGAACAACGCCAGAGAAGGGAAAGAAGGAACTCAGGTGGGAAAATAACCCATGTATGATGCCTGTTTATTTATGTGTTTATTTATTTTATTATTATTTTTTCAATTTGAAAAGGAGAATTTTTGATGGAGCACAGCTTGTGATGGAGGTGGGGGCAAAGGTGATGGGATGACTGAAAGGGGAAATTAGGGGTGTCTTGTAATCTTAGAATCACGTGGGAAAGAGATTTCAGAGTTCATTGATCCATATCTACTGAAGAGATCCTCTGAAGACTTAAACTAGACAGTCTGATTTAATCTTTCTCAAAGGCAAAAGGTTAATTATGTTTTTGTCCTTAATACTTTTAAAATTAAAATTATATGAGAAAAAAGAAAAAAGAAAAGCAAAATTTATAAAAGCAATTTGTATATATTGTAAAAATATTAAAATGTTTACAGAAGCAATCCAAATTAAAATTAGCCCCCCTGAAGCCCAGTCTCTGGTGGTAAAACTTTAAAATGTTCTGTTCTACCACCAGGATTCTAACATACTTTCTTGATTTATGAAATGTAGGCAGTATCTTTTGACTCCTTGCCATGAAGGATTTAGAGCTACATCCCTAAATGCTGCCTTCCATTCATCACTCCTTCTGTCACTCCTACTATTACTTATCCATTATTAAGGTATAGTAACATTCATATCTATCCTCTAAATAAAATTAGGTTTTCTATGCCTTACTGTTGATTCTTTTTTTTAATTTTTAAAATTTATTTTATTTATTTATTTAGGTTGTGCCAGGTCTTAATTGGGCAGCGGGCTCCTTAGTTGCGGCTCACAGGCTCCTTAGTTGTGGCACGTGTGCTCGTTAGTTGAGACTTGAGGGCTCCTTAGTCGTGGCATGTGAACTCTTAGTTGCAGCATGCATGTGGGATTTAGTTCCCTGACCAGGGATCGAGCCCCCATCCCCTGCATTGAAAGGCGGATTCTTAACCACTGCGCCACCAGGGAAATCAATCCCCCTTACTGTTGATTCTAAAAGGTTTGTTTGGATTGAGTGCCTAGTATTCACTTTTTCATTCATTTATTTGTTTATTCATTCAACAAATATTACTTGAGGGCCTCTTTGTATGAGGCATGGGCCTATGTGAAAAGTATGTGCAAGTGTTTATAGTATTGTGTGGAAGACAGTTGAGTAAGTTTTGGGCAGGAAGAGACACAAAATGCATACCTCGACTCTGCTTCTAAGAATTGATTTAAAAGAAAAATCAAATGAAAAGATTTACATACAAGGATGTCATCATAGTATTATTTAGGGAAAAAAGTACCCTGGAAATTATTTAGATGCCTAAAGATTGGTCAACATTAAATAAATTATGGAACTCACGTGTGATGGAATCACAGTAAAAGCCATTAAAAATCTAATTTTTGAGAAGCATTAAGTGACATGATAAAATGTTCATGTTTTAATTTAATGAAAAATAAGAGAAACAGGATGTAAAACTGGATCTGTTGCATTATCTCTATTGTAAGATTTTTAAGAAGGTTATAGATATGGGAAGGAGGTATCACCAAGTGACAGTGATTTAAAGTTTCTTTCCTTAAACCTACTTTCTGATACTGTCTGAGTTTTCTACAATGAGCAACTGTTGTCTTTATACTACAAAAACCCCACCCTATTATCTTCGCAAAAATAAAAAGGAGCAGATTCCCAATCTGGTGAGGGAGACACATTTAAACAAGTCATCACAGTGTCTGATGGAGCAAAATCAGTGCCCCACAGTCTGTAGGGTCTTGATGGGGGTCTGAGCATCGGAAAAGACTCCACAGGTAGCATTCGAGCTGTGCCATGAAGACCCAGGGGGATTTCTATAGGCAGAAGAGAGCATTTCTGGGCATGAAGGCAGAGAAGTGAATGGTGAGAGAGGCAAGCTGCCTGAAGATTATGAAATGTGGTGTGGATTGAAAGATGCAGAAAGGACCCAGGCTGACAAAGTGGTTTAACGGCTTGTGGAGGACCTTGGATGCTTTGCTGAGGAATTAGAATTTAATTTGAAGGCAATAGGGAGCTATGGAAAAGTTTTTAAAGAGGGAGGTGGACTTGACCCACAACGTAAAGGTGCAGTCTTTGGAATCAGACAGACATGGAGTCAGAATCCCAGCTATGCCAGTGTCTAGGGGTATGTGCTTGGGCAAATCACTTAACCTTTCTCATCATCCATTTCTTCACTCATTACTTAGGGGCAATGATATCAGCTTTACAGTGTGGACATGAGGATTAAACAACTTAATATAGTTGTTCATGTTGAGTAAGTTTTGGGCAGGAAGAGACACAAAAATGCATACCTCGACTCTGCTTCTAAGAATTGATTTAAAAGAAAAATCAAACGAAAAGATTTACATACATACATCACACGTGAGTCCCATAATTTGTTTAATGTTGACCAATCTTTAGGCATCTAAACAATTTCCAGGGTCCTTTTTCCCTAAATAATACTGTGATGACATGTTCAGCACTCATGTCTCAAACATGAATGGTGAATAGATCTTTCTTAAAGGTAAAAAAATGTTGGTGCACCCCACCTCCAACTCACGTTAAATTATTTTTACAATAATGTTACTTGAATATTCATAAAAATTAAATTTGTTATACATTTCTTACGTTTCATGATCTATTACTGGTATAAAACCAAAAGAACTTAATTTTATTTCTTAGGTATTTATTTATTTTTTGGCTGTGTGGGTGTTAGTTGCAGCACACGGGATTTATCGTTGCAGTGCACGGGCTTCTCTCTAGTTGTGGCGTGCGGGCTCCAGAGCACGTGGGCTCTGTAGTTGCAGCACGTGGGCTCTCTAGTTGTCGTGCGGGCTTAGTTGCCCCACAGCATGTGGGATCTTAGTTCCCTGACCAGGGATCGAACTGGCATCCCCTGCATGGCAAGCTGGATTCTTAACCACTGGACTATGAGGGAAGTCCCAAAACCAAAAGAACTTTATACATTACAAATAACAACACAAAAGCAACACAATTTAAACTAAACGATATTAATTATGTCACCAGTTTGTAGTCTATATGAAAGTAAATCTTCATGAATAATGTGAATATGGTACAGTCTGCTACAACCCAGGTCATTTAAAGTCTGCCCTTTCCCATACTCTCTGTGCTGTGAGTCCACTCAGTTTTCCCCCAGCTTTTTATCTTCCAATTCCCAGGATATACTGTATGTATAGTGTCCAGTGGTGTTTGGCCTTTGCTTAGCATGAACACGTCTTCTATGTTTGGGTCCACTTCTGTTTTTTCCTCACTGGCCCATGATAATTAATGTCATACTTTCGGCACGAGTGCAGTTGTAGACACATTTCCAAGTGTGAGCACTAGCATAGTAGTACTCAATTATGAAGTGGTCATATAGATGATTTTAAAATATTATCATCAGTATAAAAATTTAGACCATACACACACACACACATAAACACACACACAGACTGTTCTCACCCTTCCTGTGGTTCTACCCTCCTCTTTGTGAGACTATATATGTATATACCTCCTAGAAGTCTTATTATTGTTCTTAATGGTAGTTTTATTATGGTCAAAGATTTTTATCAGGCAAGCGTATCAGTTGGCTATTGCCATGTGACAAGCCACACTAAAACTCAGGGTTTAGAACTATCGCCCGTTTATTATCTCTGTGAGTCTTGGGTTGGCTGGACAGATTTGCTCATCTGCTCTGGGGGCATAACGGCTCATTCATGCATCTGTGGTCAGCTGCAGGTGGGCTAGTTGGCTTTGCTGATCTTGGCTGGGCTGTCTCACATCTTTGGAGCCTTAGCAGAAATGATTCAGCTTTGCTAAAAGTGGTCTCTCACCCTCCAGTAAGTTAGCCAGGCTTGGTTTTAGGGTAGCCTGGACACATTCTTATGGAGACAACAGAGAAGTGAGTAAAAGAGTGAACATAGGCAAGGCCTCTTGAGGCCTGGGCTTGGAGCTGGCACATCATCATTTTTGGGGTATTTTGTTGACTGAAGCAAGTCACAAGGCTATAACCCAGATTCAAGGTTGGGGAAGTAGATCTTCTCTGGTGAGAAGATCTACAAACTCATAATTCAAAGGGTGTGGTTACAGGTAGATGTGAATGACTGGAGCCATTTTTACAATCAATCTACCCTAGTAGATATGAGATCGAGGCAAGGAGGTCTATTAGGAAGTTACACTAGCCTTCTTTGTGAGAGAGGGATACTGCTTAGGAAGGATTGGATACATGTGATGCTCTGCCATTTCTTTGGTGTAGGAATGAGGAAGAGGGTAGAGGGTAGTCAAAGATGACTCCAAGGAACCCAAGCCTGGGTGACTGAGAAGTTGGTGAAGTTTCTGAGAAAAGACATTCAGCAGGAAAAGTGGGTTCAATTTGGGGGTGATGGGAAATTGGAGAGGTCAAAGGTGGAGGTACATAATATTAATAAGTTTAGAGTTTGATATGCTGGAGCTCTTCCCATTAAGGAGAATCCTTCTCCACCTGGTTGCACATTAAAATCATGTAAAAGCAGCTTTTAAAAAATAGTGATAATTGAGTCTTAACCTGAGGCAAATTAATATTAAATTTCTGGGAAAGGGGCCTGGTGTTATTTTTTAAAAAAAATAATCACAGGAAATTCTAATGTACAGCCAAAGTTGGAAGCTTTATCTAGATCTCCTTCTGTACATACATTAAAATCACCTGGACACCTTATAACAAACACTGATCCCGAAGCCCCACTACCAAAGAGTGTATTCCATTGGTCTGGGATAGAGTCTAGGCAACTGTATTAAAAATAAAAAGTCTTTCTGGGTAAATTTAATGTGCAGCTGGAGTTGAGAACCACTGACCTAGATAGTTAATTTTCACGGTGAATAATCAGATGTTTTCAGGTTGCAAGCCACAGCAAAGGGGCACTATGACAGAGTCTCCTTAAGCTCTGGGAAGGTTCAGAATTAGCATGAACTTGCTGGTGCCAGCCGGGGCATGGGGACAGGAGCAATCAGAGGATGAGACCAGAAACTTTGAGGACACAACCTGGATCAACGACCTGGCACTTGAAATACAAGGACGTCTCAGGGTTAATCCTGCTTCCAGGAGAGACGTTGGGAAATCTCCCTGAAAAAGTCCGAAATATAAAATGTCACGATGTCATCTGACTCCCCTGTCCTCCAATTCAAATTAATTTCCTCTGTAGCAGCACTCAGATAATGCACCTACCATCATTTTCTTTGAGGAGGGGAATTCATAATGTCTTAAATCTCAATATGTACGTGTTTTCCCTGATTGTAAACCAAATCTGCCTCTTCCTTGATTTCATCCCATTAGTCTGAACTTTGACCTTGTCACATCTTAGATAATTCCTGGGCCTTCTTGTTGTTAGTGTCTTATAATATATTTGTAGACCCATTGCCTGTCTGTAGGCAGTCACTGAGTCAACAACAGAATATTTAGAGTTTTTTTCTCACGTTCATAAATCATTCTTAGCAGAGCTTTAATCATTTGGGTTTTTGGCTGCCTCTCTGACTTTCCTCTATTTTTGGCCTCCATAAGCCTCATCTATTTGAGGGAAATATTCAATTGCATAATAGCAGAGTGGACTCCTGTTATCCACTTGTGCTACTGACAATGTCTCGGGGTCAGGTTTCCTCAAAGTGGGCATCGGAAACTCCTTGGGGTGGGGAAAGGCTTGTGAAAAGAGTACATTTCTGAGTCCCACCAGATCTCTGAGGATGGGGCTCAGGCATCTGTACTTTTCACATGTTTTGGGATGATTTTTATGTATGCAGTTATAGAGTCACCACTGTAGTTATTACTTCAAGTATTATGCTTAGAGTAGAAGTCAAATACATGAGGTTGTTTTTTTTTTTTTTTTTTTTTTTTTTTTTTTTCTGGTTGGAGGAGGCTTGCTCCACAAACCTCATTATAATCAAGGCATAGACCCTTCCTTAAAGAGTTTCCAAAAATTTTCTGCATTAGGAGTCACCATTGCAATTCAGTCTTGACTATCAGTGGGGTTGGTCGACATATATAGATTAGATTGCATACAACTGACACACCTAAGATAAAAGCAGAGGTAAAAGGAAAAAGGGAAGGGGAACAGTGAGTATAGGAAATAAATAGTGGGGCAGATGAGAAGAGACAAATGGAGATGGAGAGGGAATAAACAAGTATATGTGTAAGGATGGTCTAGTGTCACCTCTGGCAATGTCCAGTATCATAAAGTTCTACATTTTGAAGTGCTTTACAGTATTCCAAGACTTTCTACCTCCTCACAGCTGTCCTAGGGTGACTAGACTAGGCAGGTATTAACTTCTCCATTTCACAGGTAGAAAAACTGAGACTCCTGGCTGCACCTCACTCAAGGTCAGATAGAAAGTGTCAGAGATAAGACTAGAGCTAGAACTCAGGACTTAATCCTAGAGCAGGGATTTTTCTGTCACTCCTGATCTGTACTAGGTCTATGTAACCCAGACTGGCTCTTCCTCTGGGTGAGTGTCTCTTTGTGGTATGAGGTAAGGTGGCTCTTTGGAGAGGTTCATGACATTGGCATAGGGAACAGAGTGGAGGGTGTCCTGAGGGTCCTTGGAAACACGCGTTGACGTAATAAAATTCAACAAGCTTGCTGAAGGAGCTCATGCTACTGCTTACAAACAAAACACAACTGGTCTGTGCTTCCTGTCTGTGTTCCCTTTCTTCACTTTCTTTCCTCTTCCTCTCATTTCCTACACATGCAACACACACACACACACCAAGAAATGCAGTGGGATCTGAGGAAGCTCCAGGTCATGTAGCACTGACTGTCAGTGTGATTGGGTTTAATGGAGTCAACAAGATAAATTAAGGTCATGGGATCACCACCATCTCTGCTTCAACCGAGCACCTCTTTATTTTTTTATTTTTTTGGTTTAACCCATTGTGGCTGAAGGTAGGGAGGCCCCTGCTCAGAGCCTGCTTCCCCTGCCTTCTTCTCACCCCTCCAGCACACACACACACACACACACACACACACACACACACACACACACACACACACACTTTTAAAATTTTCTTATGCAGCAGACCCTTTCGCTTTAGGTCACAGTTGTTCATCATAGGGCTGTAATGATAACTCACCTTGGTACCATATCTTAATGTATACAAGCCTTTTCATCCTCTTTATTTCTCTTGATCATTACAACACTGATGTAGATAATTATACTATCCAGGCATGATTATAATAGCAGCAGTCCAGGAATACCTATGTAGTTCCCTAGACCAGCCACCGTTCCTCATGAAATACTGAGGCAAATATATGCACAGAGGGGATGAAACAATGCAGAGGGACCGCTCCGTTGCTAGGTGGGGCTTAGGCCCCCCCAAGCACTGATCAAGATTCTGATGAGCTAGGCTACACCACATAGAGAACCTGGGAAGACCTGAGAAGCCTAAAAGAAAAGCCAGACCTACATTTCTGATGTTACGATTTCAGATCCAATCCCTGCATGCCTGCTGAGAAGTCCCGGAGAAAAGAGAATGGATGCAAGAGATGGGGCCCAGGCCTTCTGAAGCTGGAACTCTGTAACTTTGTAGAAAAGACATATCAGAAGAGAAAGCCTCAAAGGGCCTTGGAGAATAAGGCCTTGCCTTATTTCTTTTTTTTTTTTTTTTAAATAAATTTATTTATTTTATTTATTTATTTTTGGCTGCGTTGGGTCTTCGTTGCTGTGTGTGGGCTTTCTCTAGTTGTGGCGAGCGGGGGCTACTCTTCGTTGCAATGCACAGGCTTCTCATTGCAGTGGCTTCTCGTTGCAGAGCACGGGCTCTAGGCACACAGGCTTCAGTAGTTGTGGCACCTGGGCTCTAGAGTGCAGGCTCAGTAGTTGTGGCACATGGGGTTAGTTGCTCTGCAGCATGTGGAATCTTTCCGGACCAGGGCTCGAACCCGTGTCCCCTGCATTGGCAGGTGGATTCTTAACCACTGCACCACTAGGGAAGACCCCAGGCCTTGCCTTATTTCTTAAGGTCAGGAAGGGTGGACCAGACCCCTCATTGCTGGAACCCCCCCAGCCAGCATTAAGGGCCAGTGGACTAGTTTTTTCTCCTCCTTGGGCAATGCCTATGGGATTATGGAGTCTGTGGGGTGTGGAGGGAGGGCACGGTAGCCTTGAGGTCTAGAGCCCAAGCAGTATGTCTGATGGTGCATTTGTACCATGAGGAAGTTGAGGGTCAGAGAAGTTGTCACTTACTCGACCAAGGTCATTTGTTTAGTGAGTGGAGGAACCAGGATTTGAACTCTTGAATTTGGGCTACAAGCCCTAGTGATTTTTTCCACTGTACTCCCTGGCCTCTAGCAACCACCATCTCATTCTTATGTGGAGACTCAGTTCTGCTCTCCTCGGCTGCCTCTGGCAGGAACATTGCCATTAGAACATGAAAAAGAACCCCCGAATAAATTCCTTCCATTGAGTGTTTGCTCAGGGAAGACATCAATGTCCACGAGGTTGTCTGGCTCATGGTTTAGGAAGCCTCTGCTTATAAATGGAGATAGTTCTGCTAGATGGGGCTTAGATTACATGTCTGTTTCATCTCATTGTTCCTCCTTGAAAGCTCAAAAGATCCAAATGCCCATGCTGTTCCCTAAAAGAGGGATTGGGGTCTATTTTGGAGAAGAGGTCTATTTTAATCTAAAGGACAGGGGCTCCCTGTTCTGCGGCTGTGCTGGCTTATTTCCACTCTGCACTCAGCAAAAATTTAATATTCTCTAAACAATAGGTGACTCAGCCTTTGCTAAATCTTAGGTGAAATGGATTTAGCAAGCAAAGAGAGAAAATGTCTTTTTTCCCCCATTTTTCCTAGTCCTGTTTGATGATAATTCTTAGTGCTCAGTGCTCCTTTCATCCAAAGATCTGTAATTAATTAAGCCTCACAACTTCCCTGACAGGTAGAGAAGTACAAGAATGTCCATTTAAAACCAATCCTGTTTGATACCGTAGGGCTATTACTAAGGTTCTTTAAAAGAAAAACCTCCCTATTGTGAAACTTCTTTTTAATAGAGTAAATTAAGGGAGAAAGGGATGAAGTAATTTCGCCTAGGATGCCTGTTCAGTTATGGCCACCGAGAGAGCCCTGAGTTTGGAGCTATGATGCCCTCTTGGGTTAGACTAGGTGTATAAGCTATAGTCGCAGAGCAAATTACCAAAAAACATAGTGGCTTTAGATCACAGCAAGCATTCATTATCTTATACAGTTTCTGTGGATCAGGGATCCAGGCGTGGCTTAGCTCGGTGGTTTTGGCTCAGGGTTTCATAGGTAGCAGTTAAGACAACAGCCAGGCCTGCAGTCATCTGCAGGCTTGATCGGAATTGGAGAATCCACTTCAAGGATGGCTCATTTAGATGCATAATGAGTTGGTGCTGGCTGTTGGTAGAAGACCTCAGTTTCTCTTCATGTGCACTTTTCTAGAGGGCTGCTTGAGTGCCTTAATGACATGGCAGCTACATCTCCATAGCATGTGATCCAAGGAGGCAAAGGTAGACGTGGCACTGTCTTTTATTACCTGGCCTTGGATGTCACACTCTGTCACCTCCTCAGTGTCCTGTTGACTACACAATTCGGCTCTTCGTTATGGGAGGGGACCACACAAGGGCCTGCTTGGAGGCCGACTAATATTAAGAGTATTAGGCATGAGTGCATCTGAGATGTTATTGGAACACCCTCTAAAAAAACCAGCTTAGAGGACTAAACATCACACATCTGATATGAGAGTGAGAGACAGTTAACTTTCTAGTTATCTGTAGATTTAGAATAAATCACTGCCTTTATTCATAGTCATGGTTAAGTGATTAAGCCTATATTGAAATATACATGACTATGGTGAATCTTTTATCTTTAGGAGTTGGATATTTGTCCCACACCTTATACTGGATCACTGGTTTCCCATTGTTGGTCTATGGACCTGTGTTGTGTTAACTGCTAAAAAGCAACCAAAGTGTTGTTAGAAGTACAGATACCAGGTTTCTACTCCTAGGGATTCTCAGTACGTACCTTTGGGACCCACTGTTCTGGCTCCTCTTATCAGGCAGTGGTAGGCTTAAATTTTGTTGCGTGAGAATCATTATTAATGGCAGTCATATTTGGTTGCTTAATATCTATTCACGATTTTTTTTTCCTGACCTCAGAAAACCAACTCAAAATGGGGCACCCAGTTGCTAAGGGCTGGAATTGATAGTCACCAAATGTTTCCATTGCTGTATTGTTAAAGGTGGCACCTGTATTGGAAAGCTCCCATATCGTAAGGGCTGCTAGAGATAGAGGGTGGGGTTGATGTCCAAGAGTGACAGTTTGAAAGGCCATCACTATACTACTATATCCACATATGCAAGGACTAGTCTCCTTACATGTACAGAAATACTGTCACGTCCTGCATAAATCTTAGTCTGGTGGTTCTCAAATGTTAGTGTCCAGAAGAATCACTTGGGGAGTGTTAAAAATTGCAGATCTTCAAGCCTACCCCTGGGATTCTGATTCGGTGGGTCTAGGATACCTGAGATGGTCTTGCTGTAAGTGGTCTGGGGACCACGCTCTGAGATACACTGTCCTAGGCATGACTTAATTTAGCTGCAATCTGTTGACTTCATATCTATTTAAACCCCAGCAGCAGGAGTTTAGTCTGTAGAATGGCTGGCATGTAAGGGATTGCTTTATAGACTTTGCATGGATGATATTTACTAGGTGAATTGCTGACGTGCATGAGGGGTACAGTGAGATCTGGACAGGTATGGAAGGGAATTTTAGTAGCATTATATTTATAGATGTTTACCTTTCTCCCAGATGATAAGCCATTAGAGGTAGGATCTCGATGTTGTATAATTTTGCAGCTCCCATAGAGGCTAGCATGGTACACTACTTGCAGCAGTCTCGCAATAGGTGTATTATCACACAGGCGCAAGTTCATTTGAGATGGCTAGGAATTCTGGATGGGAATTAATCCATTGCAGCCAGAGCACGTTGCATGTTGGGGTGACTGCTTTAAGTTGAGTTACCCTGGAGTATTGCCAAGCTCTCCTCTCACCTCCTTCTCTCTTCCAAGTGTCTCGAGGTAGATAGCAATAGTGAAACCATCATAGTATGGTTTGTGACTTTGGAGAGTAAAACTGTAATAAAAGCTAAAGAGTTGGATAGAGCATAGCCAAGGCCTGCAAATTACTGCTGATGAAGGACAGGGCAGACAGAGTATTTCAGCCATATTGAACATCTCTACTTCAATCAGCCAAGAGCATCTGAGCATGCCAGGGTAGCAGACACAGAGACAACAACATGGTCAAGAAAAAGACCCTCAGTGGCAACTAGCAAAGGAGCAAGTTGCTTGTGAATTGCTTAGGGAAGACAAAGGAGGGGAAGAGGCATGCTACAACTATTGGCTTCATTTCACAGTAATTTATTGAGCTGCTACCATGCGCTAGGACATGTTTTAGGTGCAAGGGATATTCAGGTAAACCAAACAGACAAAGAAGCGTACATTTTAGCAAAAGATATAGATAGTGAATAAATACATAATACAATGACACATAGTCATTAGTGCCAGTAAGAAAAACAAAGCGGGGAAGGGAATAAATACTGAAGTTAGAGTAAATATCATTCCAAAGTAAAGGGCTCTGATATAATAATGATAATAATAGTTACTGTTATAATAATTATGATAATAATTATAACAAATCTATTCAATTAATATTTATTGAGTAGATAAATGTGCCTACTATGTGCTACACACAGTGCTGGGCAGTGGAGATGCAGTGGTAAGACAAGACACATCTCCTGATTTCACGGTGCTTTTTTCTTTTTAAGGCATGAGAAAGACCATAAACAATTAAGCAAAGACACCCAAGAAATATATGATAGTGATACCCAGAGACCTAAAATAAGAACTGGTAGAGTAACTGGGAAGGCTAGGCTAGTTTAGTTGAGGGAATTCCTCTCCAAGAAATGATATTTAAACGGAAATCTGAATAACGAGGAGGAGCCAGCTGTGCAGCTGAGCATCCCAGGCCAAGTTGAAAGGGCACCAGGACAAAGGTCCTGGGCTCTGCAGGTCAGGGTATAGCAATAAGGCCAGTGTGGCTTTATAAAGCTCAGGGGACTGGGAGACTGGGTAAAGTAATTAAGGAGAAAAATAACCTTCCTTCATAGATCTGACTTTGAAAGCCAATATAGCTCCTAGAAAACTATTTGTCTTTCCAGTTAAATATTGCCTGGTTCTTCCATCAGAGTCAGGTATAACATTTAAGTCAATTGATTGGTAATATGAATTTCTTCCTGTAATTAGTTTTCTTTTCTCCAGTGCCCTCCGAGAAAATCCAAACTGCAGGACAAGCATTATTATAATAAAATTGCATTAAATAGTATAACGAACAAAAATATCATACCGCGATGTACCAGTTATTAAGTGTGTTGACTCAGGTAGTAAGTGGGAATTTGTGGTTAATATTAGTCTGTAGATCCATTTATCTTCTGAAACACCTTTGATAGAATGCTTCATTTCTTGGCTGGTGTTTGAGATCTTGGGGTGTACTTTTTCTGTGGCTAGCTTCCCAGCTACCTGAACTTTGGAGCAGCCAGGGAAATTCCTTCAGCCCTTAGCTGTCTCTAATTCCTCTTCCTGGGTGCTGCCGTCTCTTTCATCCTTGTCCAAATAGTAGGTTTGTGTACCCTGGTCTGCTGTCCATCTAGGGTACGTGCATCACCTAAGTCCTCTTTTGTGCCTCTAGGAAAGGAGACAATTCCTTTTGTAGGGGTTCACCATATTTTTCTTTTCCTGGTTGCTATTCCTGTGCTGTCTAGAGAATCATTCCTCATACCACTGGGTCCTCTTTTACCCAGTTAATCACAGAAGAGATTCTGCTCGCTCATCCTCCACATTTCACACATCTCTAAAACTCCATTCTATTTACACTGGTTATAGAAATAAATGTGAAGACCGAGGGGATAGATGGTGTTTGCATAGAAATTTACTTACATGCTAAGAATGCAATGAAAATCTTTAATGTAAGCTCACTGTATATTTGAGTGCAATGTATATTTACTCTCCAAAATATACTTAGTAACTTTCCCATTATGAATCACTAAGCCGTATGCTTCTCCAAAGACGGGAGCACGATTTCTCAAAAATACAGTATTGTTTTTAGAATGAAAATGTAATATGTTTCATGATGAATTCAAATCAGCTTTGAAAGTCTGCACTACGTCAGCCTTAACCAGCTTTAAAATGCAAATGCTACCCATAACGAACAAGTGTCTTTTCAATTTTAAAACGTGAATTTCAAGATTTGTAATGGTTTCTAAGATAAAAATGTTTAAATATATCTGAGAAATAGTTCTTAAATTCTAATAATAATTAAACAGGACAAAAGCAGAGATTTGAAGGCAATAACAAGAGCAAAGATTGAGTTACAAAAACTAAAAATATATTTAATTTTCACAGAAGTTTCAAGACTGCACTAGAAGCATTAGGGTAGGGACACAGTCTCTCTCTCTCTCTCTCTCTCTCTCTCATACACACACACACACACACACACACACACACACACACACACACCCGCCACACACACACGAGTCAATATGCTTTCTGATCTTTGAGAATTAGGCTCAACTTAGTTACTGAAATTAGAGATAGGATGCCAATCTTAATTTTGCTTACTAACTTGGAGAATATATCTGAGAAGCCAGAATAATGATTAAGCATTTTCGATGTTTTATAAAATAGGTGTAATGAGAGTCAAATGTTTATTGGATTTCTGCTCTGTGCTTTTTGCCAGAACTGTGCTGTGGCTGTGAGGGATATAAAAGAACTAGAAGGTGTGGTGTCTGCCCTTGGGAAGTTTACCAGAGAGTTGCAAAGAAAAAAGCGACTTTACATTACACAACTTGAAAACAATACACGCCATTATACGCACTTAAGCGTTCAGTAGTGCAGTGCAAGGAACAAATAATGACAGGAATCAACAGAAAGGAACGCTGTTAATACTGGAGGGGCCGACAAGGAATACTTCATGGAGGAGGAGGCATATAACTGGACTTGGAGGAAAATGCAGGATTTGGCATCATTTTCTTTTTAGTGTGTAATGATAATAACTCATTTTTATTATAATCATGATTAGCTGTCTGTCAGCTCACAGACTACAGGATGGAAAAGCACGACAAATCCCCAGGGTAACAATGTTTTAAAGTTCTTTTTTTAAAGGAGACAGAAGGAAGAAAGAGAAAGCCTTTCTAAGAGCCTAGGCTTTGGGGAAAAATGTAGGAGGTGCAGAAGAGAATTAGTGGGTAACGCTTATCATTTTGTACAAAGTAACCTTGACAAAAATGGGGCAATTTAAAGGAGGATAAGTGACTCCCAGCCCACTCACCGAGGTTGATGGAGGAAATAATCATGGGGTTGATGGCAGATTGGAAAGAGAGTGCCCGGGGTAGCTTTCCCTGCCTCCATTATGTGTGTCTCTCATCTAGAGGTAGGGAGCTCATAGCTGAAAGAAATTCAGTGCTTTCTACTTTCAAATCATCTTAGGTAAGTAACTTGATCTAACAACAAATTGGATGCACCTCTTTTCCCTCCTCTCCCAAGCTCTGTGCAGAGATGTGAGTGTCGTTATACCACTGACATCCAAGAGGCTGAAGTGAACAAAACACGTTAGAGAAACCTAGATAACTGTGAATAACTTTTGGATGACAAAGCAGTGTGTTACAATGGGTGGGTAGGGGTGTGACTATTCCTGTGCTTCGTGAGTGAGTAAAGTAGTATTGTTGGTGGTTTTCAAGCATGGCTACCCATTGCAATCACTTGGGGACCTTTAAAAATTACTGATGCCCAGCCCCTCCCTCTGCCCCGGAGATACGGTTGGTCTGAAAAGTGGTCTCAGCCCTGGATTTTCTAAAGCTCCGCAGGTCATTCTAAAGTTGAGAACCACTCCTCTAAGTGTTGATGTAAATGAATTGCATCTGGACAGCTTGTTAAACCACAGACTTCTGGGTCTTACCTCCAGAGTTTCTGATTCTGATTAGATCTGGAACGGGACCCAAGCATTTGTAGTTCTGAAATGTCCTCAGGGGACGCTGATGCTGCTGGTCTGGGGACCACACTTGGATCAACACTGATACAAACTATTGAAGTCAAATCGGTCCAGGTGATGCTAAACATTTCCTAAAGTTTGGCCCTTGAACATACTTGTTAAAATGCAGATTCTGAGTACCTCCCTCTACCCACTGAATTAGAATGCCTGAGAACCTGCAATTTTAAATGAGAACTCCAGGTTTTTATCTTGGATTCTACCACTTGTGAACTACTGTATAGCTTAATAGTTTTGTTTTGTTTTTTTTTTGTATCTTGCTTCAAATGTTACTTAACTACATAAGTTGAATGTGTGACCCTATAAGGATTTTGGTCACTGTTTTATGCTATTTTTATGGGAAAAACTCTACAGAATGGATTCTGTTAGATTCTCTGAGGTATTAATAGATCAAACCTGAGGGAAAAGCCTTTATTGTGGGGCTTATGGTACAATAACAGACACACCTGTTCATGTAGTGGTAGCAATCCTAGTTGTATGTGAGATGTTTCAGAAGTAACGTCCTTTTTCTTTGTCCATTTGTCTGCTGATGGGCACCTAGGTTGCTTCCTTACCTTGGCTATTGTAAATAAATGCTGCCATGAACATAGAGGTGCATATATCTTTTCAAATCGGTGTTTTCATTTTCTTCGGATAAATACTCAGGAGTGAAGTTGCTGGATTGTATGCTAGTTCTATTTTTTTTTTTTTTTTTTTGAGGAAGCTCCATAGTGTTTTCCATGGAAAACAGTGGTTACATCAATTTACATTCCTACCAACATTCACGAGGGTTCCTTTTTCTCCACATCCTTGTCAACACTTGCTATTTGCAGAAGTGACTTTTAAAACCATGCTTTGCAAATGCAACATAATTAGGTAATTGTACTCAACACAGGTAGTTTAAAGGTTTGTGGAGCATCTTTCAAATGTTATAAGATATTAGAAGAGTCCCAAGTCACAGTTCCAAAGAGTCTTTTTTTTTTTTTAATTACAACATAAATGCTTTAATTTTTCAGATATAAAATGTAAATTGCTTCCCTGGGAATCAGAGGTGAGATTAAGGGTTGCGTATTGCTAAAATATTGTGTTGTACCAGGAATGTTTAATAATGGCTAATAGTAGTTAATTATTTAGCCCTTTTTTTTTTGGTGGGGTGGGACTTTTTCTGGGTT
>NW_006773166.1:987882-1007327 GCF_000442215.2 Lipotes vexillifer | reverse complement strand
TAGATTTTTTGATGATGGCCATTCTGACCGGTGTGAGATGATATCTCACTGTAGTTTTGATTTGCATTTCTCTAATGATTAATGATGTAGAGCATTCTTTCATGTGTTTGTTGGCAATTTGTATATCTTCTTTAGAGAAATGTCTATTTAGGTCTTCTGCCCATTTTTGGATTGGGTTGTTTGTTTTTTTTATATTGAGCTGCATGAGCTGCTTGTAAATTTTGGAGAGTAATCCTTTGTCAGTTGCTTCATTTTCTCCCATTCTGAGGGTTGTCTTTTCGTCTTGTTTCTGGTTTCCTTTGCTGTGCAATAGCTTTGAAGTTTCATTAGGTCCCATTTGTTTATTTTTGTTTTTATTTCCACTTCTCTAGGAGGTGGGTCAAAAAGGATCTTGCTGTGATTTATGTCATAGAGTGTTCTGCCTATGTTTTCCTCTAAGATTTTGATAATGTCTGGCCTTACATTTAGGTCTTTAATCTATTTTGAGTTTATTTTTGTGTATGGTGTTAGCAAGTGATCTAATCTCATACTTTTACATGTAGCTGTCCAGTTTTCCCAGCACCACTTATTGAAGAGGATGTCTTTTCTCCACTGTATATTCTTGCCTCCTTTATCAAAGATAAGGTGACCATATGTGCGTGGGTTTATCTCTGGGATTTCTATCCTGTTCCGTTGATCCATATTTCTGTTTTTGTGCTGCTACCATACTGTCTTGATGACTGTAGCTTTGTAGTATAGTCTGAAGTCAGGGAGCCTGATTCCTCTAGCTCCATTTTGCTTTCTCAAGATTGCTTTGGCTATTTGGGGTCTTCTGTGTTTCCATACAAATTGTGAAATTTTTTGTTCTAGTTCTATGAAAAATGCCAGTGGTAGTTTGATAGGGATTGCATTGAACCTGTTGATTGCTTTGGGTAATATAGTCATTTTCACAATGTTGATTCTTCCAATCCAAGTACATGGTATATCTCTCCATCTATTTGTATCATCTTTAATTTCTTTCATCAGTGTCTTATAATTTTCTGCATACAGGTCTTTTGCCTCCTTACATAGATTTATTCCTAGGTATTTTATTCTTTTTTTGCAGTGGTAACTGGGAGTGTTTTCTTAATTTCACTTTCAGATTTTTCATCATTAGTGTATAGGAATGCCAGAGACTTCTGTGCACTAATTTTGTATCCTGCTATGTTACCAGATTCATTGAATAGCTCTAGTAGTTTTCTGGTGGCATCTTTAGGATTTTCTATGTATAGTATCATGTCATCTGCAAACAGTGACAGCTTTACTTCTTCTCTTCTAATTTGGATTCCTTTTATTTCTTATTCTTCTCTGATTGCTGTGGCTAAAACTTCCAAAACTATGTTGAATAATATTTGTGATAATGGGCAACCTTGTCTTGTTATTGATCTTAGTGGAAATGGTTTCAGTTTTTCACCTTTGAGGATGATGTTGGCTGTGGGTTTGTCATATATGGACTTTATTATGTTGAGGAAAGTTCCCTCTATGCCTACTTTCTGCAGGGTTTTTATCATAAATGGGTGTTGAATTTTGTCGAAAGCTTTCTCTGCATCTATTGAGATGATCATATGGTTTTTCTCCTTCAATTTGTTAATATGGTGTATCACATTGATTGATTTGCATATATTGAAGAATCCTTCAATTCCTGGGATAACCCCCACTTGATTATGCTGTGTGATCCTTTTAATGTGCTGTTGGATTCTGTTTGCTAGTATTTTGTTGAGGATTTTTGCATCTATGTTCATCAGTGATATTGGCCTGTGGTTTTCTTTCTTTGTGACATCTTTGTCTGGTTTTGGTATCAGGGTGATGGTGGCCTCGTAGAATGAGTTTGGGAGTGTTCCTCCCTCGGCTATATTTTGGAGAGTTGAGAAGGATAGGTGTTAGTTCTTCTCTAAATGTTGGATAGAATTCGCCTGTGAAGCTCTCTGGTCCTGGGCTTTTGTTTGTTGGAAGATTTTTAATCACAGGTTCATTTTCAGTGCTTATGATTGGCCTGTTCATATTTTCTGTTTCTTCCTGGTTCAGTCTCAACAGGTTGTGCATTTCTAAGCATTTGTCCATTTCTTCCAGGTTGTCCATTTTATTGGCATAGAGTTGCTTGTAGTGATCTCTCATGATCCTTTGTATTTCTGCCGTGTCAGTTGTTACTTCTCCTTTTTCATTTCTAATTCTATTGATTTGAGTCTTCTCCCTTTTTTTCTTGATGAGTCTGGCTAAAGTTTTATCAATTTTGTTTATCTTCTCAAAGAACCAGCTTATAGTTTTATTGATCTTTGCTATCATTTCCTTCATTTCTTTCTCATTTATTTCTGATCTGATCTTTGTGATTTCTTTCCTTCTGCTAACTTTAGGGTTTTCTTGTTCTTCCTTCTCTAATTGTTTTAGACGTAAAGTTAGGTTGTTTATTTGAGATGTTTCTTGTTTCTTATGGTAGGATTTTATTGCTATAAACTTCCCTCTTAGAACTGCTTTTGCTGCATCTCATAGGTTTTGGGTCATTGTGTTTTCATTGTCATTTGTTTCTAGGTATTTTTTGATTTCCTCTTTGATTTCTTCAGTGATCTCTTGGTTATTAATTAGTGTATTGTTTAGCCTCCATGTGTTTGTATTTTTTACAGATTTTTTCCTATAATTGATATCTAGTCTCATAGCGTTGTGGTCGGAAAAGATACTTGATACGATTTCAATTTGCTTAAATTTACCAAGGCTTGATTTGTGACGCAAGATATGATCTATCCTGGAGAATGTTTCATGAGCACTTGAGAAGCATGTGTATTCTGTTGTTTTGGGATGAAATGTCCTATAAATATCAGTTAAGTCCATCTTGTTTAATGTATCATTTGAAGCTTGTTTCCTTATTTATTTTCATTTTGGATGATCTGTCCATTGGTTAAAGTGGAGTGTTAAAGTCCCCTACTATGATGTGTTACTGTTGATTTCCCCTTTTATGGCTGTTATTATTTGCCTTATGTTTTGAGGTGCTCCTATGTTGGGTGCATAAATATTTACAATTGTTATATCTTCTTCTTGGATTGATCCCTTCATCATTATGTAGTGTCCTCCTTTGTCTCTTGTAATAGTCTTTGTTTTAAAGTCTATTTGTCTGATATGAGAATTGCTACTTCAGCTTTCTTTTGATTTCCATTTGCATGGAATATCTTTTTCCACCCCCTCACTTTCAGTTTGTGTCCCTAGGTCTGAAGTGGGTCTCTTGTAGACAGCATATATACGGGTCTTGTTTTTGTATCCATTCAGCCAGTCTGTGTCTTTTGGTTGGAGCATTTAATCCATTTACATTTAAGGTAATTATTGATATGTATATTCCTATTAGCATTTTCTCAGTTGTTTTGGGTTTGTTATTGTAGGTCTTTTCCTTCTTTTGTGTTTCCTGCCTAGAGAACTTCCTTTAGCATTTGTTGTAAAGCTGGTTTGGTGGTACTGAATTCTCTCAGCTTATGCTTGTCTGTAAAGCTTTTAATATCTCCATCAAATCTGAATGAGTTCCTTGCTGGGTAGAGTAATCTTGGTTGTAGTTTCTTCTCCTTCATCACTTTAAATATGTCCTGCTCCTCCCTTCTGGCTTGCAGAGTTTCTGCCGAAAGATCAGCTGTTAACCTTACGGGGATTCCCTTGTGTGTTATTTGTTGTTTTTCCCTTGCTGCTTTTAATATTTTTTCTTTGTATTTAATTTTTGATAGTTTGATTAATATGTGTCTTGGCATGTTTTTTCTTGGATTTATCCTGTATGGGACTCCCTGTGCTTCCTGGACTTGATTAACTCTTTCCTTTCCCATATTAGGGAAGTTTTCAACTATAATCTCTTCAAATATTTTCTCAGTCCCTTTCTTTTTTTCTTCTTCTCCTGGGACCCCTATAATTCGAATGTTGGTGCGTTTCATGTTGTCCCAGAGGTCTGTGAGACTGTCCTCAATTCTTTTCATTCTTTTATCTTTATTCTGCTCTGCAGTAGTTATTTCCACTATTTTATCTTCCAGGTCACTTATCTGTTCTTCTGCCTCAGTTATTCTGCTATTGATCCCTTCTAGAGAATTTTTAATTTCATTTATTGTTTGTTCATGATTGTGTTGTTCATGATTGTTTGTTTGCTCTTTAGTTCTTCTAGGTCCTTGTTAAACGTTTCTTGTATTTTCTCCATTCTGTTTCTAAGGTTTTGGATCATCTTTACTATCACTATTCTGAATTCTTTTTCAGTTGGCTGCCTATTTCCTCTTCACTTGTTAGGTCTGGTGGGTTTTTATCTTGCTCCTTCATCTGCTGTGAGTTTGTCTTTTCATGTTGCTTGACTTACCGTGTTTCGGGTCTCCTTTTTGCAGTCTGCAGGTTCATAGTTCCAGTTGTTTTTGGTGTCTGACCCCAGTGTGTAAGGTTGGTTCAGTGGGTTGTGTAAGCTTCCTGGTGGAGGGGACTAGTGACTGTGTTCTGGTGGATGAAGCTGGATCTTGTCTTTCTGGTGGGCAGTTCCATGTCCAGTGATGTATTTTGGGGTGTCTGTGGCCTTATTATGATTTTAGGCAGCCTCTCTGCTAATGAATGGGGTTGTGTTCCTGTCTTGCTAGTTGGTTGGTATAGGGTGTCCAGCACTGTAGATTGCTGGTCGTTGAGTGGAGCTGGGTCTTGGCCTTGAGATGGAGATCTCTGGGAGATTTTTGCCATTTAATAGTACGTGGAGCTGGCAGGTGTCTTGTTGGCCAGTGTCCTGAACTTGGCTCTCCCACCTCAGAGGCACAGCCCTGACGCCTGGCTGGAGCACCAAGAGCCTGTCATCCACACAGCTCAGAATAAAAGTTAGAAAAAAAGAAAGAAGAAGATAAAATAAAATAAAATATAATAAAATAAAGTTATTAAAAAAATTATTATTAAAAAAATTTTTTAATAAAAAAAGAAAGAAAGAAGAGAGCAACCAAACCAAAAAAAAGGACAGAACCGTAGGGCAAATGGTAAAAGCAAAGCTATACAGACAAAATCACACACAGAATCGTACACATACACACTCACAAAAAGAGAAAAAGGGAAAAAATTATATATATCGTTGCTCCCAAAGTCCACCTCCTCAAGTTGGGATGATTCGTTGTCTATTTAGGTTTTCCACAGTTGCAGGGTACATCAGGTTGATTGTGGAGATTTAATCCGCTGCTCCTGAGTCTTCTGGGAGAGATTTCCCTTTCTCTTCTTTGTTCTCACAGCTCCCAGGGGCTCAGCTTTGGATTTGGCCCCGCCTGTGCGTGGAGGTCACCAGAGGCCGTCTGTTTTTCGCTCAGACAGGATGGGGTTAAAGGAGCAGCTGACTCGGGGGCTCTGGCTCACTCAGGCCGGTGGGAGGGAGGGGCGCGGAGTGCGGGGCGGGCCTGCGGCGGCAGAGGCCAGCAGGACGTTGCACCAGCCTGAGGTGCGACGTGCGTTCTCCCGGGGAAGTTGTCCCTGGATCCCGGGCCCCTGGCCGTGGCGGGCTGCGCAGGCTCCCCGGAAGGTGGGTGTGGCTAGTGACCTGTGCTCGCACACAGGCTTCTTGGTGGCGGCAGCAGCAGCCTTAGCGTCTCATGCCCGTCTCTGGGGTCCGCGCTGATGGCCGCGGCTCGCGCCCGTCTCTGGAGCTCCTTTAAGCAGCGCTCTGAATCCCCTCTCCTCGCGCACCAGGAAACAAAGAGGGAAGAAAAAGTCTCTTGCCTCTTCGGCAGGTCCAAACTTTTCCCGGGATTCCCTCCCGCCTAGTCGTGCGTGGCGCACTAACCCCCTGCAGGCTGTGTTCACGCCGCCAACCCCAGGTGCTCTGACCGAAGCCCGAGCCTCAGCTCCCAGCCCCGCCCGCCCCGGCGGGTGAGCAGCCAAGCCTCTCGGGCTGGTGAGCGCCGGTCGGCACCGATCCTCTGTGCGGGAATCTCCCCGCTTTGCCCTGTTGCTGCGCTCTCCTCTGTGGCTCCGAAGCTTTCCCCCTCAGCCACCCCCAGTCTCCGCCCGCGAAGAGGCTTCCTAGTGTGTCGAAACCCTTCCTCCTTCACGGCTCCCTGCCACTGGTGCGGCTCCCGTCCCTATCCTTTTGTCTCTGTTGTTTCTTTTTTCTTTTGCCCTACCCAGGTACGTGGGGGGTTTCTTTTCTTTTGGGAGGTCTGAGGTCTTCTGCCCGCGTTCAGTAGGTGTTCTGTAGGAGTTGTTCCACATGTAGATGTATTTCTGATGTATTTGTGGGGAGGAAGGTGATCTCCGCATCTTACTCTTCCGCCGTCTTGAAGCTCCTCTCCCAAAGAGTCTTAATCCTGAGTGGCATCTAGGAATCTCTAACAAAAATAAGTGATTCTGTTACAGTGGGTCAAAGAAACTCATTTTAAGTAATAGTGGATTAGGGACTACGAAGGAGAAAAATTGTTCTCATAGTTGATCTGAGTTGCTGTTAAAGAATTTGCTATATATTGACTTCTTTTTTAAGTCAGTGTCCTGTTAGCTAAAATGTTAAAGTTCAGGATATATATTTTTAGGTGTGTAATATTATTCCCCAACTTGTCTTTTTACTTTCATTTAGGTATTGTATGGCTTTGCCTTTATTTTGCTCTCTTTCCTATACTATTCCTCCCTTTATAGAGGAAATGGTTCAAATGAGGACCATGTCAAATTTTCATTTAGATGGATTTTCTTCCCCTTTATCTCCCTGTCTTTATCTACCCCTCCCCCCTTTTTCCTTATTGTTATCTTTCTTCTCTTGCCCACCCTTCCTTGCACGAGTCCATGTTCCATCTTCAGTCTGGGCTGTCTTTCTTCTGTGACCTCTCTTTGTGGCCATTTCAGTGGGCAGGAAGGGAAGGAAGGTCCTTGGAGACCTGTCAATCATTGAATGGTCTCTCCCCAGGAGTGGGTGGGAGTGGGCAGAAGGAAGCCTTCACAACGTTTCCATGACATTTTGGTTAGTGAGTGTGGGGTTAATAGAGCCAAATAAAATGATTTTTTCACCAAAACTTAGGGTTCATGGGTGAGAGGGAGATAGGTGCAGGGGTGTGTGTGAGAGGAAATTATACAACAATCAACATTTTGTCAGTGAATGAGGAAAACGTGTGCAAAATGAATCTTAACTGATTTCAGTATGGTCAAACGAGTTCTACCAAGTTAACTCTCAAGTGCTTTAGATCACTGTGGATATGATGGGGGTATTTCTTTTTCTTTCATGTTTCAGACTTCCTTTACCTCCACCTACTAAAATGTTAGCTTTCATGGAAGAATCATCTTCCAGTCAGAAGCAAGGAAGGACCTGTTAGAGGAGGGACTTTTATTGATTGAGGTGATGGTTGAGGCGTGGCAACAAGGTCCATTGTGGTCGGCTCATCAGTTGTCATGGAAACACACCATAGTGGTAGAACCCGGGCAAAGTCTAAGGGTTTTGGTTATCAGAATGGATGACCACAATTGCACAGATAAGAGGAGAGGTGATATGTATTCTTTCCACTTTTCCTCTTTCACTCTGGGTTGCCTGTAACCTGTAATAAGAGGTTTAGAGCTTAGTTAGTTAAAGCTGTTCTATCTTTCTATTTTTTGCTTTCCTTCTTGAGGCAAGTGCCGAAGTGGAACTGCCAAATCTGAACTAGGACAAAAAGCAGAGGGTGAACACAAACAGGTTCTGTATGAGTCCCTATTGGGGGGTGGGGAAGAGAGATTCTCAAAGACTAAGATTCGTTATTTTGTTGAAATACATGCATGCGCGTGCACACACACAAGCACCCGCACGCACTCCACAAAGAAGAGAGAGAGCAATATAGAGAATGAACTGTAGTGATCAGTTTTAAGGTAGATGAAGAGAAGAGTGAGCATGACAGCTAGAGAAGGGACCATTTGAGGGAGAGAAAATAGAGTCACGCAGAGAAAGTCACCTTCAAGGTGTCTGTCTTCATAGCAAGAAGAATACTGGAGGTTTTTCTATGGAGGAAAACTGTAGAAATGCTCAGTTTAGGTTACTGCCCCCAACAAAAAGGGGGTTTCTTCCTCAAACCTTCGAAGACATCTGACATTTTACTTATCCTGCTCCTGGACTCAAGACTCTTACTTTTCTATTATAGCATTCTTTCAGGAAATATCTGTTTCTTGGGGTTTCCTTTGCTTTTTAAGGTATCTCCCCCACCCTTTTCCCCCCAGAGCCTGAATCACTTGAGTAAGATATGTTATCTTTGTAAACAAAGTGTTAAAGCGATTCCTTATATCAAGGTTTCAACCAAAGGTTAAGCCCCATGAAACAGGGAAACCACATATTTTTAAATCCTAATAAATTTTTTTGAGTTTTGACCAGTTATTTCATTTCCCACAGATGCAAAACTTTGGATGTATTTATATCAGTGGACTACTGTTTTTTTTCCCAAACTCCGAAGTTCAAATAACTGGTATATTCTTATTAATTGGTATTTCCATTTTATAGATCAGGAAACCCTATTAAAGTTGTTGTTTTAAAGTTACTGTGTATGCTGTGTCTAACTAAGTGTTATTTATATACCTGCTTATCATTACCTTCTTCTGTCTGATTGAGGCAGAGAGTGAAGCTTCTGATTCTTGGCTCTCCTATATACCCAGGGCTATACCTGTCTCGTAACAGAGGCTTGATAAATGTTGTCAAACTAGATCATTTGTTTTGAGTTCGCAGAAGGAGACAGTGAAATAGCTGGAGCTAGACCTTCCCCTCTTCCCCAAGCTTCTCGACTTGCAATCAGGAGTGGCAGTGTTGGGTACACTGTAAGCCCTCAATGAATACCTGTCAATGGTTTGAGGGATGAACTGACTCCAGACCCTATTATATTCTTTAGTACTTGTCCCATATGCTTCAACAAGGACTTTAGACCTTCCTGATTTGATTAGTCATATTTTGACAAAAAGAGTAGATAACATGACTACAGACATAGTGACCTTCTGGATTTGTTTCTGTGGATAACCTTGAGATAAGTGAATGAAGTTTCTTAACGGTTTAAAGAGATGTGTTAGAGTGACAGGCTTCATAGTTAGTATTGCCCCTTCACTCCTTTTAATGTCATTTCTCATGCTTTGCATTGTACGTTCTGTTACCACTCACTTCCCTGCATCCACCCCCACCACCAGCCTCTTTGACCCCTTCTCGTTCCCCCATAAGCTTTTTTATTTAAGTTCTTAATGTGCTAAGTCCTATTTTCCAATGCCTGTTACAAACAGCATTTCTAGTGGTCCGAGGAAGAGTGAGCTCACTAAAAGATAGTGAACTAACAATCATTAAAAAACAAAGAACGGGGCTTCCCTGGTGGCGCAGTGGTTGAGAGTCCGCCTGCCGATGCAGGGGACACGGGTTCGTGCCCTGGTCTGGGAGGTTCCCACATGCCGCGGAGCTGCTGAGCCTGCGCGTCCGGAGCCTGTGCTCAGCGACGGGAGAGGCCACAACAGTGAGAGGCCCACGTACCGCAAAAAACAAAAACAAAAACAAAAACAAAAACAAAAAAACAAAGAACAATAACATGTTCAGACTTTGGTTTAAGCAAAAGAACCTGAATGTATCTAGAACCCCTTCTATGTGACTCTGTTTGAATATTTAGCAGGAAAGTTACATTTACAGTTAACCTGCTAATCAACTTGTTGGGAATGAATTAGTGACTCTTAAATTCCTCTGTATTTCGTGTTTCTATTAGTAGTCATCCCGTGTCACAGCTAAGGTTTCCTTACTGCCTTCAACATGGAGACTTGGCTGTGGAAAGAATGAGCAAGAGCTTTCTGCTGACTGCATGTCATCGGTGAATCCAAGAAAGAATCCAGCATATCAGCTAATAATAATCTTTGCTGTTTAAACTGTGTTCTCTGTTTTCCAAGAACTTGGCTCTCTGTTATATCTTAAAACAAATTCGGGCTTCCCTGGTAGCACAGTGGTTAAGAATCCACCTGCCAAGGTAGGGAACAGCGGTTCGAGTCCTGGTCCGGGAAGATCCCACATGCTGTGAAACAATTAAGCCCATGAGCCACAACTACTGAGCCCGTGTGACACAACTGCTGAAGTCCACGTGCCTAGAGCCCTTGCTCGGCAACAAGAGAAGCCACTGCAATGAGAAGCCTGCACACCACAACGAAGAGTAGCCCCCGCTTGCTGCAGCTAGAGAAAGCCTGCGCGCAGCAACGCAGCCAAAATTAAATAAATAAAATAAATAAATTTATTTTAAAAAACTCTCAAAAAACAATTCTGCCAAGGTAGAATTCACACAAAGAGGGATTCTGATCCCTACTCTACAGATGAGAGGCAACCAAAGTTTTGTTCCCTTTCCAATAGAATAGAGAAATTAACAAAATTCAGGCAGAATTAGAACTCAGAATGTTCAGTGTTCTCTAGCCTTGAGAAGTCCCAGGTGAGAGAGGAGGATATGAAATTCACTGGCTAAACTCTAAGTAGACAGAACTCTAGAGCTTTTAAAAGGAATGAGAGTTCATCTCATCTAACAATTTCATTTTGTAAATGGGGAGGTCAAGGCCCAGAGAAGTACGGCTGGCCAAGGAGGATGTGAACTAAATTATGGCAGTTTTAGTTCCTGACTTACTTAGACTTACCTAGACTTAGCTAGACTGCCGGGTGGATTTTCCAGTGCGAGCCTCCTTTTGAGGAAAGGCCAAGTCATTCTTTTTTTTTTTTTTTAACATCTTTATTGGAGTATAATTGCTTTACAATGGTGTGTTTGTTTCTGCTTTATAACAAAGTGAATCAGTTATACATAAACATATGTCCCCATATCTCTTCCCTCTTGCATCTCCCTCCCTCCCACCCTCCCTATCCGACCCCTCTAGGTGGTCACAAAGCACCGAGCTGATCTCCCTGTGCTATGCGGCTACTTCCCATAGCTATCTATTTTACATTTTGGTAGTGTATATATGTCCATGCCACTCTCTCACTTTGTCACAGCTTCCCCTTCCCCCTCCCCGTATCCTCAAGTCCATTCTCTAGTAGGTCTGTGTCTTTACTCCTGTCTTACCCCTAGGTTCTTCATGACCTTTTTTTTTTTTTTTTAGATTCCATATATATGTGTTAGCGTACGGTATTTGTTTTTCTCTTTCTGCAAATGGGCAAAAGACCTAAGTAGACATTTCTCCAAAGAAGATATACAGATTGCCAACAAACACATGAAAGAATGCTCAACACCATTAATCATTAGAGAAATGCAAATCAAAACTACAATGAGATATCATCTCATACTGGTCAGAATGGCCATCATCAAAAAATCTACAAACAATAAATGCTGGAGAGGGTGTGGAGAAAAGGAAACCCTCTTGCACTTTGGCGAGAATGTAAATTGATACAGCCACTATGGAGAACAGTATGGAGGTTCCTTAAAAAACTAAAAGTAGAATTACCGTATGACCCAGCAGTCCCACTACTGGGCATATACCCTGAGAAAACCATAATTCAAGTCATTCTTTAATATGAACCAAGGTGTGCTCTTTGACAACCACCCTCCCACCTCTCCCTCCCCCCCAAAAAAAGCCATCATGTAGATACATCTCTGTCTGGATTTACTAAGCAGAGTTATTAACACAGGTAGAATGTAAGGAATGCAGAGTGTTAATACAGCTGCTGAATAATATGCTAGTGCCACAGAGTTTAATAATAGATAATAATAAATAATACCATTGGGGAATTATGTAATTTAACTATAGAGTAAATGACAGGGGGAACACACGCACATTCACGGAAGAGTCTTTCTAATGGGAACACTCAGGTGATTCAGTTTAACTTGCCTCTTTAGCCCTTGGGCCTCCCCATCTGAAAGGTACGCAGGGCATTCAGAGATGTGCCAAGTTGGGCCTTTAGTTGCTGTGGTGAAGTTGTGGGTTTCAGGGGCTGAGCCAGAAAGTACAAGTTGTGCTCCTTGGGCCGTTATCAGCTAATCCTTTTCATGCATTTATTACTTTCCTCCGTGCCATGACTGGATATGAGTGAGGGGAGGGAGATGTGCCCAAGGTTGGCCGTTCTCTTCCATCACCACTCTTTGAAAATCATTGCACGTAAGGGGGTGGTGTCAGAACATTGAGCTTGAAGATGGCTGGAGTCTGGGAGTGGGGCTCTGGGTTGAGGGTGGTGACAGGAGGTGAAAGGTGTCGCCACGGCCATGGTCCAGTGAGCTCAACAGTGAGCAGGCTTGTGCTTCCCTTTCCTCATCTGCCCTAGAGAAAGCCAGCTGCCAACCGCTATTAAACCTGTATTCTCTCCCTAAGAGAATGGGATATTTCCCTCTTCCAACTTTTAAAATAAGATCAAAAGCAGGGGGTGGGGAATTAATTAATGTCAGTAAATGAAGCATGGGGTGCTTGTTCAGGTTTGATAATGACTGTGAATTAGTGAAGAAGTGGAATGGTAGAGAAAATGAGACGATGAGCCAGTACTAATGAAAGCAGCACTGGCACACTGCTTTGGGATGGACTCAGCCACCCCTATAATGCATTAACTCTTCCCTTGCCTCTTGTCACTCTGGGCCAACCCTCCCGCACCGCAAAGTCTCAAGGCTACAGTATTATAGCTAGAGGTTCCCAAAGGGAGCCCCGCCTCCAGGAGAGCCTGGGGCCAGCTGGTGGCAGTATACTCTTAGAATGTAAATAAAGAACTCCATGTTTACTTATTAAATTAATGAGGCCACAGCAAAGAGAAGCAATTTCTTTGTGTCCCCTGGTTAGGGGAACTGTAAAATGATTCAAGAAGGCAGTAAGCCAGCTAAAGGAAAGAAAAGGGAGTAGTTCCTTAGAAGAACTGCTCCCTCTCCCCCAAAGACAAAGTTTACCTTTAGACTGTCGATGACTAGTCTTCACCCCCTCTACTTTTCCATATGTGCCCCAGGCTGTATGTTGTCTGAAACTGGACATTCCTGTGTACAAGGCACTGTGGAGTGGACATAGCTGAGTAGTGTATACTCTGTATAACAGGAATTTTCTCCTCAAGGGCATGGTATAATAAACACTCAGTAAATCATTGCTATTATCAGTATCATTTCATTGAATTTAATTCATTTTGAATTTTTCTCTGGGGGCAGGAAGTTTCAGAGGTTCAGAGAGCCCTTGAACATTGTCTTTACTTTTTGTTTCTTTTTTCCTTTCTTTTCTGTTTTTCTTTCTCCTCTCTGCTTTAAAGTTCTTGGCACACTGGTAAAATGAAGAAATGAAAAAACATAGTTGCAATAACCTTTAAATGTTAACATTTAAGAAATTATTTGTTAACACAAAAATCCAATGCAGTATAGTCACAAACCAGGAATCTCTAAATTTAGAGATGATATTAATTCACAGTACACTATGGGCAGGTGGCCCAGGAATGGAACTCTAGTTTAGAATTGTTTGTTGACATTTTACATCTTTTTCTATCCTCTTTAGCGTTGACTCTATCTGCAGAATCATTTGGCAGTAATACCAAAAGACTGAATTATATCATGTTTGGTATTTTCTTAAATATACTCCAGAACAACAAAAAGAGAGCGTTAGATGAAACCACATTGATAATAATTGTTGAATTGGGCAATAGACTGGTGGTGATTCTTACTAGTTTTATCAGTGTTTGAACATCACCATAATAAAACCAATTTTAGAAGCTAAAATGCTGAGGAGTCCTTTGGAAATACACGCCTGGGCGAATGTCCTCTCTGGGTCCCCCTTGTCCCTGACCCTTCAAGTCCAAGTTGGTGAACGGTGAATGCTGTGCATTCCTGGGATGGTTCAATATACTTTTCAAGTGCATTGTGTTAACATGAGACGCCTCCCATTCCCCCAGGAAGCCTGTGAGCCATTTCTTAAGAGACCAACTTGTAGCCTGAACAGGTGTACCCTCTGCCCCATTCAGTCTTTGCCTTTCCCTTTTCTTTAACCTATTGATGTAGGAGGCAAGTGTAGAGATACTTCTATCTGGGGACAAGGGCTCTCTCAGAGCAAAGCAGAGTCCATTTATGTGAATAGATTTGTTAAGCCACTTGATGGCCTCCCTTTGGATGGAAGAGCTGCTTGTGAGAGTCAGGGTTTGTCTGGTGAGAGAAGGGGCTTAGGAAAAAAGAGAAAATAGGAGCACAGGGGAGATCCCCATACCTGGGTTTTTCCTTTTCCTCCCCAGCTTATTAGAGATAGCTACACCACACAAATTCCATGTGCATCTATGTGAGCTTTTGTGGGCTTGTCTATTAGAGGGTGATGTCAGGGGCTATAATCTCCTGCATCAATGATTTATCTGGGCAAAATCAGGCTCATAAAAGTGGGTGGGGCTTTGGTTATAGTCAAGAGAAGAGCTATTCATGGGCCATTCAGATTCTGTTTCATTTATTAACCACCGAGCGGAAGGACTTCTGTATGCAGACCTCAAGACAATGTAGTAAAGGGGCTTCCAGAGGAATTAATAATTTGGCTTGGGTCCACAAGAATCTATAGGCTGACTAGTTTCTACAGGTGTCTAAGAGCAAACTAAAGTCTATAGGGCCCTATAGTTTGAGTTTTAGTAATTTTCCATTTCCAGTCACTTCCATGGTCTGGTTGACCTTCAGAATGTATACAGTACTGCCTTTAGACCTATGATGTAAACTTTTTTTTTCTTATTAAAGTTTTGCAATTTTTGTTGTTTTGTTTCTCAGATGAATTTTTTTTTTTTTTTTTTTTTTGGAGGAATCTGGTTGATATATTTGGAGCGTGATTAAATCAGTTCCAATTCCACTCTGAAGAATTCCTTTTGATACCCAGGTGTCACTGTGTCATGCCAACACTTGGGCAGGCCAGGGCAGGCTTCCTGGGTGTTCAGAACACAGGCAGCCTTGAGGTTATATCTCTGTTTCTGGACCATGCTAGTGGAAAAAAGATGCCAAAGGGCTCCTTGTCTTATAGATTTTTTTGTCCTTTTTGCTTTACAGAAGAGTTCTCCTTAAACTTAAAGAAGAATAACTTGACAGGCACAGGGTACTTTTTGTCCAGATTCTCCAAATGCAAGAGAATACAGGGAAACACTTCACAAATACCCTGTTTACTTCGCAGGGTATAATGGTTTGCTAGGGCTGCCATAACAAAATACCACGGACTGGGTGGCTTAAATAAGAGAAATTTATTTTCTCATAGTTCTGGTGGCTAGAAGTCCAAGATTAAGATGTCAGCAGGTTTGGTTTCTTCTGAGGCCTCTGTTCTTGGCTTGCAGATGGCCACCTTCTTGCTGTGTCCTCACACGACCTTTTCTCTGTGTGAAGCCTGATTGTCTCTTTGTGCATGCAAATTTCCTCTTCTGATAAGGACACCAGTCATACTGGATTAGAGCCTACCCTAATGACCTCATTTTAACCTCTTTAAAGACCCTATCTCCAAATAAAGCCACATTCCGAGGCACTGGGTGGTTGAGTGCTTCAAGGCATAAATTTCGGAAGAACACAGTTCATGGGGTGACACAAGGGTGAGGCATATCTTTAAAAAAAATTAGCAGCAATTGATCCCTCTGCTAACTCTGCTCTGCGTTCTAGAGACTCCTTCAGAAGCTTGCATTTGGGTATATTTGTAACATCTTAGACATGGGAAACTAATTTAGAGAACTGCCTTTAAAATAACAATAAAAGAGGTGAGCAAAAAGAATCATGGCTCCATAAACTTTTAACTTGTTTTGGTGTTGCAGAGGGCAACACCAGTAGCATTACCAACAAATTGTGGAGGGAGAAGGGGATTTGGGAGTAGGATAGGAAATAGTCGAAATTTGAAGGAAAACTGTCATGTCGGTTGGAGGAAGGGAGGGGAAAAAGAGAAGATGAGAAGAAAAAAAGATGAGGGAGTGAGACAGTGAGAGAAAGAGAACAAGGAGGGCTTCCCTGGTGGCGCAGTGGTTGAGAGTCCGCCTGCCGATGCAGGGGACACGGGTCCGTGCCCCGGTCCGGGAGGATCCCACGTGCCGCGGAGCGGCCGGGCCCGTGAGCCGTGGCCGCTGAGCCTGCGCGTCCGGAGCCTGTGCTCCGCAACGGGAGAGGCCGCAACGGTGAGGGGCCCGCGGACCGCAAAAAAAAAAAAAAAAAAAAAAAAAAAAAAAAGAGAACAAGGAGGCGGAGAAAGAGAAGTATGCGGAGGGGGACAGGAGGGAAGCAAGTGTGATCACGGGAGAACGAAGAAAAGAGAAATTAGCGTGGCCAGCATTTACCATGGGTTGACAAGAGAGTTGCTGTGTCTCCTTTTCATAGGAGATCCAGGTCCTTTCATGAGGATGAAGCGAGTAGATCAGATTTATGCAAGCAGGAGCAGAAAGTAAATGCAGCCCTGGAGAGGGAGGGCTTGGGCTTGCTTGTTTGGTGTGGATAGCTGAGGATCATGCAACATTAATAAGCACGAATGTGTGCACAGGCTCTCCAGGGACTCTGAGGACTCAAGCTTTGTTGGTGCCATTGGAAACCATGAATGAGAAAATAACTGACTCACTCTTTCAGGCAATTTGGTTTATGGGCCTGAAGCTCTTAGTTGCTGCCAGACCATCCATCTCCCCTGGGCCCCCATGAGATATTCTTGAAACTGAACCCAGTACTGTCCTGCTTGCCAAAAGGCTTGGCAATGGCTTTTACCTTCCCTCGAATTCTAAGATGAGGACAGACTGGGTAGTGTGAGTGTGTCTGGTGGATGTGCAATTTAGGAAGAACAATGGAAAAGTGTGTCGTGCACACCTGGGGACAACCCCCCCACCCCACCCCGCCAAGGATATTTTCACTTACCTCTCTCTTTCTTGAAGGCCCTTCTGGTTTTATGATTTCCAAGCCTCTTCCTTGAACCCTAAGGAAGTCAAAGCTCAAGCTTAAACATTTATTCCCCCCCCCCCCGCATGCTAAACAAGTTATGTTGACAGACAAATGCAGGATTAAGCGAGGAGATTTGTGAAACAACGGGAGTTTGGAAGCTCAAGCAAGCAGATGTCAGCATTAGACTGAGAGGGAACGATTCAGATGGGGTAGAAGGTGACAGGAATAAATCTGCACAGAAACACGGCCACTTCTGAGACAAGGCAAGGAGATGAGATGGAGGGAGAAACAGTTTCTAAGATGCCACAAGAGCTCTCTGTTCAGACTCCTACACTTTCAGATAAAGCTGTTTGGCTTTAGGCAAGACATTTGGCCTCGGTTTCACCTTCTGTGCAGTGGGCATACTACTTACCCTACTTACTTCCCTGGTTGGCTTTGAAAGAAAAATCATGTGGGAAAAATATTCTGAACGCACTAAAGAGCCACAAAGCATAGTATTATTACTTTTTAAACATTCCCCTACCAATGTAGGGATTTTTTCTATAGCATCTCTGCCATGGGCTTGTTTCTGTGCCCCCGTGTCTTACCCAGACGAATATCTCTGGTGGTGGGGGACTTACCAGCTTACGACTGCCTTTAATGCAAGTCATTGTTTTACATTTATTTATAATTTTTAGAAAAAAAAATTGTATTGAGCCCAAATCTGCCTAATCATCATCATCATCATCATCATCTAAATTCATGTAGTGCTCACTCTGCACCAGGCCCATTTACATATATTAATATTCGTTACATTTATTCCTCTTAGCAATCCTGTAAGGTGGGTACTGTTATTATTCCAATTTTACATGTAAGAAAACAGAGGCACAGAGAAGTTAGGTGACTTATCAGAAGTCATGTGACTATAATTTTTACTCACTAACCCTTGATTTTCTGTCCGTAGCCGACGTGTAGTGTTGGAAGACTGCTATTTTGTCCTCTCTGAGTCCTCCATTTGTCAGACATCCCTTCTGCATGTGCCTGCTCTTAAAAGTGTGGTTCCCAAAGGAGACCCTCTTCTCCGAGAGTGCTGTGACCTGTACAGAGAAGAGTAGCATCGCTGGGTTTCCTTGGGCCTGCTGCTGCTGGTCTGCTAGGAGCTTTGGGGAGGGGGCCTCCTAAGGAAGAAAGGAGGTATTCAAGTTGGGCACCCCTGGAAACTGGTTGGGTAGCATGTGCTGGTCCACTGGCCCCAGCTGCTAGATGAAGGGAATTAGGCTCAGCTATGACCTAATTATGAGTCTCATAAACCTGCATTGTGTCCTTCATTTTCCAGCTCATTGGCCACCCAGAGGGGGAGGGAAAATGGATGGGATTCTGGTCAAGTCCTTCCTGCCACTACTGTGTGGCCAAGGTCACAGGCCAGTGATGTCCAGAGAGAGCTGTGGAGGTGCGTTCTTTGTTGTTCTCTCTGAGCGAAGCTGTGGGGAACGAGGCAGAAGAAAAGGAGGATTAGCAGACATTCAAGCCTTAAAATACCCTCTTGGATTGGAATGTCTTCTCATGACCTTTACAGAGACAGGAATTCCTGATTTGGCATTCTGTGACTGTGAAGATAGATAGCAAATTAACATGACCTCATACAACTCCATATACGTGAATATACATACACAAAACTATCAATATCTGGCATATATCGTGCATCTTATGATTCTTTGGGAACAAAAACTGAATTGAAATTGTGCTAAGAATGTAGTTTTATGCTGCCAAAGAGCCTCAACTCCTTACTCTAAATCAAACACATAATCCCTATGTCACATTGATGTGTGCTCTCCAGACTTTCTCCTGTCGAAAGATCGCATCCATGAATCACTGGTAAAGTCTATGGAGTTCTTAGTTGGGAATGTGTCTGAAAAAGGTTCCTCCCTCATAATCCTTAAGAAGAAAGTTAATGATTTCTCTCTGAAATCCAGCCATGGAAGCCCTAGCACGAGTAAGATGTTGCAGAAAGAATATGGCATTTGGGACCTCACAGGTGCTAGATTTAAATCCTGCCTCTGCCACTTGCTATTTGAGCAGCATTGGCCCTGGGTACGTTACCTACCTCTCCAAGCCTCTGTTTACTCATCAATCAGATTTGGGAATAAATAATGATAACCTTGCAAGGTTGTTTTGTATTTAGGATGAAATGAAATAGTATATCTGACATACATTATAGAAGGTCTATCACACAGTAACAGCTTAAGAAAAGAGAAACCCCTCCCACCTTCCACTGATCCAGCAGGTACAGTATGAGATGGGTGTGACTATACAGTGGTAAGATCTTTTAGTGCAGTGATCCCCAGATTTTTAGATTTTTAATACTGAGAACAAATTTAGGACTGCTAAGATTTTTGTAGAACATTTTAAAAACAACTGCCATCTAGTAACATATTTCAAAAGACATGCTAACATCCCCAAAGTAAGGATTCAGCTTACCTCAAAGGGGGTGTGTAAAAATTAAATAAGGTTATGCATATAAAGTACTTAATCCAGTTCTTAGCATTTGATAAGCACTTAAAAAGTCCTAAGGGGCCTCCCTGGTGGCGCAGTAGTTGAGAATCCGCCTGCCGATGCAGGGGACACGGGTTCGTGCTCCGGTCCGGGAAGATCCCACATGCTGCAGAGCGGCTAGGCCTGCGAGCCATGGCCACTGAGCCTGCGCGTCCGGAGCCTGTGCTCCACAACGGGAGAGGCCACAACAGTGAG